>NC_090934.1:478448932-478751963 GCF_040938575.1 Ambystoma mexicanum
CCCATGTCTCCCACCACCCCACCCCCCAGCAGTGCAGGGGCACCCACCACCAGGCCCGCACCCATGTCTCCCACTCCCCCACCCCCCAGCAGTGCAGGGGCAGCCTCCACCAGGCCCGCACCCATGTCTCCCACCACCCCACCCCCCAGCAGTGCAGGGGCAGCCTCCACCAGGCCCCCACCCATGTCTCCCACCACCCCACCCCCCAGCAGTGCAGGGGCACCCACCACCAGGCCCGCACCCATGTCTCCCACCACCCCCACCCCCCAGCAGTGCAGGGGCACCCACCACCAGGCCCCCACTCATGTCTCCCACCACCCCCACCCCCCAGCCACCAGGGGCACCCACCACCAGGCCCGCACCCATGTCTCCCACCACCCCACCCCCCAGCAGTGCAGGGGCAGCCTCCACCAGGCCCCCACCCATGTCTCCCACCACCCCACCCCCCAGCAGTGCAGGGGCACCCACCACCAGGCCCCCACTCAGGTCTCCCACCACCCCCACCCCCCAGCCACCAGGGGCACCCACCACCAGGCCCGCACCCATGTCTCCCACCACCCCACCCCCCAGCAGTGCAGGGGCAGCCTCCACCAGGCCCCCACACATGTCTCCCACCACCCCACCCCCCAGCAGTGCAGGGGCACCCACCACCAGGCCCCCACTCATGTCTCCCACCACCCCCACCCCCCAGCCACCAGGGGCACCCACCACCAGGCCCGCACCCATGTCTCCCACCCCCCACCCCCCAGCAGTGCAGGGGCAGCCTCCACCAGGCCCCCACCCATGTCTCCCACCACCCCACCCCCCAGCAGTGCAGGGGCACCCACCACCAGGCCCCCACTCATGTCTCCCACCACCCCCACCCCCCAGCAGTGCAGGGGCAGCCTCCACCAGGCCCGCACCCATGTCTCCCACCACCCCACCCCCCAGCAGTGCAGGGGCAGCCTCCACCAGGCCCCCACCCATGTCTCCCACCACCCCACCCCCCAGCAGTGCAGGGGCACCCACCACCAGGCCCGCACCCATGTCTCCCACCACCCCACCCCCCAGCAGTGCAGGGGCAGCCTCCACCAGGCCCCCACCCATGTCTCCCACCACCCCACCCCCCAGCAGTGCAGGGGCACCCACCACCAGGCCCGCACCCATGTCTCCCACTCCCCCTCCCCCCAGCAGTGCAGGGGCAGCCTCCACCAGGCCCGCACCCATGTCTCCCACCACCCCACCCCCCAGCAGTGCAGGGGCAGCCTCCACCAGGCCCCCACCCATGTCTCCCACCACCCCACCCCCCAGCAGTGCAGGGGCACCCACCACCAGGCCCGCATCCATGTCTCCCACCACCCCACCCCCCAGCAGTGCAGGGGCACCCACCACCAGGCCCGCACCCATGTCTCCCACCACCCCACCCCCCAGCAGTGC
Organism: Ambystoma mexicanum; assembly: GCF_040938575.1. Classification (NCBI taxonomy): domain Eukaryota; kingdom Metazoa; phylum Chordata; class Amphibia; order Caudata; family Ambystomatidae; genus Ambystoma; species Ambystoma mexicanum. The sequence goes on from NC_090934.1 coordinate 478,450,349, forward strand.
AGGGGCAGCCTCCACCAGGCCCCCACCCATGTCTCCCACCACCCCACCCCCCAGCAGTGCAGGGGCACCCACCACCAGGCCCCCACTCATGTCTCCCACCACCCCCACCCCCCAGCCACCAGGGGCACCCACCACCAGGCCCGCACCCATGTCTCCCACCACCCCACCCCCCAGCAGTGCAGGGGCAGCCTCCACCAGGCCCCCACCCATGTCTCCCACCACCCCACCCCCAGCAGTGCAGGGGCACCCACCACCAGGCCCGCACCCATGTCTCCCACCACCCCACCCCCCAGCAGTGCAGGGGCAGCCTCCACCAGGCCCCCACCCATGTCTCCCACCACCCCACCCCCCAGCAGTGCAGGGGCACCCACCACCAGGCCCGCACCCATGTCTCCCACTCCCCCACCCCCCAGCAGTGCAGGGGCAGCCTCCACCAGGCCCGCACCCATGTCTCCCACCACCCCACCTCCCAGCAGTGCAGGGGCAGCCTCCACCAGGCCCCCACCCATGTCTCCCACCACCCCACCCCCCAGCAGTGCAGGGGCACCCACCACCAGGCCCGCACCCATGTCTCCCACCACCCCACCCCCCAGCAGTGCAGGGGCACCCACCACCAGGCCCACACCCATGTCTCCCACCACCCCACCCCCCAGCAGTGCAGGGGCAGCCTCCACCAGGCCCCACCCATGTCTCCCACCACCCCCACCCCCCAGCAGTGCAGGGGCACCCACCACCAGGCCCGCACCCATGTCTCCCACCACCCCACCCCCCAGCAGTGCAGGGGCACCCACCACCAGGCCCGCACCCATGTCTCCTTCCACCCCACCCCCCAGCAGTGCAGGGGCAGCCTCCACCAGGCCCCCACCCATGTCTCCCACCACCCCCACCCCCCAGCAGTGCAGGGGCACCCACCACCAGGCCCGCACCCATGTCTCCCACCACCCCACCCCCCAGCAGTGCAGGGGCAGCCTCCACCAGGCCCCCACTCATGTCTCCCACCACCCCCACCCCCCAGCAGTGCAGGGGCACCCACCACCATACACCCCACCAACCTGGATGACTCCGTGCCATCTCCCCTCGTTGGGCCCTGTGGGGTCCCAGCTGCCTCTTCTGCTGCTGAGGAGTCCAACTCCGACCTCCGCCTCTTGGACCTCCCCTTGCCAGCTGCAGCCTGGGACGCGGCACCAGACTCCTCACTCCCCGACGAGATCACAACTTGGGAGGGGATCTGGCCCTTGCGTCTCCGGCTGGTGGTGCGACCCCTGCCGCTGTGCTCCACAGCACCTGCTCCGTCCTCTTCATCAGTTGACGGTGCAGACAGGGAGAAAGAAAACACAGGCATCAGGGCACTGTAAAATGGACTCATACACACATGACAGTTATACATGAGTGGCATAGGTAAACCTCAGACATGGCATCACAATCCCCAACACACATGTCATTTCAACTTGCACACATGAGCCATACCACAGCCATGATGCAACAGCCAGCACCATCCATTCACATACAACAGCATGTGCAGCCAAAGGTCATCCACACATCACATGCAACATAGGGAGTACACTACACATGCACACACAACACCAAACCTGCATGCATGTGTACACCTCCGCCAACTGTCGCAGTGTCTCCATCGACATCCATGTCACACCTGACAATCATTCCTCCACATCCTGTGCCATGCAAGCCCACACACACAAGCACCATCCATGTGTCACACATGAGACCCCTCGCATGTGTCACCCTCACAGCCCTGTACACCCCCCCTACTTGGCCACATAAAAATACATGTTCAACCTGCACACTCCTGGCACACCACCACACGCACAACTTACTATCAGTATGCATGTACACTTACCGCTCGACTCCAGACGGGTCTGCTTCTCAAGGACATGGATGTGGAGCGCAGGGGATATGCGTTCCAGGACCCTCATCTGATCTTCTGACAAGTGGCCCCGCCCGCCCCTTAGCATCTGCTGCCATCATGAGGCGCCGGGCCTTGTTGAGGGTGCTGGACCTGAAGTCCTCCCAGCGCTTCCTGACACATTAGTAGTCGCGGACTGCCACCTCCTCCGCGTTGATGGCAGTCACGACGTCCATCGGCGCGCAACCTTCCGAAGAGGGCATCATACTGCCCCACGACATGCTCCACCAGGACAACAACTTCCCTGGCACTGAAGCTGGTGCCCCTCTGCCTCCTTGGCCGGGGGTTGCCACTGGTGCCAGATGTCGTAGTGCCCGACATGGCAACCCCAGAGGCAGGAGTGGGTGGGCAACTGGATCCTGGTGCTGGGCTGTGGGGTGACAGTCGGGAGCCTTTGGTTCCAGCAGGGGTGGTCACAGCAACAGCACCCCTGGCTGATGTGCAGGCAGCAAATGGCAGGGCACGTGGCCAGCAGGCAGTCAGGCAGCAGCAGATGGCAGGTGGGAGCGTGCTCAGGGCTCTGGGGGGCAGTAATTTGGCCTCCTGGGCAGGAGCGTGGTCTTCCGTGTGCTTACGCGTGGACAGCCTGATAGGGAGTGATTTTGCACGTGAAAATCCCACACGTCTGCGTGTGAATCGAAGAAAGGCCCTTAGCGCGTAAACCCATCAACAGCATATGCGTGTCCATGAAGTCACGTGCACGTGCAGGAAAATGTTGCGTGACACGTCCGAGTGTCAAAGCGTGTGATTGGAGAAAATAGACCTACACGCAGAAGTCACAAAGCGTGTAAATGGTTAAAATGGACCTACACGCAGAAGTGACAAAGCGTGTGATTGGTGAATATGGATCTACACGCAGAAGTGACAAAGCGTGTGATTGGTGAAAATGGATCTACACGCAGAAGTGACAAAGCGTGTGATTGGTGAAAATGGGCCTAGCACGAACACGCTGTACGTGTGGGCCTGTATATAAGGTACGTGTAGAACACCATTTCCTTGTACGTGCTTTTCGTGGAGAGCGAGTGGGTGAATTCTGTACTTCTTGTCGTTTCACACGCGATTTACTTCACGGCGTTTCCAGTTCGTACTCCCTGTTACCTCTGACAGCTTTTTCTCTTTTTTCTCTCGTACTGGTTTACCTGGGCCTGTTCCCTCAAACAGTGTCCCCTTCTACTGTTGTCCTGTCTCCTCAGACAGTGTACATATCTTCTTTTGGCGGGGGTGTTGCCAACCAAACGCGCTCATTTTTCACGCTCTTTTACCTGGCAGACGGTGAGTCACGCACGTATCTAACTTCTGTGCTTGCCCCGTGTGTAGCCTACCCCTTCAGAGGTCATTCTAGGCTGCGTGTGACACGCATACGTTCATTCTTGTGTTACTGGGTGCCACAGCGTAGTGCAGGTTTTTCTTTCTGCACACGTGGTCTAGGAGGGGTTGCGTGCACGTCATCTCCCTTTTTTGGGCCTCCTGTGCGTTGCGTGACCCGTCATCTTTCCCCAGGGGTTACAATCAGCCTTGCTAGAGCACTAGGGTACAATTACCATCTGGTACCCAACCCCTTTGACCCCCAATTGCCCAGGACTATAGTCTACAGCCACTCCCATACGCACATTAATATCAGTGCCATGGCTGGGAGGCGAGGATTCCGTAAGGGTGGCAAAGGTGGAAGAGCCACAAGTGGTGGCCGTGGTGGATCCGGTTGGGGACGTGGTCGTAACTTGCAGGGTGAGCCTGTCCCCCCATGTGCGGAGGACCAGTCAAGGGCACCCATTATCCCCCCCCTCTCCTCCTCCCGTTGAGGCTGATGTGGCTGACACCATCCATGCTCAGCCCTTGTTGGACCAGCCCATTGTGGCACCACACCTGGCTGATTCCATGGCTGACTTCCAGGTCAGCAGGGCTACCACACGTGCGCTGGTGCACGTTGATGCCATCATGCCACGTGGATCTGGGGCAGCAAGGTCATCTGCTGCCCCAAGTAGGCAGGGCGGAGAGGCTGCAGGGGCAGCTGCGGCTCCATCCACCCCAGCTCTCACACACCCAGCCAGGACAGTGTCCGTCCTAGTCCATTCTGCTGACATTCCCCATGACACCATTACACTTGAGCCAATGCCTGCACCAACTCCCATGCTGAGTGTGCAATCCCACACACCTGATACAGAGCCCACCAGGGCTCCTGCCCCTAGTGTCCAGAGCGGCGCAGGACACTCAGGATCACCACCACCTTCCAAGCGGAAGAGGAAGAGTGCTCGTCCGGCACAGGCTGATGCCCCAGACACGGCTACACAGTCCGGTCCGTCAAGGAAGCCCAGCTTCACGGATGACGAACTGAATGCACTTGTCGAGTATGTGTCCGGACATGATAACGAGATGGTCATTGTTGCAGGATCAAAGACCACACCTGCACAACGCCAGGCACACTGGCAGACCGTTGCGGACATCGTAAGTGCCCTTGGAATCGTGAGGCGCACAGCCAATGATTGCTACAAGCGCTGGAATGACCTAAAGCGCAGGGCAAAGAAGAAGCTGGCCTCAAGTCATGCCGCAACTCTAGTGACTGGAGGTGGGTCTCCAGTAGAAGACATGGAACTCACTCCACATGAGTCAGTCGCTGGGACCTACGTCACGGAGGAACAGATCCAAGGCGTGGGAGATCTGTCTGATTACGAGGCATTGTCCGGTGAGTGCACATGCATGTGTGTGTCATCTATGTGCATGGTGTGTGTGTGAGGGCATCTGTTTGTGTGCCAGGTGAGAGTGTGTGCGCCTGAGTCGAATGTGTCAGCCATGTGCTTCATGCAATACATCCTGCACAGCTGCAATTGGCCATTGCAGTATCCCTTCTGCCAACAGTAGACATCTAGCCCAACAGCACCCCAGTTGCCCTTGAAGTGTCACCTTGCCACAACATTGTTGCTTATTTTCCTATGTTCAATCAGACAGATTGTATGCATTCCACCACTTATACTAGGCATTCCTCAGTCCTCTAGTCACATGTCTGGCATGGCCATGGTAAAGTGGAGTGACTTTGTTACCTGGATATCATATGTTCACACATGTCCCTGTGCAATTGGACCATATTGGACTGGCAGCTCCAGGTGATAAAGCAGACCTGTTTCAATTAGAAAAGCTATTGCATGTGGGAACTGGACAGAATGAATAAGTGCTGCCCTCCTCTCCATCTACACTCAATAGCAATGGCACATGCCATCTGTGTGATGGCATGTGTGTGTCACCTGGCAATCACAGGGCAATGTGTGATGCCACTGCCAGGCAGCATGCAGAAAATGTGTTCATCTTCCATCTATGTGTAATGAGTGTGTGCCATTTGCCTGCCCTTCATACGCAGTGAGGGTGCATGCATGGGAGGGTCTTAGTCATGTGGGACATGTGTCAATCAAGTACTGGTTCTCTTGCTTCTCAGCCCTCATTGTGTGCCACGGTGCTAATGCAGGTTTCCATTTCTTTGTTATTATGTCATTGCAGGGGAAGACGCACCTGATACTGCTGGGGTTGTGGAGATGGTGCAGAGCCAGGAGGGGTCCGAGGGCCGACCAACCACCAGTGAGGGACGTGGTGTGCTGGTGGGTGAAAACCCACAAGTGCTACAGGTTGTGCTCTCAAGGGGTGTCTCTGGCTGCACCTCCCCCGAGCTGTACTCAGCTGTTGACTCGGATGATGAGACCTACGTGCCGTCGCAGGTGAGTGTTCCAGGGAGGGAATCTGTTCTGTCCCACCCACCTGCACCAGGGTCAGAACCCTCAATGGGGATGTCAGTGTTGGCAGCTAGGCCTTTGGTGGTTACGGATGCAGGGTCACACTCCGCGACATCTGATCCTGTTCCTGGGCCAGCAGATCAGAGGGGGAATGCAGTCCTGCAGCCTCAGGCAGTGCCGGCACAGCAAGGCGCAGTCCGCCTTGCCCCAGACAGGTGTGGTGCCCGCCGACATGGTGGCCGTACGCCACCTGGCAATACCGCATGGGAGCAATCCATTTACGGTATGGCTACCCAACAGGCAGCATCATCCGAGATGATGGCTCAGGCCATGGATAGGGTGGCCACTTCCATTGTCCCCCCTGAAAGGCTGATGGAGCGACTAGAGCAGGCAACCGACTCCATCTGCCAGTCACACAGGGAGGACATGTTGGCGTCCAACAGGGACAGGCGGGCGGCACTGGCGACTCTGCAGGAGGCCATCTCCATAGAGTCCCAGGGCCACAGGGAAGCCCTGAGGCAGGAGCTACATCAACTCAGGACGACTCTAGTTGAGCTTGAGGCTTCAACACACCAAAGGACAGAACAGCAGCTGGAGCGTCTCACCCGTACGCTCTCAGCTGAGATGCAAGCAACGAGGGCGGAGGTCCGGGCATCCCGTGAGTTGTTGCATGGGGACCTCCGCACCCTCATCCTCCAGAACCAGACCTACCACACCCGCATGCTTGCAGCCATGGAGGAACAGAGTAGGGCCTTGCGTGGGCTGCCTCCCATAGTGCAACCACCTCCGGATGCAGCTGCACAGGGTGATAATAGCGACAGCAGTGATACTCCCACAATAGGGAAGCCGTGTGGGCCATGAGCCCATGGAGGTGTTTTTTTCCCAGGATCCACACAGGTGGTTTCTGGTGTGCACCCTGACCTCGGACCTCCTGGGTGGCCTCCCCAACCCCCCCGGGCCCTTTAATGGCCATTTTTTATTTTTTTTTATTTTTATTTTTATTTTTATATTTTTCCCAATTTTTTTGGGACAATTTGTTGGCTTCCGTGGTTCCTGTGGGCATACGCTGCATTGTGGCTGGGCACATGCAGGCTTGTCATGTATTAGGTTCAGATGCCTGGGTTTGAGTCACACACACCCCTCCTGCTTCCCGTTTCCATGGGCTTGCAAAGGGTGTGCCCAAGTGACATTGAAGTACATGGTGACATTGGACTCCCACTACATGTGTGGGTAGTCTAGTCAATACTGTGTATACATTCCTAGTGCATATTGCTGTTGTGTTGTACACTGCATGTTGCATTGATGTGTAACTCATCATCTGTGTCTGCCTCCCAATTTGCAGGTCCCTTCCTCATGTCTACACAAGGCCCTCTAGTCTGGAGATGGGGTCCTTGTTGGCAGCAGTGCACCTACAACTCTACATGGCACCAACACTGTTCAGTTGGAAGTGGTGGGAGTGCAGGCATATCCAGGTGGTGAGACAACTGATTTATCACATTACTGAAGTCATGTTAATGGTAGTACCTGCTCAAGTTTGTTGTTGGTCCTGCATTACAGTGAGCATTTCAGGTGTAGGAAGTTTCAATTGGGGACACTGTACATTGCAACACTTGTCATGTTGTGGGGATTACTTTGTTTACCTGCACATAGCATGACATGGCACGGTGTGTTGTGTGGCGGTGCTGGGGATGGGTTGGGTGACATGGCACTGTCCTCTTGTTGCATTTAGCAAGTGGGTATTCATTTTGGCTGCTTGAATGTGTTTCTTCACAAAACTGCATTGGTGTTGTGTGTGGGTAGGGATGCACACATTGTAACACTTCCAGGTGAACAATCTCAGGCTGATATGCTTTTCACGGTTGAATCTCCAGACATTCAGGATCAGTGTCAGGTTGAGTCATCATTGACTGTCAGATGGAATGTGCCAGGCCAGTGTGCACTCCACAGGGGAGTGAATACTATGTGAAGTAATTAGCCACTATCTGTGTACGGCTGCCTCCCCCCGTGCCCTTTCCCCTCCCATGCGCAGCGGCTGTGCATGTGGTTGGGGATGTGGTGCCACCACCATGTCCACGGGCAGGCCCCGGCGTGTTGCAACGTTGTGCAGGACACATGCTGCTACTATGATCCTGCACACTACTGGGGGAGCGTATAACAGCTGCCCGCCAGAACGGTCAAGGGAGCGAAAGCGTGACTTTAGCACTCCGAATGTGCGCTCCACTATGCCCCGGGTTGTAATGTGGGCTGTGTTATATCTTACCTGGGGTGGCGTGGTGGGGTTCCGAATTGGCGTCATCATGTGGGGGCTGAGAGGGTAGGCACTGTCCCCTGTGGAGGTGGTGATTGGTATCATTGGTGGGGTTGTGACCTTGCTCAGTATCCAACATGCATGCATGTGCAGTGGCATACATACTCACCAAGCAGCCATGTATCGCCATGCCGCCCAGCATCTATGTCCCGGCATAGGGTGGACATTCGGTAAATGAAGCTGTCGTGGGTGGACCCGGGATAGTTGGCATAAACTGAGGTGATGATTCCCTTGGCATTACATACTACCTGCACGTTGATGGAATGCCAGTGCTTGCGGTTCCTATAGATGTGCTCAGATGCCCTGGGGGGACGTAGAGCCACATGGGTGCAGTCGATGGCACCTAGCACTTTGGGGAATCGTGCCACACCGTAAAAATCCTGGGCCGCAGCATGCCTTTCTGCAGGTGTTCTGGGCAGGTATATGTGCCTGCGGATTGATGGGCGTGCAGTGATGATGTCCAAGACCTGGTGTAGGCAGCGTGACTGGGTGGCCTGTGACACCCCACCCACTATGGCACTTGTCCGCTGAAATGATCCAGTGGCTAAGAAGTGCAGTACATTGAGGACCTTCTCCAGGGGGCTGAGTGCTTGGGAGAACAGGGTGGGTGATGTGAGGTCATCCTCCCACTCACTCACCAGGTCCAGTATTATGTGTGGTGGAAACCTGTACCTTCCATACACCTGGTCATCAGGCATCCCGAACAGGCTGGTTCTGGGTGTGAATATTCTGGCCCTGACTCTCCTCCTCCTCCTTTGGTAGCCCACTGCCACTGCTGCTAGGAACGGTATGTTCATCCTGGCATCTGGCTTGTCATTTGATAAGTGCGCAAATTAATGCTTTGCGCGTGTACTAGGCGAGCGTGTGACCCGCGCACCCCTGGAATCTAGTTCCCAGTCCAATAGCGTGTGGAAATTCCCATGCACCACGGGATACAGGTGCGCTGACGTACTTGCGTGTGTAAGTGCCCGCGCACCCCTGAAATACACGTACATAGGCCAATCGCGTGTAAGCGCACTTTTGTCCAATTACACGCGATGACACTCGGACGTGCAGTATTTTCACGTGTGCTCCGTCATCACGTGCTGAGTGGGGAACACCCATGCGGGTCACGTCACAGACGCGCTTACACGCTGAGGGACTCTGGTCCAATAGAATCGCGTATGCGTGCTGACGCGCTTACGCGCTAAGGGCCTTTCCTCGGATTTCACGCTGATGTGCAGGATTTTCACGTGCCAAATCACTCCGTATCAAGCTGGCCACCCGAAAACACACGGAAGACCACGCTCCTGCCCAGAAGGCCGAGTTACTGCCCCCCAGTGCCCCGAGCAGCCTCCCACGTGCCATCTGCTGCTGCCTGCCTGCCTGCCTGCCTGCCTGCTGCCAACCTGCCCTGCCATTTGGTGCCTGCACATCAGCCATCTGCAGGGGTCCAGTTGCTGTGTCCACCCCTGCTGGAACTGAAGACTCCCAACTGGGATTACATCACTCCACAGCCCAGCCCCAGGACCCAGTTGCCCACCCACACCTGCCTCTGGGGTTGCCATGTCGGGCACTTCCACATCTGGCACCAGTGGCAACCCCAGGCCAGAGGGGCAGAGGGGCACCAGCTTCACTGCCACCGAAGTTGGTGTCCTGGTGGAGCATGTCCTGGGGCAGTATGATGCCCTCTTTGGATCGTCCCGCGCCAGCAAGGAAGGACGGGAGAGGATCTGGGCCGACTGTGTGGTTGCCATCAACGCGGAGGGGGTGGCAACCCGCAACGTCCAGAAGATCAAGAAGCGCTGGGAGGACTTGAGGTCCAGGACCCTTGTGAAGGCCCGGCGCCTCGTGGAGGGGGGCCGGGGCCACATGAGTTCCATCCAGAAGAGGGTCCTGGAACGCGTACGCCCAGCGCTCCACGCCCAGATCCTTGAGAGGGAGGCCCGTCTGGAGTTGAGCGGTAAGTGTCCAAGCATTACTGTGTGAGACAGGGCATGTTGCGGTGTGCTGGTTCTATGATACTTGCCTGTATGTGTGCCATAGGCCATGTATGCATATATGTGTGCAGGGACATCATGGTAATGCATGTGCGACCAGTGATGTGTGACCCACGTGGTTGTTGCATGTGTCCAAATGCGGCATGGGGAGCCCTATGCAGATTTTGAACATGAGAGCATGCCAGTCTCTCTACCTGGACATGGGTGGGGGTGAGGGATGGGTGCTGATGCCAGGTACATATATGGTAGCCATGTCTGTGTGCCTGACCTGCGTGTCTGTGACTTGTGCATGCCATGGATGCATGACACATGTGTGTGACAATGCACAGATTCAGTGAAGCAGCCAACTTACCCTTGTTTTGGCTGTGTTTGGTGTGTTTGGGGCCAGATGGATGTGACTGAGGTGAAGTGTGTGCATGTGATATGCATGAGCCATGTTGCATGTGAGTTGCATATCATTGAATGTTTCAAGAGTCCATTGGACATGCATGGAAATATCCATGGCATGCAGCATGCCTGTTACTGTGTGTGTTTTGCCTGGACTGACCCATGTGTTGTGGAGGGACATGATGGAAGTGTACTTTGACAGTGGTGCTCATCTGCTATTGCTTCCTGTCTAGGGGACCATTGTGCAGTACCCTGATGCTTGTGTTCTTTGTCTCCCTCTACGCAGCGGCTAGTGAAGAAGAGGGCGGAGACGGCGCTGTGGAGCAAGGCGGCGGGGATGCACCCACGGCTGCAGCGGAAGGGGTGGGTGAGCCCCCACAGGGGCCTGCTACGGCGGGAGACGGTGAGGAGCCATCCAGGTTGGTGGTTTGCACAGAGGAGGAGGAGGCCGCCACTGGGGCACACATGGGGCCTGGTGGGGGCATCCCTGCTGGTGCAAGTGGTGCAGTCCAGGGCCAGGGGCAGGAGGCAACACAGGTCACCGTGGAGGGGCCTGTGCATGTCGCTGTCCCTGACCCTGTGAGTGCACCACCATGCACCAGCAGGGATGCCCCGTCCCAGGCCCGTCCGCAGGTAGTGGGGATGTCCATGTCACCTGACTCCCCTCCACCTGCGGACGTGGGAACCCCTGGCCGTGTGGAGAAGGTCCTGATTGGGGTCGCGATGCGCACGGCTGTGATTCGTGATGCCGTGCGTGCTTCCCGGGAGGAGCACGCACGTCATCACGAAGTGCACCGTGCCGACGTGGCCCAATTGGGATCGGCCATGTTCGGGGGTTTCCTGCATGTGTTGGCCAATGTGGCGGCCCTCTCCTCCTCTGTGCAGGCTATCCACCAGTCGTTCTCCTTGCCGTCTTCCGGGCCAGATGCCACCAGGGCCCCCTGTGGACCTGCCCCGACCAATGCAGCCAGCTCGGTGGGGATCCCATCCCTGCCACAGTTGGGAGTCGGAGGTCCAGCAGGGGTGGACAACACTGCAACTGGACCCCAGCAGATGGAAGATGTGACAGCATCATCAGGCAGGGCACGTGCACGACGGCGTCGGTGGTTTCCATCAGCCTGGATGCCGTCGTGCTGGCAGAGGCAGTGGCGTCGGAGGCAGCAGCGGGCTCGACGTGGGAGGCATAATGGCTCGGGGCCATCAAGATCAGAGGGGCAGCCATCGGCCGGAGGGCAGGGCAACCCTGGGATGGTGGTGTCTTCCGTGTGGGAGGAGTTGGTCCAGCGGATAGGTGCGGAGCAGCAGCGGGCGGAAGAGGAGCGGCTCGCCATGGTCAGGGCGGAGTTCTCCATGCGTCGGGCATTGAGGCGGGCTGAGTGCCTCGAGGAAGCTCGCAGGGAGTTTGAGCTGAACATGGGGTTATCCCTGCGAGACCTCGGGGCCAGGACAGAGTCCCGCCTCCAGGACATCGACATGGAGTTCGATGATGCCCTGGCCAGCAACATCAACAAGTGAGCCGCAGGACTTGCCCGCTGCCTTTGTATATAGTTATTTAGTTAGTTAGTGTTAGGTTTCCTTTATTTTGTTTTATTATTTTGGACCGCTCGGACAATGGCCACTTTTTTGTATATATTTTTTAGATTAGGTAGTAGTAGGTTTCATTTATGGTGTTGGGCTCATGGACCCTGGAACATTCCTGTATATAGTTTGCTTTTTGTAGATACTTCTTTTTCATTTCTTATTGTGTTCACCATGAGGAAATGGTTTTTCATATTTTTTCATACTACATGATATTGCTTTGGACGACAATTTTTTTTTATTCCTTTGTTTTTTTGATTATGACTTTTGTTCTCGGACATGGACCATTCATTTGCTTATCCACATAGTTGTATGTTTGATTTGTTTACTTATTTTTAATCTATAATACATTTTTTATTTTTACTTTCACTTGTGTTATTTTCTCATTGGTTTCATACATGTCATGATATGTGTTTTGACATTCACTTGCACCCATTGTGAATGTGTGTGTGTCGGGCATGTGTCCATTTACATTGTTGCCATTGGGGTTGTATCATGTAATTGCATTCACTATGTGGGTGGATGCTATCCTTGCCTGGGTGTTTGTGCTGGGTATGCTGCCCATTACTGCCATGATTGTGTATCGTCAGGACCTGGGGCCAGGGGGACATGTGTGGGTGCCTGGTGGAGGTTGCCCCTGCACTGCTGGGGGGTGGGGGTGGTGGGAGACATGGGTGGGGGCCTGGTGGAGGCTGACCCTGGATGGTGGGGGGTGGGGGTGGTGGGAGACATGAGTGGGGGCCTGGTGGAGGCTGACCCTGGATGGTGGGGGGTGGGGGTGGTGGGAGACATGAGTGGGGGCCTGGTGGAGGGTGCCCCTGGATGGTGGGGGGTGGGGGTGATAGGGGACATGAGTGGGGGCCTGGTGGAGGTTGCCCCTGCACTGCTGGGGGGTGGGGGTGGTGGCAGACATGAGTGGGGGCCTGGTGGAGGCTGACCCTGGATGGTGGGGGGTGGGGGTGGTGGGAGACATGAGTGGGGGCCTGGTGGAGGCTGACCCTGGATGGTGGGGGGTGGGGGTGATAGGGGACATGAGTGGGGGCCTGGTGGAGGCTGACCCTGGATGGTGGGGGGTGGGGGTGATAGGGGACATGAGTGGGGGCCTGGTGGAGGTTGCCCCTGCAATGCTGGGGGGTGGGGGTGGTGGGAGACATGGGTGGGGGCCTGGTGGAGGCTGACCCTGGATGGTGGGGGGTGGGGGTGGTGGGAGACATGAGTGGGGGCCTGGTGGAGGGTGCCCCTGGATGGTGGGGGGTGGGGGTGATAGGGGACATGAGTGGGGGCCTGGTGGAGGTTGCCCCTGCACTGCTGGGGGGTGGGGGTGGTGGGAGACATGGGTGGGGGCCTGGTGGAGGCTGACCCTGGATGGTGGGGGGTGGGGGTGGTGGGAGACATGAGTGGGGGCCTGGTGGAGGCTGACCCTGGATGGTGGGGGGTGGGGGTGGTGGGAGACATGAGTGGGGGCCTGGTGGAGGGTGCCCCTGGATGGTGGGGGTGGGGGTGATAGGGGACATGAGTGGAGGCCTGGTGGAGGTTGCCCCTGCACTGCTGGGGGGTGGGGGTGGTGGGAGACATGAGTGGGGGCCTGGTGGAGGCTGACCCTGCACTGCTGGGGGGTGGGGGTGGTGGGAGACATGGGTGGGGCCTGGTGGAGGCTGACCCTGGATGGTGGGGGGTGGGGGTGGTGGGAGACATGAGTGGGGGCCTGGTGGAGGCTGACCCGGCACTGCTGGGGGGTGGGGGTGGTGGGAGACATGGGTGGGGGCCTGGTGGAGGCTGACCCTGGATGGTGGGGGGTGGGGGTGGTGGGAGACATGAGTGGGGGCCTGGTGGAGGCTGACCCTGGATGGTGGGGGGTTGGGGTGGTGGGAGACATGAGTGGGGGCCTGGGGAGGGTGCCCCTGGATGGTGGGGGGTGGGGGTGATAGGGGACATGAGAGGGGGCCTGGTGGAGGTTGCCCCTGCACTGCTGGGGGGTGGGGGTGGTGGGAGACATGAGTGGGGGCCTGGTGGAGGCTGACCCTGCACTGCTGGGGGGTGGGGGTGGTGGGAGACATGGGTGGGGGCCTGGTGGAGGCTGCCCCTGGATGGTGGGGGGTGGGGGTGGTGGGAGACATGAGTGGGGGCCTGGTGGAGGGTGCCCCTGGATGGTGGGGGGTGGGGGTGATAGGGGACATGAGTGGGGGCCTGGTGGAGGTTGCCCCTGCACTGCTGGGGGGTGGGGGTGGTGGGAGACATGAGTGGGGGCCTGGTGGAGGCTGACCCTGCACTGCTGGGGGGTGGGGGTGGTGGGAGACATGGGTGGGGGCCTGGTGGAGGCTGACCCTGGATGGTGGGGGGTGGGGGTGGTGGGAGACATGAGTGGGGGCCTGGTGGAGGCTGACCCTGGATGGTGGGGGGTGGGGGTGGTGGGAGACATGAGTGGGGGCCTGGTGGAGGGTGCCCCTGGATGGTGGAGGGTGGGGGTGATAGGGGACATGAGTGGGGGCCTGGTGGAGGTTGCCCCTGCACTGCTGGGGGGTGGGGGTGGTGGGAGACATGGGTGGGGGCCTGGTGGAGGCTGACCCTGGATGGTGGGGGGTGGGGGTGGTGGGAGACATGAGTGGGGGCCTGGTGGAGGGTGCCCCTGGATGGTGGGGGGTGGGGGTGATAGGGGACATGAGTGGGGGCCTGGTGGAGGTTGCCCCTGCACTGCTGGGGGGTGGGGGTGGTGGCAGACATGAGTGGGGGCCTGGTGGAGGCTGACCCTGGATGGTGGGGGGTGGGGGTGGTGGGAGACATGAGTGGGGGCCTGGTGGAGGCTGACCCTGGATGGTGGGGGGTGGGGGTGATAGGGGACATGAGTGGGGGCCTGGTGGAGGCTGACCCTGGATGGTGGGGGGTGGGGGTGATAGGGGACATGAGTGGGGGCCTGGTGGAGGTTGCCCCTGCAATGCTGGGGGGTGGGGGTGGTGGGAGACATGGGTGGGGGCCTGGTGGAGGCTGACCCTGGATGGTGGGGGGTGGGGGTGGTGGGAGACATGAGTGGGGGCCTGGTGGAGGCTGACCCTGGATGGTGGGGGGTGGGGGTGGTGGGAGACATGAGTGGGGGCCTGGTGGAGGGTGCCCCTGGATGGTGGGGGGTGGGGGTGATAGGGGACATGAGTGGGGGCCTGGTGGAGGTTGCCCCTGCACTGCTGGGGGGTGGGGGTGGTGGGAGACATGGGTGGGGGCCTGGTGGAGGCTGACCCTGGATGGTGGGGGGTGGGGGTGGTGGGAGACATGAGTGGGGGCCTGGTGGAGGCTGACCCTGGATGGTGGGGGGTGGGGGTGGTGGGAGACATGAGTGGGGGCCTGGTGGAGGGTGCCCCTGGATGGTGGGGGTGGGGGTGATAGGGGACATGAGTGGAGGCCTGGTGGAGGTTGCCCCTGCACTGCTGGGGGGTGGGGGTGGTGGCAGACATGAGTGGGGGCCTGGTGGAGGCTGACCCTGGATGGTGGGGGGTGGGGGTGGTGGGAGACATGAGTGGGGGCCTGGTGGAGGCTGACCCTGGATGGTGGGGGGTGGGGGTGATAGGGGACATGAGTGGGGGCCTGGTGGAGGCTGACCCTGGATGGTGGGGGGTGGGGGTGATAGGGGACATGAGTGGGGGCCTGGTGGAGGTTGCCCCTGCAATGCTGGGGGGTGGGGGTGGTGGGAGACATGGGTGGGGGCCTGGTGGAGGCTGACCCTGGATGGTGGGGGGTGGGGGTGGTGGGAGACATGAGTGGGGGCCTGGTGGAGGGTGCCCCTGGATGGTGGGGGGTGGGGGTGATAGGGGACATGAGTGGGGGCCTGGTGGAGGTTGCCCCTGCACTGCTGGGGGGTGGGGGTGGTGGGAGACATGGGTGGGGGCCTGGTGGAGGCTGACCCTGGATGGTGGGGGGTGGGGGTGGTGGGAGACATGAGTGGGGGCCTGGTGGAGGCTGACCCTGGATGGTGGGGGGTGGGGGTGGTGGGAGACATGAGTGGGGGCCTGGTGGAGGGTGCCCCTGGATGGTGGGGGTGGGGGTGATAGGGGACATGAGTGGAGGCCTGGTGGAGGTTGCCCCTGCACTGCTGGGGGGTGGGGGTGGTGGGAGACATGAGTGGGGGCCTGGTGGAGGCTGACCCTGCACTGCTGGGGGGTGGGGGTGGTGGGAGACATGGGTGGGGCCTGGTGGAGGCTGACCCTGGATGGTGGGGGGTGGGGGTGGTGGGAGACATGAGTGGGGGCCTGGTGGAGGCTGACCCGGCACTGCTGGGGGGTGGGGGTGGTGGGAGACATGGGTGGGGGCCTGGTGGAGGCTGACCCTGGATGGTGGGGGGTGGGGGTGGTGGGAGACATGAGTGGGGGCCTGGTGGAGGCTGACCCTGGATGGTGGGGGGTTGGGGTGGTGGGAGACATGAGTGGGGGCCTGGGGAGGGTGCCCCTGGATGGTGGGGGGTGGGGGTGATAGGGGACATGAGAGGGGGCCTGGTGGAGGTTGCCCCTGCACTGCTGGGGGGTGGGGGTGGTGGGAGACATGAGTGGGGGCCTGGTGGAGGCTGACCCTGCACTGCTGGGGGGTGGGGGTGGTGGGAGACATGGGTGGGGGCCTGGTGGAGGCTGCCCCTGGATGGTGGGGGGTGGGGGTGGTGGGAGACATGAGTGGGGGCCTGGTGGAGGGTGCCCCTGGATGGTGGGGGGTGGGGGTGATAGGGGACATGAGTGGGGGCCTGGTGGAGGTTGCCCCTGCACTGCTGGGGGGTGGGGGTGGTGGGAGACATGAGTGGGGGCCTGGTGGAGGCTGACCCTGCACTGCTGGGGGGTGGGGGTGGTGGGAGACATGGGTGGGGGCCTGGTGGAGGCTGACCCTGGATGGTGGGGGGTGGGGGTGGTGGGAGACATGAGTGGGGGCCTGGTGGAGGCTGACCCTGGATGGTGGGGGGTGGGGGTGGTGGGAGACATGAGTGGGGGCCTGGTGGAGGGTGCCCCTGGATGGTGGAGGGTGGGGGTGATAGGGGACATGAGTGGGGGCCTGGTGGAGGTTGCCCCTGCACTGCTGGGGGGTGGGGGTGGTGGGAGACATGGGTGGGGGCCTGGTGGAGGCTGACCCTGGATGGTGGGGGGTGGGGGTGGTGGGAGACATGAGTGGGGGCCTGGTGGAGGGTGCCCCTGGATGGTGGGGGGTGGGGGTGATAGGGGACATGAGTGGGGGCCTGGTGGAGGTTGCCCCTGCACTGCTGGGGGGTGGGGGTGGTGGCAGACATGAGTGGGGGCCTGGTGGAGGCTGACCCTGGATGGTGGGGGGTGGGGGTGGTGGGAGACATGAGTGGGGGCCTGGTGGAGGCTGACCCTGGATGGTGGGGGGTGGGGGTGATAGGGGACATGAGTGGGGGCCTGGTGGAGGCTGACCCTGGATGGTGGGGGGTGGGGGTGATAGGGGACATGAGTGGGGGCCTGGTGGAGGTTGCCCCTGCAATGCTGGGGGGTGGGGGTGGTGGGAGACATGGGTGGGGGCCTGGTGGAGGCTGACCCTGGATGGTGGGGGGTGGGGGTGGTGGGAGACATGAGTGGGGGCCTGGTGGAGGCTGACCCTGGATGGTGGGGGGTGGGGGTGGTGGGAGACATGAGTGGGGGCCTGGTGGAGGGTGCCCCTGGATGGTGGGGGGTGGGGGTGATAGGGGACATGAGTGGGGGCCTGGTGGAGGTTGCCCCTGCACTGCTGGGGGGTGGGGGTGGTGGGAGACATGGGTGGGGGCCTGGTGGAGGCTGACCCTGGATGGTGGGGGGTGGGGGTGGTGGGAGACATGAGTGGGGGCCTGGTGGAGGCTGACCCTGGATGGTGGGGGGTGGGGGTGGTGGGAGACATGAGTGGGGGCCTGGTGGAGGGTGCCCCTGGATGGTGGGGGTGGGGGTGATAGGGGACATGAGTGGAGGCCTGGTGGAGGTTGCCCCTGCACTGCTGGGGGGTGGGGGTGGTGGGAGACATGAGTGGGGGCCTGGTGGAGGCTGACCCTGCACTGCTGGGGGGTGGGGGTGGTGGGAGACATGGGTGGGGCCTGGTGGAGGCTGACCCTGGATAGTGGGGGGTGGGGGTGGTGGGAGACATGAGTGGGGGCCTGGTGGAGGCTGACCCGGCACTGCTGGGGGGTGGGGGTGGTGGGAGACATGGGTGGGGGCCTGGTGGAGGCTGACCCTGGATGGTGGGGGGTGGGGGTGGTGGGAGACATGAGTGGGGGCCTGGTGGAGGCTGACCCTGGATGGTGGGGGGTTGGGGTGGTGGGAGACATGAGTGGGGGCCTGGGGAGGGTGCCCCTGGATGGTGGGGGGTGGGGGTGATAGGGGACATGAGAGGGGGCCTGGTGGAGGTTGCCCCTGCACTGCTGGGGGGTGGGGGTGGTGGGAGACATGAGTGGGGGCCTGGTGGAGGCTGACCCTGCACTGCTGGGGGGTGGGGGTGGTGGGAGACATGGGTGGGGGCCTGGTGGAGGCTGCCCCTGGATGGTGGGGGGTGGGGGTGGTGGGAGACATGAGTGGGGGCCTGGTGGAGGGTGCCCCTGGATGGTGGGGGGTGGGGGTGATAGGGGACATGAGTGGGGGCCTGGTGGAGGTTGCCCCTGCACTGCTGGGGGGTGGGGGTGGTGGGAGACATGAGTGGGGGCCTGGTGGAGGCTGACCCTGCACTGCTGGGGGGTGGGGGTGGTGGGAGACATGGGTGGGGGCCTGGTGGAGGCTGACCCTGGATGGTGGGGGGTGGGGGTGGTGGGAGACATGAGTGGGGGCCTGGTGGAGGCTGACCCTGGATGGTGGGGGGTGGGGGTGGTGGGAGACATGAGTGGGGGCCTGGTGGAGGGTGCCCCTGGATGGTGGAGGGTGGGGGTGATAGGGGACATGAGTGGGGGCCTGGTGGAGGTTGCCCCTGCACTGCTGGGGGGTGGGGGTGGTGGGAGACATGGGTGGGGGCCTGGTGGAGGCTGACCCTGGATGGTGGGGGGTGGGGGTGGTGGGAGACATGAGTGGGGGCCTGGTGGAGGCTGACCCTGGATGGTGGGGGGTGGGGGTGGTGGGAGACATGAGTGGGGGCCTGGTGGAGGGTGCCCCTGGATGGTGGGGGGTGGGGGTGATAGGGGACATGAGTGGGGGCCTGGTGGAGGTTGCCCCTGCACTGCTGGGGGGTGGGGGTGGTGGGAGACATGAGTGGGGGCCTGGTGGAGGCTGACCCTGCACTGCTGGGGGGTGGGGGTGGTGGGAGACATGGGTGGGGGCCTGGTGGAGGCTGCCCCTGGATGGTGGGGCGTGGGGGTGGTGGGAGACATGAGTGGGGGCCTGGTGGAGGGGGCCCCTGGATGGTGGGGGGTGGGGGTGATAGGGGACATGAGTGGGGGCCTGGTGGAGGTTGCCCCTGCACTGCTGGGGGGTGGGGGTGGTGGGAGACATGAGTGGGGGCCTGGTGGAGGCTGACCCGGCACTGCTGGGGGGTGGGGGTGGTGGGAGACATGGGTGGGGGCCTGGTGGAGGCTGCCCCTGGATGGTGGGGGGTGGGGGTGGTGGGAGACATGAGTGGGGGCCTGGTGGAGGGTGCCCCTGGATGGTGGGGGGTGGGGGTGATAGGGGACATGAGTGGGGGCCTGGTGGAGGTTGCCCCTGCACTGCTGGGGGGTGGGGGTGGTGGGAGACATGAGTGGGGGCCTGGTGGAGGCTGACCCTGCACTGCTGGGGGGTGGGGGTGGTGGGAGACATGGGTGGGGGCCTGGTGGAGGCTGACCCTGGATGGTGGGGGGTGGGGGTGGTGGGAGACATGAGTGGGGGCCTGGTGGAGGCTGACCCTGGATGGTGGGGGGTGGGGGTGGTGGGAGACATGAGTGGGGGCCTGGTGGAGGCTGACCCTGGATGGTGGGGGGTGGGGTGGTGGGAGACATGGGTGGGGGCCTGGTGGAGGCTGCCCCTGCACTGCTGGGGGGTGGGGGTGTAAGGGGACATGAGCAGGTGTGCAGGGTAGTCCCCTGTTTTGTGGGCTGCCTGCAGGGGCCGTGGAGGGTGTACAGGGAACACCTGTGAGGACCCACCCAGCCTAATCGCGTGTGTAACTTCCCACGCACCCCTGTAATACACGTACCAAGCCAAATCGCGTGTGATAATTCCCGCGCACCCCTGAAATACACACGCCCAGGCTATTCGCGTGTGGAAATTCCCGCGCACCCCTGAAATACACGTACCCTGCTGTAATCGCGTGTGGGACTTCCCGCGCACCCCTGAAATACACGCGCCGAGCCTATTCGCGTGTGGAAATTCCCGCGCACCCCTGAAATACACGTACCCTGCTGTAATCGCGTGTGGAACTTCCCGCGCACCCCTGAAATACACGCGACCAGGCTATTCGCGTGTGGAACTTCCCGCGAACCCCTGAAATACACGCGCCCAGGCTATTCGCGTGTGGAAATTCCCGCGCACCCCTGAAATACACGCACCCAGGCTATTCGCGTGTGGAAGTTCCCGCGCACCCCTGAAATACACGTACCCTGCTGTAATCGCGTGTGGGACTTCCCGCGCACCACTGAAATACACCTACCCTGATGGAATCGCGTGTGGACCTTCCTGCGCACCCCTGAAATCCACGTACCCGGCCAAATCGCGTGTGAGACTTCCCGCGCACCCCGGTATACACGCACACGTATTTTTTGTCAGCGTGTCCGTGTTTGTGGGTACCCCTTTGCACGTCATTTGTCCTGGAGGGCCACAGTATAGGACATTCATCATGGCAGTATATGGGTGCTATTTGTTGGCGCACCTTTTGGCGCACATTTCTTACAGCCGCAGAGACGCTACCGCCTGCTTTCTTGTGGCGGTCGTGTTTGTGCCTGTGCGCTGGTTTGAGCGTGCGCTTTTTTGCCCTATTCTATTCCATGAATACGTGTTGTAGGCGAGCGTGTGGGCGTTCCGCCCACTTGTGCCCTGTGCTTCCCCCGTGACGCCCACGTTTTTGCAAGTTGTTCCCCATTCCGAGTGTTACGCCCGTGTTCCGCCTACTTTTGTTGCGTGCGCCGCGCTATGTGCGAATTTCGCTGTGGCCTGTGCGATTTTCGCTGTGACCTGGCGCACGCTGTTTGTTGGCCTGTGCGCCAACGTGCGCCAACGTGCGCCAACGTGCGCCGCGCACTTTTTTATCGCACATCCGCTGGTTTTCTCGCGCACGGCCTTCCATGAATCGACGTGCGCTGCTTTTCGTGCGATTTTCGCACTTGCACTGCGATTTTCGCTATTCCACTGCGATTCGCACGTTTTTGCCCACTTGCGCCGCGCTAATTATTCCATGAATCGGCCTGATAGTGTATTGTTAAACAAAAGTTTTTGGTAGAGGGCTGTTTACAAGTGGTTGTTAAAAATAGTACCTCTGGGCTCTCTCAGTCGATTGTGACCTGGAAGTCAGCCAGGGAGTCATCCTGTGCCAGGTCAGGTGCCACAATGGGCTGGTCCAACAGGGGCTGAGCTGGGATGGTGTCAGCCACATTTCCCTCAACCATGGGGGAGAGGGGGTGCATGGGTGTCCCTGATTGTTCCTCCACACATGGGGGTATAGGGGCACCCTGCAAATCCCAGCCACGTCCCCTACCGCGCCCACCACGCCCACCTTTTGAAGGTCGGCCACCTTTGCCTCCCTTACCGCTACTATTGTCCTGGGCAATTGGGGGTCAATGGGGTAGGATACCAGATGGAATTCGTACCCTAGTGTTCTAACAAGGCTATCTGTGACCCCTGGGTGAAGATGACGTGTCACGCAACGCACAGGCAGCCCAAAATCAAAAATTAACGTGCATGCAACCCCTCGTAGACCACGTGCGTGAAAAAATGAACCCGCACTACGCTGTGGCACCCAGAAACACAAAACTAAGCGTACGCATAATACACGCAGCCTACAATGACATCTGAAGGGGAGCGCGACACACGGGGCAAGCACAGGTGCTAAGTACGTGCGGAACTCACCGTCTGCCTGGAAAAAGAACGTGAAAAATACGCGCGTGTGCGCATTGGCAACACCCCCGCCAAAAGAAGAATTGTACGTTGTCTGAGGAGCCAGGACAAAAGGAGAAGTGAACTCTGTTTGAGGAAACAGGCCCAACAAAAATTCAGAAAAGAGCTGTCAGAGGTAACAGGGAGTACGAACTAGAAACGCTGTGAAGTATTCGCGTGTGAACCGACAAGAAGTACAGATTTCACACACTCGCTCTCCACGAAAAGCACGTACAAGGAAATGGCATCCTACACGTAGCTTTTAAACCGGCCCACACGTACACGTCAGATACGCGTGTATGCGGGCGCTTTCCTCCAATTACACGAGATGACACTCGGAAGTGCAGTTTTTCCACGTGTGCTCTGTCATCACGTGCTATGAGGGAAACGCCCACGCGCGTAATGTAACTTACGCGCTTACGCGCTAAGGGCCTTTGGTCCAATGAAATCGCGCGCATGTGCTGACGCGCTAAGGCCCTTTCCTCGAATTACACACTGACGTACAATTTTTTCACGTGCCAAATCACTCCATATCAAGCTGGCCACGCGAAAACACACAGAAGACCACGCTCCTGCCCAGAAGGCCGATTTACTGCCCCCCCAGAGCCCCGAGCACGCTCCCACCTGCCATCTGCTGCTGCCTGACTGCCTGCTGCCCACGTGCCCTGCCATTTGCTGCCTGCACGTCAGCCAGGGGTGTAGTTGCTGTGATCACCCCTGATGGAACCGAAGACTCCCGACTGGGATTCCATCGCTCCACAGCCCAGCCCCAGGACCCAGTTGCTCACCCACTCCTGCCTCTGGGGTTGCCATGTCCAGCACAACACCATCTGGCAGAACTGGCAACCCCCAGCCAGAGAGGCAGAGGGCCACCAGCTTCACTGCCACCGAAGTTGGTGTCCTGGTGGAGCAAGTCCTGGGCAGTATGATGCACTCTTTGGAAGTTCGTGCGCCGACAATGAAGGACGGACCAGGATCTGGATGGACATCGTGACTGCCATCAACGTGGAGGGGCTGGCAGTCCGCGACTTACATCATGTCAAGAAGCGCTGGGAGGACTTCAGGTCCAGGACCCTCAACAAGGCCCGGTGCCTCGCTAAAGCAGCGGATGCCAAGGGGTGCGGGGGCCAGCTGTCGAACCATCAAATGAGGGTCCTGGAACGCATATGCCCAGCGCTCTACATCCAGATCCTTGAGGCAGTAAGTGTACATGCATGTTGATAGTACGCTGTGTGTGTCGTGGTGTGCCAGTAGTGTGCAGGTTGCACATGTGTTTATGTAGGGCCATGTAGGGATGTGTATGAACATGGGCGTGAGGCTGCCACATGTGAGTCCTCTCAGTTGTGAGACACATTGATGGTGTATGTGTTGGTAAGCATGCTGGGCAAATGCAGGTGTGGGAGCACACATGTTTGAATTTCTGTGTATGTACATTGGCATGGTTGTGGCATGGATGGTGGTTCATAATGCATGTATCTGCACTGTGTACATGTGCATGTATGTGTATCTGACAAGTGTGCAACTGTGATGCAACATGGATGCACGTGACACTGATATGTAGAAGGATGAATGGCAGATGTGACATGTATGGCGATCTCATCACTGCAACAGTTGGAGGAGATGTAGACATGCATGTAAGTGTGGTGGCGTGTGTGCATGTCTAGTGCCCTCCTTGTGTTTCATGTGATGTCAGGCTCACCTTTTACTGTTCATGCTGTTGTTTGTGTATGGATGGTGCTGCCTGGTGCAATATTGCTGTTGAAATGTTCATGTGTGTGAGTTAAAATGACATGTGTCTCATGGAGTGTGATGCCGTGTCTGAAGTTAAACATTGCCACTCATGTGCAACTGTCATGTGTGTATCAGTCCATTGTACAGTGCCCTGATGCCTGTGTTTTATCTCTCCCTGTCTGCAGCGTCAACTGAAGAAGAGGGCGGAGAGGGTGCTGTGGAGCACAACGGCAGGGATCGTCCCGCCAGCTGGAGACGCAAGGCCCGGCTCCCCTCCCAGATTGTCATCTCGTCGGGGAGTGAGGAGTCTGGTGCTGTGTCCCAGGCCGCAGCTGCCAAGGGTAGGTCCAAGAGGCAGAGGTTGGAGGTGGACTCCTCGGCAGCATAAGGGGCAGCTGAGACCCCACAGGGTCCGACGGAGGAAGATGGCATGGAGTCATCCAGGTTGGTGGGGGGTTTGGTGGAGGAGGAGGCCGTGGAAGGGACACACACGGGGTCTGGAGGTAGGGATTCCACTGGTGCTAGTGGTGCAGTGCAGGACCAGGGACAGGAGGCAGCACAGGCCGCCGCGGAGGTGCCTGTGTGCAGTCCTGTCCCTGATCCTGTCACTGCATCATCTGGCACCAGCAGGGATGCCTACGTCCAGACCCGTTTTCAGGGAGGGGATGAGCGCACAACAACTGGCCTTCCTCTCCCTGCGGACGTGGCTATCCGGGACCGTGTTGAGCCTGTCCTGGCCGGGATAGCGTTGCGTCAACGGGGCATGCGAGGTGACGTGCAGTTTTTTCGTGAAGAGACAGCACGTCATCTCGGGTGCCTCTTTGACCGCGTTGACCTGCTGGGACGGGTCACCAGTGCTGGATTCCTCCGTGTGCTAGACCTCCTTGCGACCCCCTCCTCACCTGAACCCCCTACGCGCCAGTCGCCCTCAAAGCCATCTTCCCACCCATGTATCACCTGGGTACCCTGTGGAGCTGCCTCTGACCCTGCGGCCAGGCTGGTGGACGACACATCCCTGCCACAGTCGGGAGTCGGACGTCCAGCAGGGGTGGCCACCTCAACAACTGCACCCCAGCCGGAGGAGGATGTGCAGGCAGCAAGAGCCAGGGCACAGGCAGAGGCACAGCAGCAGCAGCAACAAGGTGGGAGCCATCACGGCTCGGGGCCTTCGACATCGGAGGGGCAGGCATCGGCCAGAGGGCAGGAGGACCCAGGACTGGAAGTGTCTTCCGTGTGGCAGCGGTTAGGCCATGCTATAGATGCGGAGCGGCAGCGGGCAGAAGAGGCACAGCTCACGATGGTCAGGGCGGAGAACTCCATGCGGAGGGCCCTGAGGCGGGCCGAGTGCCTCGAGGCAATTTGCAGGGAGTTGGAGGAGAACATGTCGTCGTCCCTGTGAACCCTCGGGGCCATGGAAGAGGATCGCCTCCAGGACATTGAGCAGGAGTTCGATGATGCCCTGGCCCGGGACATCCAAAAGTGAGCCGTTGGACTAGCCCGCTGCCCTTGTAAATAGTTTTTAGAGTTAGGTTTCCTTTTCGTTTTGCTTTTATTTGTGGTCAATGGACAGTGCCACACAAATTTGTATATAGTTATATTTTTAGGTAGTTTGTTAGGTAGGTTTCATTTGTTTGATTGGGATCATGGACCCTTTACATCCTTGGACAATGGATTGTATATAGTTTCATCATGTATTCATTTTTTTTTTTTGCATTATGGACATGGAGCAATGGATTTATTTTTTCCGGACAATGGATTGTAAATAGTTGGACTATGGATTGATTTCTCTTTTTTTTAAATTATGAACATGAAGCAATGGAGATTTATTTTTACATTTCCTTTGGATTTGCGTTGTTGGAGGGTGACTTTGGACTGTTTTTCTTTCTAATTTTTTTGGATTGGTTATCATTTTCATTCAATCATCTTTTTCACATTCTTTTCATTTCATGTTTCATATTTTGGTATGCTTTCATTTCATTTTTGATTTTATGTACAAATACAATTTCATTTTATAGTTCCATGTGTGGGATTAGATCATTGGGTTGATGCATGTGAAAATGTGGGTTTACACAAGCAATGCCAACCAGTGTATCTGTGTGATGGACATGTGTTGATGTACATAGTTGACTTTTGGTTTGTGTCATGAGATCGGCATTTCACTGCTGGGGGGAGGGGGTGCAGGGGGACATGAGTGGGACATGAGTGGGGGCCTGCTGGCAGGTGCCCTGCACTGCTGGGGGGTGGGGGTGCAGGGGGACATGAGTGGGGGCCTGCTGGCAGGTGCCCCACAGTGCTGGGGGGTGGGGGTGCAGGGGCACATGAGTGGGGGCCTGCTGGCAGGTGCCCCTCAGTGCTGGGGGGTGGGGGTGCAGGGGCACATGAGTGGGGGCCTGCTGGCAGGTGCCTCACAGTGCTGGGGGGTGGGGTGCAGGGGCACATGAGTGGGGGCCTGCTGGCAGGTGCCCCTCAGTGCTGGGGGGTGGGGGTGCAAGGGGACATGAGTGGGGGCCTGCTGGCAGGTGCCCCACAGTGCTGGGGGGTGGGGGTGCAGGGCACATGAGTGGGGGCCTGCTGGCAGGTGCCCCTCAGTGCTGGGGGGTGGGGGTGCAGGGGCACAAGAGTGGGGGCCTGCTGGCAGGTGCCCCACAGTGCTGGGGGTTGGGGGTGCAGGGGGACATGAGTGGGACATGAGTGGGGGCCTGCTGGCAGGTGCCCCACAGGGCTGGGGGGTGGGGGTGCAGGGGCACATGAGTGGGGGCCTGCTGGCAGGTGCCTCTCAGTGCTGGGGGGTGGGGGTGCAAGGGGACATGAGTGGGGGCCTGCTGGCAGGTGGCCCACAGTGCTGGGGGGTGGGGGTGCAGGGCACATGAGTGGGGGCCTGCTGGCAGGTGCCCCTCAGTGCTGGGGGGTGGGGGTGCAGGGGCACAAGAGTGGGGGCCTGCTGGCAGGTGCCCCACAGTGCTGGGGGATGGGGGTGCAGGGGCACATGAGTGGGGGCCTGCTGGCAGGTGCCCCTCAGTGCTGGGGGTTGGTGGTGCAAGGGGACATGAGTGGGGGCCTGCTGGCAGGTGCCCCACAGTGCTGGGGGTTGGGGGTGCAGGGGGACATGAGTGGGACATGAGTGGGGGCCTGCTGGCAGGTGCTCCACAGGGCTGGGGGGTGGGGGTGCAGGGGCACATGAGTGGGGGCCTGCTGGCAGGTGCTCCTCAGTGCTGGGGGGTGGGGGTGCAGGGGCACATGAGTGGGGGCCTGCTGGCAGGTACCCCTCAGTGCTGGGGGTTGGTGGTGCAAGGGGACATGAGTGGGGGCCTGCTGGCAGGTGCCCCACAGTGCTGGGGGTTGGGGGTGCAGGGGGACATGAGTGGGACATGAGTGGGGGCCTGCTGGCAGGTGCCCCACAGGGCTTGGGGGTGGGGGTGCAGGGGCACATGAGTGGGGGCCTGCTGGCAGGTGCCCCTCAGTGCTGGGGGGTGGGGGTGCAAGGGGACATGAGTGGGGGCCTGCTGGCAGGTGGCCCACAGTGGCGGGGGGGTGCAAGGCACATGAGTGGGGGCCTGCTGGCAGGTGCCCCTCAGTGCTGGGGGGTGGGGGTGCAGGGGCACAAGAGTGGGGGCCTGCTGGCAGGTGCCCCACAGTGCTGGGGGATGGGGGTGCAGGGGCACATGAGTGGGGGCCTGCTGGCAGGTGCCCCTCAGTGCTGGGGGTTGGTGGTGCAAGGGGACATGAGTGGGGGCCTGCTGGCAGGTGCCCCACAGTGCTGGGGGTTGGGGATGCAGGGGGACATGAGTGGGACATGAGTGGGGGCCTGCTGGCAGGTGCCCCACAGGGCTGCGGGGTGGGGGTGCAGGGGCACATGAGTGGGGGCCTGCTGGCAGGTGCTCCTCAGTGCTGGGGGGTGGGGGTGCAGGGGCACATGAGTGGGGGCCTGCTGGCAAGTGCCCCACAGTGCTGGGGGGTGGAGGTGCATGGGGGACATGAGTGGGACATGAGTGGGGACCTGCTGGCAGGTGCCCCACAGTGCTGGGGGTGGGGGTGCAGGGGCACATGAGTGGGGGCCTGCTGGCAGGTGCCCCTCAGTGCTGGGGGTGGGGGTGCAAGGGGACATGAGTGGGGGCCTGCTGGCAGGTGCCCCACAGTGCTGGGGGGTGGGGGTGGAGGGGGACATGAGTGGGGGCTTGCTGGCAGGTGCCCTGCACTGATGGGGGGTGGGGGTGCAGAGGGTCGTGCGTTGGTGATCAGTAGTGCAAGCCTACATGTGGCTTGGCTGGGGGGCATGCCCATGGTGGATGCGCTGCCTGCGGGACATGACCAGGGGTGCAGGGTAGTCCCCTGTGGTGTGGGCTGCCTGCAGGGGCCGTGGAGGGTGTAGAGGGAACACCTGGGAGGACCCACACTGCCAATTCACGTGTAGGACTCCCCGTGCACCCCCGAAATACACATACCCTGCTTAAATCGCGTGTGAGACTTCCCGCGAACCCCAGGAATACACGTACCCCACTTGCACAGGCCCTTTAGCGTGTGAAACTTCCTGTGAACCCCAGTAATACACGTACCCCGCTCGCACAGGGCCCTTTCGAGTGTAAAACTTCACGCAAACCCCAGTAATACACGTACCCCGCTCGCACAGGGCCCTTTCGCGTGTAAAACTTCCCGCGAACCCCAGTAATACACGTACCCCGCTCGCACAGGGCCCTTTCGCGTGTAAAACTTCACGCGTACCCCAGGAATACACGTTCCCCACTCGCACAGGCCCTTTCGCGTGTGAAACTTCCCGCGCACCCCCGTAATACACGTACTCTGCTGAAATCTCGTGTGAGACTTCCCGCGAACCCCAGTTATACACGTACCCCACTCGCACAGGCCCTTTCGCGTGTGAAACTTCCTGCAAACCCCGTAATACACGTACCCTGCTCCAATCGCGTGTGAAACTTCCCGCGAACCCCAGTAATGCACGTACCCTGCTCGCACAGGGCCTATCGCGTGTGAAACTTCCCGCGAACCCCAGTTATACACATACCCCACTCGCACAGGCCCTTTCACGTGTGAAACTTCCTGCGCACCCCCGAAATACACGTACCCAGATCCAATTGCGTGTGAGACTTCCCGCGAACCCCTGTAATACACGTACCCTGCTCCAATCGCGTGTGAGACTTCCCGCAGACCCCCGTAACACACGTACCCTGCTCCAATCGCGTGTGAAACTTCCCGCGAACCCCAGTTATACACGTACCCCACTCGCACAGGCCCTTTCGCGTGTGAAACTTCACGCGAAGCCCAGTAATACACGTTCCCCGCTTGGCATTTGCTGTTTTACAGCCCTGTAAACTGGTCCAGTGTTAGCGCAGCCCTTTGCGCTGGATTGGGGATTTTGATGGCTTTTCCTTGCGCAAGGGCGTTCTTGGGGGCGTAACTGGCGCGGCTGCAGGGTCGCTGCGCCACTCTGCGCCACGGCTGGTTTTGGAGGCTAAAATCCATGAATACGCTGTGCGCGGAATTCGATTTTAGCTCACGCGGCTGGCGCAGACATTCGCACACGCACACTGTGCGCCAGCCGCGTGCGCCACTTGTGCGCGAAATTCTATGAATTACCCCCTAAATTTGTCACACAGGTAGGTGCGCCAACGTAGGAAGATGCCCGGGCGATCACCTTCCAGAAAGACTTGGTTCCTATCACCCATCAATTTCGGGACGTTCAATTGGATAGACAACCAAATCATTAAGTGGTCGCCTCCCCAGGTTCTGTTGCTCCAATCTCGCTGCATTGTCCCAGCATATTCGATGATGCTGCAAAGGAATCAATACACAAGTTCTGTGAACCCCTCCTCCAGGTAATCTGGGGAGTCTGGGGGTTGAATTTCACAAATACGATGTTCCAATATGCAAAATATTCTATCCATCATTGCCCTCTCACATTAACCTGGGAAAGGTTATCATACGTTTCCAAAACTGTAGATGTATTGTCGGCGATTGAACAGCACGCATTGAAATCCCCTCCTATAAGTATTCTGCAATCAGGGTTCAGAGTTAGAACTTCCTCCAAAATCTTTGCAATGCGATTAAGCTTCAACTGGGCCGTATTATGATATATTGAAATCATTTAATATGTAATATGAGAATCATCACCAAGGGATACTAATATCGCTAATATAGCTGTGGAAGAATATGCCATCTTTATTTTTATCACAAGATTCGTATTCACAAATATTGCTAAGCCCCCATAGGGTCTCCCAAATTCACCTCGCATCGCCTCAGCATGAAATGCAGTAAAGCCTTGCATTTGGAACTTGTGTCTACACATAGTCTCCTGACAAAATATAATGTCATTGGATTTGTAAAGCTTGGTATTATTAGCCCACGTAAAAAGATTAACAAACCCACATGAGTTCCATGAGGCGATTTTTATAAGAGATTTGCTACTATGTGGGGTCAAGCTTCTCAGTTGGATTCAAGGTGACAGCAAGAAAAGTCAGCCATGACCAATCCTTACTAATATTTGAAATTGCAGCGAGTTGTGCAATCACTGCTGCTTCAGGAGGTCCATTCATGGAAGGCCTCATATCGCTCGTCATTCCCGGCTTTTCTACCTCTTCCAGTGTTTCATTAAAGATAATTGTCTCATCAGTAGAATCAAAAAGAAAGGGAGTTAGACCAATTAACTTGAGGTCTCTTTTATGCTGCCCCACCAAATCTGTTATGATATAAGATTGGAATTGGCACACCATTCAATGATTATTCATCACCGGAAGCGTGATCCATTCGATGTCCTCAGAATGTAAGGTTCTAAGAGCTGGTATTTTCTGAAAGGCCTATAATATGAAGGAACGATTAAGGCGCTTATCGCCATGAATATCGGCATTGCTCATCCAACCCATAATATTTGAAGAGGATGGGGACAGATTATCATTCTCCACGGGAGCAGAGGGTCCAGACTTTAATTAATTTGGGAGTGTTCCATCTATGTCCTGGGAACACTTATCTTGTGACTTCTCTGTGGTGATCGACCCTCCCTAATTTCTTATTAACTTTGCCCGTTCTGCACAGCCACTGTCTGAGCCCTGCACAGATCTGTATTTCAGTAAATTCAGCATTATGCGTCCTTGTGAAACCTTGAGACCTTTTGTTTACTTGAAGCGTATTACAGCTTGCATTTTGGAAAAGATGGCTTCCCACTACTGTTGCATTTTTATGTTGGTAAAATATACTTGCGTGTTGCAATCAGCTTATATATTTCTTCTAGTGTGAAAGCCTGTGTACATTGGCCAAAGTGCGTGGGGAGAGACATTTTCAGGGTGTTAATACGTTCTGTGGTATATTTGGTTGTCATTGGTTTTAATTCATGTTAATATTTATCCTAATGCAACAGCTACCTCCTGCGGTGACAACAGGCAAAGCAGGCAGTATAGACTGTGCTTGACTGCATCGGACAAACATACGTGCGATACAGAAGATACAGTTTTCATTCACACAGCAAGACCACTACATATTTCCTAAGGCAACCGCTCCTTCAAGCGATGACAACAGGTGAAACAGGCAGTTTCTACTGTGCATGACTACATCTGACAAATCTATAGCTGGCCTAATATAATTCCTAAGGCAACAACTCCCTCTAGCTCTGACAACAGGCATAGCGGGCAGTTTCTATTGCGCATGACTGCATCAGACAAACATACATCTGGCCTTTTATTATATTTTATGATGTGTAAGGAAGGCATGGTATCAAAGTGTCAAGATAGACACAAGTGATCACAGTTCAAGGGTGTTTATTGAATTTCAATGGTTTGCATGGACACCTATCTAACCCTAAATCTAAGGATGGGAGCGAGCTACAACCAAAGTGAAAATAACACAGTCCTAGCGGAGTCTTTCCTAAATAAAAAGGGCCCATACTAATAAACCTATTGGCAATCCTTACTTCTGAATACAAATGGTGTGGGAAAATGATGTATACAAAAGAAAAAAGTGTTAAAAAAACAATATGTCAGGACAGCTAGAGAATTAGCCTCCCTTCCCCATGTTTTCAGCATGGGGTAAGGTGGCACACTAGAGCTCAACACATACTCTAGCTTCTCCAGCACAAGGATGCAGTTCAGGATACAAATATCCGGGGTGGCGCTAGTGAGCCGTCCAGGAATGGCAGAGTTTGCTGAGCTCCGTGTGTCGGCTCACAATATTCTGAATAATAGCGGCCCAGACCCTCTAACCCATAATTTCCCACATTTTGAATTATAGTGATTGGGACACGATTCTTCGACTAGCCAGGGTGTAGGGAGATCTTCAGTACAATGGAGATAAATTCCAGGTCTTCCCTGATTTTTCTGTGGCTGTCCAAGCATCAAGGAGATCCTTTGCAGGGGTAAAGCTCTGTCTCTCTCTATTCAACATGAGGGGAAGACGCAATTGTTTATAGTCGGGAGGCAGCAAGTTAATTCCTGGATGGGATCAGCGGACCACATCGTTCCCATGGCGTCAGACACCAGAATGGGTCCAGGAATCGAAGTCGGTTGCCCCCCAGATCATTGAGGAGTATGGTGATAGACAACTTTGGTACTCTGAATCCTTTATACAATAGTCCGGGCTGTCTTGGAAATGTGTTGTGATTGGCGGAAGGTGAATGAGTTTACACCTTCCTGTGTGGGCACTAGCGCCCAGAGCACAGCACTGATTATGTTTAAAGTTAGGGAATGGAGGGGGGAGATGTTCGGGTGGACTGGGTTGCCCGAGGCGTTGGGAGTGGGACATATGAGTGCGTGGAGGTTTGGGGAGGGGGACAGAGGTTTGTTAGACAGATGTGGAGGGCGAGGGTCTCATTGAGGGGGGATATGTTGTGGTGTGTTTGTTTGGAGTCCGATTCCAGCCTGGCGGCCTGCAGGCTGGTGCTCATTTGGTACAGCCACATAGGAGTTGGGGTGAAGCCTGGCATTGCCAACCTGGTGCTGTCGAACGAGTATGGCCTTCAGAATAGGCGATTGGAACATTAGGGGGGTAATCACCCCTCCAAGGTCTGGAAGATAGCGCAGTACCTCTGTAGACACCGGGTGGAAGTGGCCTTCCTTCAGGAGACCCACCACACCCTTGCCTCAGAACACAAGTGGGGTGCACACTGGGGATGCCACTGGTATTTCTCCTCATAATCATCTTACACGAGGAGGGTATCCAACCTTATAGGTGGAAGTCAAGTTCTGCATGATCATGGTGGCAAGGGATGATGAGGGGAGGGCCCTGTTGGTCTGTGATATTCTAGAAGGGGTGATGGTGGCACTGGTGTACACTTATTGGCCCAATGTGGACAATGGGAATGCTTTTGACTGGGTAAGGGTCTAGCTGGCTGGGTGCCGGGATGCCACCAAAGTATGGGGTGGAGACCTAAACACAGTTCTTGGCCCCCTGCCGAGTAGATCTGGGAGGGTCCAGGGCTCTGTATCCAACGCAAGTTTACAGGTGGAGGAGATTTGTAGGACTTACAACCTTGTGGACGGCTGGCGGAGGCGGCTACAGGACCAACGCGATTACACCTTTCACTCCTGGGTCCAGTTCCAGGCTTGATTATGTGTTGGTGTCCCAGGTGGGGAAGTCACATGGGGGATTGTTGGATTGGCCTTAAGTGGGAATCCTCCGGGATCTTCTACCTGGAGATGGAGGTGTAACGCAGTCGGGATGACCTGTTTAGAGACCATTATGGGAGAACTAATTGGTCTCTCGAGGAGGCGGAGGCGAGATGGTGGATGCTCCCTCTCACACTGCTGGTCTGTATCTCGATTGTGAAAATGATTATTCTCCCCAAGTTAATTTATGTCTTTCTTTACATTCCCTTGCTTCTGTCCAGGGTCGTCTTCTCACGCCTACGGGGGCTCATCCTTGACTCTGGGCAGGGAAACAGGCAAGAGTGCCATATACCACCTTAACGCAACCACTCGTGAGAGGGGGCCTGGCTTTTCCGGACCTGGAATGATATTACTGGGTCACTGGTACACTATTCATTTTGTGTGGCCACATGTGCAGGTGGAGAGGGTGCTTGCTGACCCGAACCTGTTGCGTTTGGTTATCCTTGGGTCCCCCGGAACATCGCCTAATACACTCAATATTATTAAGATCACTTGCGTGGTTTGGAGTAAGATTGCAGGGAAGTTGGGGGAACTCGCAGTATATTCACCTCTTCTTCCGGTGCGGCATGTGGCTGGGTTGGTCATGACAAGGGAACAAGCCTACCTTCGGTGGGTGGATACATTGGGAATTGTCACTTCTGGGGACTTCTTCTTTGATGACAAATTCCTTTCCATAAAGCAAGTGAGAAGGGGGGGGTGGGATTCAGCTTGAGACACTGGTTGCCCCACGCGCTCAAGTAATTATTCCCCTCAATCCCTAAACAGCCCCCTATGTGGGCATTGCTACCGGGGATGATTCAATCCGAGGGAGAAGGCTGTCTTATTTCGCACCTATGCAGTAGCCTTATGGCAGTTATACCGCGGGAAGGGGAAGTGCGGTGGGAGGGAGACCTGGGTAGGAGCATAACGGAAGAGGGTTGGACATACGTGCTGGGCCAAACCCAGAGGGTGTCACTGAACTCCAAATTCAAGCAAATACATTTCAATTATTTACATCAGGTCTCACACCCCGGCCAGGCTCCACGGGCACTTTTCTTCTGTTTTGGACTTTTGTGCTAGGTGCTGAGCTGCGCTGGCGGGATGTCTCCATTTGGCCTGGCACGGCCCACAGATTTCCTGTTTCTGGGCCGGGGTACTAGAGAAAACCTCCTTGATAGTTGGTGAACAATTAGAGCCGGATCCCGTGCTTGCACTCCTGGGTTGCACAAGGTCCTTGTTGAGGGGGATCAGATGCTTGATGGGATTGCTACTGGTGACCGCCTGCCGGAGGGTGGTCATGACATGGGGGAGGGGTCATCCTCCCAGCCTACAGGGGTGGATGCAGGATGTGGCATACTGTCATGATGTGGAGACTGCTTTCATTCGAACTCTAACACTGCATGCTCGGCCACCGGAGGTCTGGGTGCCATATGTGCAATATTCGATTACAACGGCCGATTAGAACAGTGGTGTGGAATCGTGGGTGAAAATTATATGTGTATTGTCAATGAACATTGCCGACTGTAAATGATGTGCAAGTCAATGTCACTTGCGCTGTTACTGCATATTGTACTCTTCTGTTAAGGCGGGCGGAGGGGGAATCAGACTTTTCGTATGTTTTTTTTGTGTTGCAAAACCAAAATAAAATATTAAAAAAGAAAAAGAAAAGAAAGGATACAAATATCCCGGCCTTCTGTGCCAAAATCTCTTTCTCTTTAAAACTCTCTTATTCGCAGAATGCCTGGAGTAACAAACAAATTATCACAGTTCTCCTCTCTTCAAGATTTCCTCCTACACAAAGTCTTTGGGTGTACTGTACACCCTCGGCCTCCCTCAGTCGGGCTCGGACCACCTTTTTCCAGTTCCCAATGTGTCTCCCTTGGTTGCGGTTGGACCCCCTTTTATACACTTTTGTCATTGGTCACCCCCAGTCAGGGTCGGGCCACACACTATTACTTTTCCGTTATTTTCATGGAATAGAAGACTTTCGATTGTGCAAAGGATTTTGCCATAGACCCTCGCATGACCACTTTGATTCTCTTGCATCACAATTTCCTCTACTTTACTTTCCTTTGATTCCTGCCAGTAAATACAATCAATATAAATGGGTAATGCTGGACACTTTAGCAGATGTGCAGCATCCTGAATTGGATAACTTGTGGTGTAATCACATGTGCAAAATGGGGAGGCAGAGGTCAAACGAGAGCTGCTATGTATGCTCTTTAATACCTCATGCGACAGGCCCATCTAATTCTTCATACCTCAAGAAATACTGCCTCTTATAGCCCAGTGTTTGGTATACTTGGCCCTGTGCAGTGTATACAGTCTTTTCAAAGGGCACACGGTCCAAGCGGCAATCATGACCAGAGGAATGAGGATGATGACGAATGTGCCAAGAAGAAAGAACAAGCCCACTGTAGAATTAGACAGTTGCTGAAGATTATGGAGCGATGTTTTCCAATGATAGATGGGTGGCAAGAGGAATGAACTGTGAAGCAGGGGGCTTACTGGGCTTTTTGGAAGATGTATTGGCACGCGTCAATCAGTATTGTGGCAGGAAATGGGGAAATTGTCAATATTAATATGGATCAAGTTAAGTGAGACACCAACAAAAGTACAGAGGCCAGCTGAGTATTCCTTTTGCTTCCAAGGAAATGTCACCATACCTGCAAGAACCAACATTCGTTGTAATAAAATGCTTTTCATCCCTGACCTGATTGAAGGCACAGCAGCGTTAATGGATGTCTACTGGGTGTGTGGACAATACGCATACCTACACCTCCCGCCATCATGGAGGGGTGAATGTTCACTGACCACTTTGCATTTAGCAGTTTTGGTAGTAGCTGACGCGCATCTGACTGTTATGGAAATGCTGCCCCCAGAACCAACTAAGCCCCCATCCAACAAGCGTGCCAGTCGCTCACTAAGGCTTTGTTGTCAGAGAAGATCGAATTATCTGTCTAAATACTCCTCTGATAAATTAAAGGCAATACCAGATCAGCACAGATTATTCACAGAAACATTGTTCACCTCCTTCCTAGTGCCAGGTATCCATACTGCAGCCAATGCCAAGTGGTTGCAGAAAACCAGATGGGAGATGTGTCAGTTTGCGAACCAAATGGAGTTGCTCATGGCTATGGAGGGGTGTGTGCGCAAGAAAATTGGCCTGTCATGCTGCATGTATATTCCCCAAATGATGGGGACAATGGGTCAATGCGATAAGGGCCCATCATAATTTGAGGATTGCCAATCGAATATTAACTAAAGGGAGGGAATGTTGAATGAACGTACAGCATCCCAGCCAGGCAAAATGGTGTAGGCTGAGAAAAACCTATTAGCACTGTATCATCATTTGAGCAGGGTGAGGTTGGCCTGGCAGAAGGTGCTTGTACCATTTGTACTTGCTTCTGACACATATTAGATACCCACATATAGCAACAAAGAAGGACCAAAAAATGTATAAATGTTGCGGTTGCAGAGGTTATAGATAGGGCAGTATTATAAACCCTGTGTTTAGTTGTATCTAAAGTTATATTTTTTACTGAGGTGTGCAGAAAGAGTTGAAACAGGTCAAAGATGGAGTCAGAAAGGTACTGTAATAGAAGTGATGTCAGCATGTTAACATGGCAGAAGTGTTGCCATATTGGATGTTAAGGCCAAGTACACAATGAACAGAATAGAACGCAGTCCAAGATGTGGCGCTGCAGCTCTGTTTTGCTAAGTTCCAAAAACAAATCCCCTTTTCTATTACCCAAGAGCGAAACCGAGGTTAGAGGCACCTGCAGTGCACAGATAAACGCTAATTGTATCCAGCTGCAGGGCCTGAACATGGCTGGAAAAGCTGGAAGGGATGTGCCCTTTGAAGGGCAAATTCATTAAAAAAGGGTATGAGGGTTGGTGATGCCAAAAGGCCAGGCTACAATTTAGTGCCCTGCTACACCCACTCAAGCAGCGGTCATCCTATTTGAATTACAAGTAGACACACAACTAAAGCAAATAAATCCCTGAAACGCTGACACAAAAGCGGTGCCCCAGTCGCCTCATTACTGGGCACCTGGGGTTTGAAGGAGAGAAAGGCGAGAAGGGAGGAGCTGTGTCTGGAAGGTTACATGATTTGGGATAGGAGGGACAGAGGTGATGCCAACACATATAGTACAAGGTCGGGGAGCAGCTTGTGTGCGCTGTGGCGTCTGGCATAATGAGAAGGCCTATTATCAAAGCAGAGTTGGCCTTGACAGTTTACTTTGCTTGTGTCTGGATCAGAGGGGTACGAATCAAGTGACGGTCATGATTTATTAATTTGTCAATATGTTCAAACAACTAATCTCATAGCTAGATTCAATAGTGACGCTGTAGTGGGCCACATGTCTATGGGAATGGGTTTAGATATGGTGTGGCCAATTGGTCCAGGGACCAGAGGGGTTACTAGCATGATTTATAGGTGGTAGCCAATGAAGGTGATGGAAAAACATTATAAACTATGTTTTCAGATTTTCACAGTTTTTATTAATTTTGGGTTGCCTTCCTCTTTACAAAAGATTTACAGTCCAGCTCAGGAATGTGATAGGTGGGTTTTTGCCCATCCGATAAAGTCTCTCTGAAACAAAGGAGGAATAAAAATGTTTAAAAAAGCAGTAGCAAAGCCAACTGTTTGGGCTTTTGTGTAGGCAGCGGAAAGGCACTGGTCAAGCATAGCCGTTGTGGTATTAACTGGTCATTGATGGTAGCAGGTGTAAAATAGTGCGAGTACCTGAGAATCTAATGGCAGTGCCTGGCAAATGCATAATATTTATACACAAGTCAAAACTGTTGGCTTTGTCAATGCTTGTTTTTAACGGGACGTCAATGAAGCACACAAATAGTGCTAATAAATCAAGTGGCTGAAGGCACTCCTGGTTCAGACATTTTTATTACGCCAGTAGCAGGTTTACAGCTCCAATTAAGTCACTAACTCTCAGAAGACGGCTTTGAAAAAACATTGCCAGGTACTTTGAGTGCAAAGTTTCATGGCAAGGCTTGATTAAAGCAAGATCAAAGAGTTTCCATAAGGGGGTGTTTTAGGCGGGGAGGGGCAAGAAATGGTGGGAATGGCCATAGGGTTTAGCATGGCCATGAGCAGTCAATGTGTGGATAAATAACCAAGCAACAAATACCCTGCAAACTAAAATTCAGGCACACCAAAAAGCTATGACCCTCCTAATCGCCAACCAGAATACTAACACCAACAAAGAGACCAAAGCCCACTCCTGTCCGCCTTTCGACTTCAAAGACATCACTGAATCTGAGGTCATCACGCTCTTAAAAACCATCAAACTATCTAACTGTAAAGGCGACGTATGCCCTGCACAGCTAGTCAAAGACTGCGGTCCTACCCTGGCCCCCTTCCTCACAGCTTTCTTAAATGCATCCTTTCAGTCTGGCCATGTTCCAACTGACCTTAAGGAAGCCTGGGTCCGTCCGCTCCTCAAAAAGCCCTCACTTGACCCATCAGTACCAGGGAACTACAGACCCATCACTACTGTCCCCTTTCTATTGAAAATTTTGGACAAAGCGGCCTACCATCAAGTCCAAAAATTCCTCGAAGAGCACCGCCTTCTCGGCCTTCGGCAGTCTGGTTTCAGACCTCGTCATGGGACGGAAACAGCCCTACTTGACCTGAAAAATCAAATGGATGACATTTGTGACGCAGGCAAACCAGCGCTCCTGCTCCTCCTCGATCTATCAGCAGCATTCGACCTCGTTGATCACAACACACTCTGCCACCATCTCTCTATAGCAGCCAACTTCTCCCCAAAAGCATGCGCATGGATCACCTCATTCCTACAGGAAAGGGCCATGAAAGTCTTCTCGGACTCAGCATGCGCATCTCCTAGTCACATCAAATGTGGGGTGCCCCAGGGTTCCTGCATAGCACCCACCCTCTACAACCTGTTCACACGTCCTCTCTTCAATCTCCTCGATTCTATGGGCATCTCATACACGAATTATGCGGATGACACCCAAGTACTCATCCCGCTTACAAGGGACTATGAGCTGGACAAGAACACCCTCAACTCCATCTACGCCACCATCCAAGCCCGGATGGCTGACAATTGGCTTTGTCTCAATAGCGAGAAGACCGAGCTTTTACTTATTGGGTCACCAACCATTCTAGGCAACCTTGACAAACAGTACACCTCTTTTACCATCGACAACATACCGATTGCGGTATCCCAATCAGTCAAGACTCTAGGAGTCTACCTCGACTCTAATCTCACCATGGACAAGCATGTTAATGCCATAGCCTCCTCATCAGCATACTACTCCAAACTCATCTATGCAGCAAGACCCTTCCTATCCTCACAAAATGGCCTCACTATTGCTAGGGCCATCATAGGATCCAGGTTGGACTACTGCAACGCACTCCTTGGTGGGACCTCTGGAAAAAACATTGCTAAACTCCAGCTTGCCCAGAACAACGCCCTCGGGGCCGCTACAGGTTTTTCCAGGAAAGACCACATTTCTGACCTTAGGAGGCAGGTCCACTGGCTGCCCATGAGGCAGAGGATCATCTTTAAAATCCTCTCCCTCACCCATAAATGCCTCCATGACCTTGCTCCCCCCTACCTTGCCCAGAGAATTTCACGACCCACCTCGGCCAGGCCCACCAGATCTGCCTACACCAACCTGATTTCTACCCCCAAGACTTGTAGAGTACGTGCGGGTGGTTCGAGCTTCTCAGCCCTAGCAGCCTCACATTGGAACGCCCTACCTTCGCTCCTCAGGGGGATTGACTCTCACCTAGCCTTCCGCAAAGCCTTAAAAACTAGGCTGTTTGTCTAAACCTACCTGCCTTTATATCTACAGGCATACGAACGTCATTTGTAACTATGCTCCGCTCCTCTCTCTGTAACTAAGTACCTTATGTTTCCTATGTTTACATAATCTTGCTGCTTACGCCTTCATGTAATAGCGCCTCGATGTCTATGGGCTGCAGTGCGCTCT
Organism: Ambystoma mexicanum; assembly: GCF_040938575.1. NCBI lineage: Eukaryota > Metazoa > Chordata > Amphibia > Caudata > Ambystomatidae > Ambystoma > Ambystoma mexicanum. Next base: position 478,490,529 of record NC_090934.1, read on the forward strand.
ACAAATGTAAAAAATAAAAGAAATAAACACCTACAAGCTGTGTGTCCCGCCTCATATGCCGTTTCTCCCTATCTGTACTCTAATGCAATAGTTTCGGCTTATAGGTCGCACAAATGCCACCTACTAGGCCAAACTAAAAAAGGACAAACCAACTTTTACGACTTCGAGAAAAAGCACATCAGAGTTTTCGCTGACAGCCTGTGAAAAATGGGTGCAACATTTGTTTGGGCAAAGGCAGACTCTACATGTGCTATAGACGTAAACATATAAATATACTAGAAAACACATTTTGTTTTGCCATCTGTTTCTTCTGACATCTGAACCCCTGCACCAATGTTCACCGAATAGTTCCAGGCCCACATGCCCCGAATTTTACTTTGTTATAGGTTTGCTGAAAGATTAAGTCTTGAGATTAACGCTTTCATCCTACCTTTTTTGTGGAAGGTACCAATGGTTTTTACACTTTAACTTTTTCTCTGAGGAAACCCTATCTATAGCCTCGGACGTGAACACCACATGCACAACTTTGCAGTCCCAATTCAGAAAACCACATGCCATGATTCACCTATGTGAGTCTCTTTGCACACTTGGCTGTGGGGGCTCCACTGGTTGGTGGCAACCTTTTTGTAATTCAAGTTGCTACAACATTGCTCCTGTGGTTGCCCCTATTTGGAACACCCAAGTAAAATCCAGTAGAGAGTCCAATAGCTAGAAGGAAGGAGATAAACTGGGCCTTATAGATTTATTGTGACTTTCTGCTCAAAGAGCAAGGGTTACAGTTGCTAGGACCACCAACAACCATTTCGGTGAATGGCATCTGGGATTTAAATGTGAATCCACACTTGAGAAATAGCCTATGAAGAAGTCTAATAAGTTGAATGTCATGTCTACACTGGTTGGGGAAGCTTTCAGAGTGTTTCAGTGAGTGCAACCATGTGATTGGGAGATGGGTTCACTCCCTAGCACCAACACTGCATAAAAGCGGAGTGTCCGCTACCTTAGAACCGAAGCTGGGCTTCCAGAAGCATGGGGGAAGACCCATCCCAAGGACAGATTGTGAAAAGGCCCTTAGTGAAATTATACCGCACCAAGTCCTTCCCAGACAGCAAAGAAAGAAACCAACATAGAGCCAGATGACCTCAGCAACTACCGTCCCATCACACATCTTCCCTTCGGAGGTAATATCTTTGGGAAAGCAGTAGCTTTGCAACGCCTCCACCACATCAAAGCCAACCACCCCCTTCAGTCCTACCAATGTGGCTTCAGATCCAGATGAAGAACGGGTACGGCTACTATCAAGGTGGCCGATGGCCATCCTTTTTTCCTGGTTCTCCACAAGCACTCAGCAGCATTCGACACAGTGGTCAACTGTATCATCCCATTATTTTGTGGCCAAAAATGCTGAATTTTGAACTGCGCATTTCAATGCATTTATATGTGGGGGTGGGTTAGGGTAATACATATTGTATGAGGAGTATGGGGGGGCTGCAGGGAGTCTCCCCCGTTATATAAGTACACTGAAATGCGCAAAAACAACAAAAAGAGAATTTTGTATTTTCGTCCGAAGGATTTATTTTTTCTAAAAAATCACAGATCTGTACACAACCAGACACTCATCGGCATTCTACATCACAGCATGGGGAAAAGCGAGTTCAACCACATATGGCTCATATCCTATCTTGCTAACCTGCACAAAGTTTTCCAAATTGACTCCCCCAGGTCACCAACTCCACCCATTCATTACATGTGGAGTCTCACAGCAATCCAATATCTCCCCAGTTATCTTAAACCATTACATGGGACTGCTCATAACCCTCCTTGATCCACACAACATCCAAATACGCAGATGACACACAGCTCTGCCTCAAAATATCATCCATTGAAGACATCCAAAAGCTCAACGACTGCGTCATGTTGATCCGGTCCTGGGTGTGCAATGCTTACCTGAAGCTCAACCCACCAACGCAGAATTAATAGTGCAGACCAACACCACTGAAAACCCTGGCATTCAGATCTGTCTCTCTACTATTAACCTTGTGGGCTTTACACCCCAGCTGACGCCCTGCACCAAATCCCTTGGGTTCAACAGACCGCTCTCCTTCAAGCAGCACATATCAAGGAAAGCACAGCTTGTTTCCATCTTTCTCCCCTGTGGAAAATCAAGCCCTTCATACCAGGAAACAACTTCAGGTCTGCTGTCCAAGCATTGGTGCTTGCTCACCTGGATGGTAGCAATGGCCTTCTGGAAGACCTGACGACTGCTCTGGTACCCCTGAGATGTGCCACACATGCTGTAGCACAACTAATCAAAGGACACCCAGATTCAACCACATCACCTATCTCTCATTTGACTGCACCGACTACTGCTGCAAGCAGGTATCATCTTTAAATCCTGTTGATTCATCTACAAGGCTGTCACCTTGAAGTCCCTAAGCTACCTCGCTGAGAAATTCAGCATCTCTGAAGGCCTATGATCCACCAGAAGGAAGGGCATATGCAGACTAACTCAGCTGATGCAATAAGGAAAGCACTAGAAGCGGGACCTTCTCCGTCTACGTCCCCAGACTCTGGAATCTCCTCCTCATCAGACTCGCTCCCTCACTTCTACATTTCAGGAGGGAGCTCAAGACCCTCCACTTAAAGAAATGACTCCTCCTTAACACCGAGGTCCACATCCATTCCCTACCTAACTGGAGACATGGTGATCTGCTCCCCGATGTTCCTTCCATGGTTTCTTGTAGATCCCTTGCTGCCAAATTGCCCGCCATCCCCCTACCCCTTGTTATCTCCTTGCTCTCATTGTATCTCTGCTTCCCATAATGTGTCTTTACCCTTGTGACTTGTAAAGCTCTCAGTTGTTTCCGGAAGCTAGGTCTCCATTTAATAAATACCCCAAATAAAGTTCTGGCCCAGTATTGACTGCACCAGACTTCCAGCTACCAGAGAAATCAGGCATGGTGCTCTCATGCCCTGATCCAGCGGCACAAGCTAAGTTGCTAGCCCCAAGTTCATTGTCTACAAAAATGGTTTGTTTCCTAATACCTGAGTAAATCCACAAGAAGTGAGTAGTGGGCACCTATAGGCTCCAGCAACATAAAACTGAGATCTACAGATGCTAAAAGACCCAGAAGTGTAACAGATTACCAAGAACCCTCATGTTAATGAAAACACAATGAGAAGTGTGTCACCTACTTGAACTGCCTTTGTTGGGCATTTTTTCTACCTTACGCCATCGTAGCAGCGCATCCAAAGCACTGGACAGCTACTCCACACCCAGTTCGAACCATTCTCCTTCCGCCTTCAGCATCACCTCTTCACTAGTGGATCCATAGCAGTCATTTGGTTTAAAGAACCTCCACCAGTTTTTACACTACCACCACTAGGTAATGATTTGCCCGGAACCACTGCTGCTGTTGACCCATTCATTTCCTTTATCGATTTTAGAGGCACAAACCTAGCACACTAGGAACAGCAGAGCACTGTACAACAAACATATCATATGAATATAATTCGGTTACGATGTCTGTGCATTGGGAAGTATGTGCACAGGCATCCCTATCCCGAGGCCCAAGAAGAATTTTGGCACTGATAGACTCCCAAAGCAGTACGCAATCTGGAGGAAAGAAGCAAAAACACCACTCAAACCAAAAAACACTGAAGGACTGCTCTACCAAAATGGGCATCATGACCCGCAAGGGAATCCAAGCAATAATGCTTAGCAAAAGTGTGAAAAGATGCCCATATCGCAGCCTGGCAGATGTCCATGATAGGGACCCCCTTTGTAGAGCTGAGATAGCGGCCACCCTTTTGGGTAGAATGAGCTTTGAGGCCCTCAGGCACATTCTTCCCAGCCAGATCATAGAATTCTGAGATGCAGAGAATGATCCCTGTTTAGTCACAGCCCTGCCAGCACGAGCACCTGCTTAACCAACGAAAAGCTGGCCATCTTTTCTAGTCTCTCTAGTACGAGAGACGTAGAATTTAAGGGCCCGTACCATGTCCAGTCGATGAAATCGTTCCTCTGCCTTGGAAGTGTGAGGCAGGGCGAAGAACACAGGAAGAAGGATCTTCTGAGAGAGATGGAAATCCGAAACCACCTTTGGCAAAGTTCTAAAAGTTAACTTCTCTTTGGTAACAGACAAATAAGGAGGTAAAACAGACAACACTTGGAGCTCACTCACCCGTTCCGTGGAAGTGATAACAACCAGCAAAAATCACCTTAAAGAGTGAGCAATGTAATAGAACAGGAGTCAAGGAGCTCAAACGGAGGTCCCATAAGAAATGTTAAAACTAAACTCAAATCCCAGGTAGGAAATAACAACTGGTGGGGAGGAAACTGGTTACACAAACCCTGCAAGAACTGCATAACAGTGGAGATTGTGAAAAACAAGCTTTGTTACGGGGACCTCTTGAACACAGAAATAGTGTCAAGGTAACCCTTTACAGTGCCAATCTGCAGGCCTGCTTGTGCCAAGGAAAGCAGAAAATCCAACACAGGGGACAGATGACAGGATAAAGGATCAATGGCCCTCTCCTGGCATCAAATTGAATATTTACGCCACCTGCATGCATAAATAGATTTAGTAGCGGGCCTCCTAGCTGAAAGCAGCACATCAAGGACGTTGTCCGACAAGTCCCACTCCTTGTATCTCAGCCTCTCAGTAGCCAGGCTGCTGAGGTTCGGGTGGAGGACCCACCCTCCGACTGGGAGAACAAGTCGACTCTTCACAGAAGGCACTAGAGAGGGCAGCTGGACATGACCAGCAGTTCTGGATACCACTTTCTCCGGGCCCAGTCCGGTGCGATCAGGGTCAGCATGGTTTCTGAACATACGTAGACTCCGGAGGACTAGCGGAATTACAGTGATTGGCTGATATGATAGGTTATTTTTAACACGCTTAATACCCAGGGGTTCCTAAGCGCAGACCCGGGGATCGAACCTGTGTTGCTTTGTGTCGTCTTGCATCCAAGGCGAGCACGTTGCCACTGAGCTATCCTCCCGAGATGGAGGCTGGAATGCATAAAGGAGGTTGAAAGTACACTCGACTGTCAAGGCATCCGCTAAAGCTCCCTGTCAAAGAAATTCCCTGGAGCAGAACAACTCACACTTCCTGTTGACACTGGGAGTGAAGAGGTCCACTTGAAGAGTGCTGCAAAGAGAGAAGATCTCCTCTAGAACATCCCGACAGAGCTCCCACTAGTGGGAGGCCATGGTCGGTCTGCTCAATGCATCCGCTGTGACGTTCTCCCGTCCGGCCAGATGAGTCGCCATCAGAGAGATGCTGCTCTCCAGAGCCCAGAACCACAGTCTCATTGCTTCTCTGCATGGAGGCAAGGACCCCACCCCACCTCGCTTGTTGGCGTAGTGCATGGCCAGTGTTGTCTGTCAAGACAGCACAGTCTTGCATTGTACAGCAGGGAGGAAAGCGACCAGGGCCAGCATGATCACTCTCAGCTCCAGCAAGTTAATGTGTACCCAAGACTCTGCAGGAGACCACATGCTGCTCACTAAGATCTGACAAGTGAGCATCCCAACCAGTAACAGATTCATCAGTGACAACCATCACCTGGGGCCAAGGTTGTCGAAACAATGTGCCCTTCAGTAAGTTGTCTGTTGTCTTGCTCAGCCCACCAATCTAGATCCAGGGCCACTCGACTTGAGACCCCCAGAAGGTCTGATGTCTGGCAATGAAACTGCCACCATTCGCAACAAAGAAGCTACTGAAGGGATCTCATGAGCTGATCTATATGATTACATCGAAACCATTACTGCGAATTTGATTTCAACTAATGTCTTTGCAAAAGAAATATCAGATGAGATTGAATTTGCAGGAATAGATTGCAACGCAATGGTAGGATACCCTCATTTTCAGCCTTGCCTCCAGGACCACTACGATGCAGGAGGGCATAAGGCCAAAAAAGGCACAGGAAGGCTGAGGCTCTGACTTGTGTCTGTGACTGCAAGACATAGACCATTTCAGAAATGTGTGCCACTCGATCGTCAGGCGGGCAAGCCTTGCCCTGGCGAGTGTCCAAGACTGCTCTGATGAATCAGAGAGACTGGGACGGCAGAACCAGAGACTTTTTGAGGTTCAGGGAAAAGCCCAAACTGTGCAAAAGAGTGCATGTACGGAGCAGATGCTCAGACATTAGCTCTGGTGAGCAAGCTCAGATGAGCCAATCATCCAAGTAGGGAAAGATGTGAATTCCTCTCTTCTGAGTCGAGCCGCTGCTACTGCCAGCAGTTTGGTGAAAACCCTTCATGCTAACAAAATACTGAATGGCAAGACCTTGAATTGGTAATGTTGTTGGCACACCGTGAACCTCAGGTACTTCCTGTGTTTTAGATGAATGGACACATGGAGTAAGTATCCCGGAGGTCCATGGAAACCAACCAATCCTACAGATCGAGGTCTTGCAGGATCTGAGTCAGTGTGACCATCTTGAATTTGTCCTTGCAAAGGAACAAATTCAGTAGCCGCAGACCCAGAATGGGGTATAAGCCTCCGTCCATCTTGGGCGCCAGAAGGTAGGTGGAGTACCATCCCATCCCTCGTTCTGAGCATGGAACCAGTTTGATCGCATTCTTTGTCAGAAGCTGACAGACCTTCTCCAGCAGGATAGGGTCTGGAGAAAGAGGGGTGGATCGAGGACAGTGGTCTGGTGGGCGTTGTCGAAAAAGGAGGCAATACCCCTGATTGATGACCTGCAAAACCCAAGCATCGGTAGTGGTCTCTCCCCACTCCCGCTGAACAAGGATAGCTTTCCACCCACTGGTGACAGGTGTTGGAGCCCGTCGCTGAGGTTTAGCACCCTGGGGAGATGTGGGGGCAGAGGGGACAGCAGACGCTGCAATTCCCCCTCTCTGCACACCTCTTCCTCTACCCCTTGGGAAGTATCTGCCTTGGCCACTTAGCAGGGCAGTTTGCCCACGGCCCCTCTGAGTAAATTATGGAAAGGGGTGAAAAATCCCTTTCTCATGAGGATTGTGTGGTAAGCTGCTGGACTGTTAGTCCCACAGACTTGGCAGTAGCTTTAGATGACTGGACCTTCTTGAGGGCACTGTCTGCCTTGGCTCCAAACAAGTTCTGGCTGTCAAACGGCCTATCAAGCAACCTTGTCTACACCTTGGTGTGCGAACCCTGACGTCTGAAGCCATGAATGGTGCCTAACCACAGTGCCAGTAGCCATGGGTCTGTCCACACAGCCCACAGTGACTAGGCTGGTTTGCAGCATCGGCTACGCCACCTTCTTACCATCTCAGACGAGGGAAAGAAAACCAGCCCTCATCTCCCTTTTTGTGACATGCTCAGACTCATCGGCTACAGCAGACCAGAGGTCAAATGAGAACTTTTCATGGCGCAAGACGCATTCACGGCACACAGTGCAAGACTACCTGATGCAAACACCTTCTTGGCCCACACATCCAGCCACTTGCTCTTTCTATCTGGTGGAAGGGACGGGAAGATAGAGGTCTTCAGGCTTGCTGTTGTGGCCTGCACTAACAGGCTTTCAGGCACAGCATGGGCAGAGAGGAAAGCCAGGTCCGAAGGCAGAGGCCCGTGTTTCCTTGCCAGCTCTCGGTCCACTGGGGCAACAGAGGCAGGCTACTCCCACACCTCCATCACTGGGGCCTGAAATGCCACATTGAAACGCAGCAGGTTCTCCTTCTTCAGGACATCATCCAGAATGTCACAGAGCTCGTACTGGACTCTGAACCTAGAAAGCACAGAGAGACCCAAAGTATCTGCTACCTTTGCCATCAGGTGCTGAAAAGCAGCCTGAGGTCTGCCTGGAGTAGTGGGTGGAAGAATGTCTAACTCCAGGGAGGTGTCCAAACCACTGGCTCCCTACAGGTCAGAAGCCAGGTCCAGCGCGTTATCCGCCCCATAAAACTCTTTGGGGAAATCCCTCTCTTCCTTAGGACCCATGTTTGTTTCTAGACCAAAATGGACAAGCTCACCCTCCTTGTCATTTCCTCGTCATAAATGCTGACCATTTTTTACATTACTGCGTCTCTCGGAAGCGAGGCGAAATACTGCCGAGCCTGATGGCGCTGAGCGGGCTTGGATTCAGAGCGGGCCAGACCCAAACCTGGAGTTGCCCGGGGATGGTCACTCAAGGGTACCCTGCCGGTCACAGAAGACTCAGTGGGCCCCTTTGGCGCCGAGGCAATGCCAGCAGCGCCCCTGCCCTTGCCACAGGTGCCAGGATCGGAACTGCTGGTGCCTGGGCGAAGATGTCACACATCTTCAGCCGAAAGCTTTCCCATTCCTCTTTTGTGGAGGATAGGGTTAGGAAGGTTACCTGTGCCAACCGATACAGAGAACTCCTGGAGCAGTGGCTCTTTTCTTAGAGGAAGAAGAAGAGTGGTGATGAGAGGACTTTCTCGGTAAGCGTCATCTCTTACAGTGTTTCTTTTCTTCTTCTCCACACGCTGGGTCGTTCGGTCTTCGGACCGACGATCCACATTGTGCGACCTCGATCGAGACCACAGGGCCTTCTCCCTTGGGAGGAAGGAGGACAAGGAACAAGTTACTTACCTGTAACTGTTGTTCTCCAGCATGGGTCTGGCATGGATTCAGATGCTCATGAATATTCCCCGTCGTCAGGCTGGGAATCCTCGGTAAAGAAAAAATCAGAATCAGTTTCGTTTCTGATCTGTCTTTCTCAGTAGTAACCAATCACTGGTCTCTGGGTCATACTGCCCCCAGCCAATGACTGCCCTCTCCCTAAGCCCCGCCTCTGGCAGCCATCTTCAGATTTGGTAGCACGCAAAGTGGCAGTATGACCAAGTGAAGAGCCGTAGAGGGGCAGGAGGGAGGGTTCGCATGTGAATCCATGCCAGACCCATGCTGGAGAACAACAGTTACAGGTAAGTAACTTGTTCCTTCTCCAGCATGGGGTCTGGCATGGATTCACATACTCATGAATATAAGAATACATAGCAGTACACATGCACAACCACGGGAGGTGGCAAGGCTCAACATTAAGCATTACATAAAACTCAACATTAAGCATCTCTTACCTCCTCACCAGGCTCACCTTAAGCGAACAGGTTGCGCAGCACTGCCTGGCCGACCCTGGACTCCTCCCTGGAATCCCGGTCGATGCAGTAGAATCTCGTGAAGGTGTGCGTCGACCTCCACGTAGCAGCCCTGCAGATGTCCAGCAGGGGCACACCAGACAAGAACGCTGTGGTAGCAGCGATCGCTCTGGTCAACGGTTGGTTTGCCAACCGATGACAATGCATGATGCAACCGGAGAGCCATCTGGAAATGGAATTCTTCGAGAGAGCCTTCCCTTGGTTCACAGGTCCAAAGTTCACAAACAGCTGTGATGTCTTCCGAAAACTCTTCGTTCGGTCCACGTAGAACTTCAGCGCTCTAGCCACATCCAGCGAGTGCAAAGTCCTCTCGGCCGGAGACGAAGGCGACGGGAAGAAAACAGGTGACACCAAGGGCTCGTTGAGGTGGAAGTCCGACGGCACCTTGGTCATAAACGAGGGGAGCGTCCTCAGCACCACCCTTGTGTCGTGAAAAGTTAAGTATGGAGGGCTTGCAGGATAGGGCCTGGATCTCTCCCACTCGCTGTGCGGAGGTGATGGCCACAAGAAACACAGTCTTTCACGACCGGAATTTCAGCGGCGCCAAATGCAGGGGCTCGAATGGCGCCCCCATGAGCCTGGTCAGCACCACGTTGAGTTCCCACGCCAGGGCAGAGGGCTTCACCGGCGGGAACGATCGGAACAGTCCCTTCATGAATTCCTTCACCAGGCGATGGGACCACAAGGACGCCCGTCCTGTGGTTCTGGTGTATCGGGAGATCGCAGCCAGATGTATCTTGATGGAGGCGTGAGCCAGTCCAGCCTTGGCCAGTGACAGTAGGTACGGCAGCACTTGAGGGGCCGTAATCCATAGAGGGTTAATCTTCTGTGCACAGCACCAGACAGAGAACCTCTTCCACTTATGTCCGTAGCACTTGAGAGTTGAGGACGCCCTGGCTTTTGCAAGGACCTCTCTGCTGTCAGCCGGGATATCGTACCCTCCAAACTTTAGCGCTGCAGAAGCCAGGCCTGCAAGTTCAGCGACTCCAGGTCGTGATGGAGTATGGCTCCTCTTTCTCTGGAAAGAAGATCTGCGTCCGTCGGCAGCTTGACTGGTGGGGACGCTGACAAGTCCAGAAGGTCCGGGTACCAGATCTGCCTCGGCCACGCCGATGCGACCAGGATCATCCTGCACTGGGAGCTCTTGAGCTGGTTGACGAGTCGGAGCAGCAACGGCAACGGAGGGAACGCATAAAGGAACAGGCCTTCCCAGGGGAACGAGAAAGCATTGCCCATGCTCCTCGGCTGGGGAAACCTGCTGGCGAACCTCTGGCACTTGGAGTTCGTCGCCGTCGCGAACAGGTCGATCTGGGGTTTTCCCCATCGTCGGAAGAGTCGATCCACTTGATCCTGACCTAGTGACCACTCGTGACACGAACGCAGCTCCCTGCTGAGTGAGTCGGCGATGGTGTTTTTTATCCCTGCCAGATGAAAAGGCACCAGAAACATCTCTTGGGCGACGGCCCAATGCCACAGATTCTGGGCTTCCTTGGAGAGGGCCGGGGATATGGTTCCTCCCTGCTTCCGGATGTAGAACATCGTGGTGGTGTTGTCGGTGAAAATTCTCACCACCTTGCCCTTGATGGACGGGAGAAAGGACCTGAGGGCCCAGAACACTGCACGGAGCTCCAGGATGTTGATGTGGAGCTTCTTCTCCTCCGGGAGCCAAAGGCCTCTTGCGTGAAGATCTCCGGTGTGTGCTCCCCACCCTTCCAGGGAGGCATCCGTCATCACCGTTATCTGGTGGGATGGGGTCTGAAAGTCTGTGCTCGCCGTCAAATAAGCGCAGGTGCCCCACCACCGGATCGCTCATCGGAAGGTCTTGTCGAGCGGAATCCCATCCTCGAAGCTGCCCGTCGCTTGGATCCAGTGGGAGTCGAGGAATTCTTGCAGAGGGCGCATCCGAAGCCTGCACAGGTGCACAAGATATATGCAGGAGGACATCATCCCAAGGAGGGACTTGATGGACCTCACCCTGGCCACGTCCATGGCCAGCAGGTGCTGCACCTAGCCCAGGATGGCCTTTGTCCTTTCTTCCAACGGTGAGGCCAGGCGCGCCACTGTGTCGAGCTTTGCTCCCAGAAACAGTGCGACTTGCGACGGGACCAGGTGGGATTTGGGAAAGTTGATGGAGAATCCAAGGTCCGTGAGCAGCTGGACGGTCTTTGCTGTGTGATCCACGGCGAGCTCCCTTGTCCCTGCTCGGATGAGGCAGTCGTCCAGGTAGGGGTAGACGTGGATCCCCTGCAGGCGCAGCCGCGCCGCCACCGGTGCGAGGCACTTGGTGAACACCCTGGGTGCCGACTTCAATCCGAACGGGAGGGCCTTGAATTGGTAGTGCTGTCCTTGGACCACGAACCTGAGGAACTTTCGGTGACCTTTCAGAATGGGGATGTGGAAGTACGCATCCTCCAAATCCAACGACAGGAAATCTCCCTCCTCCAGTTGTCCCAGCACATGCTAGAGGGTGACCATCCGGAACTTCTGTGCCTTGATGTACTTGTTCAGCTGTCGCAGGTCCAGGATGGGGCGTCATCCCTCTGTCTTCTTTTTTACTAGGAAGTACCTTGAGTATACTTCGGAGCCCCAGAGCCTCTTCGGGACAAGCTCGATGGCACCTTTTCTGAGCAACGCCCTCACCTCCAAAGTAGTTGAGGGGCGTGATTTTCCTTCCTGACCACGGGTGGAATGCGGGGGCACTTTTTAGAAATTCGAGGGCGTGCCCCTGGGCCAGGGCGTCCAGCACCCAACGGTCGGTGGAGATGGACTCCCACACGCTGACGAACTTCGCCAGCCAGCCTCCCACCAGGGTGCTTCGGTGGGGGCCCGACCCCGCTGTCGGTTCAATCTTGCTTGGCGGATGCCTTGCCGCCTTGGCCTCCCTGGCGACGACTGCGGGGCCCCCCCGACTTGCCTTGTCCTCTATAGGCTTCCTGCGACGAAGAGCGGGCCCCTTGGCAGTACGTAGAGGAGCCACCGCCGAATCCCTTGGAGGCACCCTGCTTGCCTCCGGCGCTCCAAAAGGACGGCCTCTGTTGCCGGAGAACGCATAGGGCCCTAGCAGTCTCTGTGTCCGCCTTGATGGCTTGGAGGGACTCATCTACCGTTTTCCCAAACAGGTTGTTCCTGTCGAATGGCATGTCCAGCACCTTGGCTTGTACATCCTGGCGGAAATCCGTCGCCTTGAGCCAACCTCGTCGTCTAAGGCAAACGCTGTTGCCTAGCTGGCGGAAACCGGTGTCGGCAATGTCTGTTGCCACCGTAATGGCGTGGTCCGACGCCACTTCGCCTTCTTGCAAGATCTCCAGGGCCTCGGCCCTCTTGACATCCGGTAGGAAGTCCAACAGGGGGGCGATCTTGCACCATAACTCCCTGTCGTAGCGGCCCACGATCGCGAGGGCGTTGGCCGCCTTAATCGTTGTTGCCGCCGACGAGATAACTCGTCGTCTATTGCGTCCAGCTTCTTCCCTTCGCCGTCCGGCGGGGAAGTTGACGTTGAGACCGATGCCCCCCCCGCTTTCTTCTTGGCCGCCGCTGAGAGGACCGAGTCCGGGGTAGGTTGTGCCCTAAGGCACAAAGGGGCCGCGTCGGGGACCCGGTACTTCTTCTCGTACCGATCCTTCTTGGCAGGCGTCGTAGACGGGTTCTTGAGAAGGGTGAGACCCTCGTCCCAGATGTCATCCAGCAGAGGCACGGCGAGGACTGACTTCCTCATGGCCTCGCGCCGTTGGTAAAGGAAACCTTCCTTCTTCTTCTCTTCGAGGCAGAGCTGAAAAAGCTTGGATGCCCTGGCGATCATTGCATGGAAAGATCCGATCTCATCGGACGGGGAGGCCCGGGCTGGTGATGGGAGGCCCGGGCTGGTGATGGGAGCTCCGTCCGGTCGTCATCGCCGTCGTCGTCGTCGGTACCCGTCGTGACCGTGTCTGTTCCCGTGTCATCCCCAGGGACGGGGGACATGGGTAAAGGCTGAGCAGGCCACGAGGGCTGAGAAGGCGGGGCTGGGTGGATCTGTCTTCTCTTGTTCAGGGGGCTACCTGCCGGGACCGGCTCTGGTTCCTCCGTTGGACCTGGTACCGGGTCCTCTTTTGGTGGTAAGGGCAATCTCGTCCTTATCTCTGAACATAAGGATTGTATTGCCAACAAAATGGCCGCCGAGTTATCCTGCGGCTCCGGAAGCGACGGCTGACTAGGACCCTCGCCAGTGCTGCCGTCACTCTCATCGTCACCCTCGTCGGGACGGGCCTCTTTGACGCCCTCATCGAGGCCCTCTAGGACTTCTGCCAGCTCCTCCTCGGATGTTGTGTCTGTGCCCACAATGGCCACTGCCCCCCCTCTTTTTCTGCCGGGGTCTTCACGGGGGTCTTTTCAATGGGTCTGAAAGAGGCTTCCCTCCGCGGAGGCAGGGAGACTCTGGGCCCCGAGGTCACCTCCACTGGTGTAGCCTCCACAGGCTGCGCCAGGGCCGCCGTGACTCCCTCGATAGAGGCCTTGGCTGGGTGAATCAAGGCCTTCACCGCCTTAGGCGCGCTTGAGGCCTTCACCTTGGGGTGAGGGTCACCGCCTTGCTCCCCCTCGGCCGAATCCTTCGAGATTGACCGGGGCCCCTCCAGAGACTTACCCGGGTCCTCGGATTTCCTCTTCCCCGAACCAGAGCGTTGGCTCGTGGTTGATGGTGCCGGGGAAGGCGCGCCCTGCCTGGCAGCCGAAGAGCCCGACCGTTCGGCGTTCCTGGTGCCCGCGGACTCGTGGTGCTTTGCCTTCTGTTGGGCCCCCGTTGCCAGGGCACCCTCACAGGACTTAGAAGACCGCTCGGACTTCTTCTTCTTCTTCTCACCTGACGGACTCCTTCCTTCCAGCCAGTTGGAGAGACGAAGGTGTCGGTCCCTGATGGTCCGTTCCGACATGTTCCTGCAAAACGCACAGTCCTTCTCCACGTGCGTTTTGTCCTCATGAAGGCAGTAGAGACATTTCGAATGCTCCTCCTCCTTGAACACATTCTGTAGCTGGCATCCAGGGAAGACCCTGAACAGCTTTCCGGGCGTCGAGCTTCCTTTCTCCTGGGCCATGTTCGGGTAGGCCGCAGAAACATCTGGAATCCTCCAAGAAACGTAACTCAACAAAATCTTCACCCTTGAAGGGTGTAGAAAAGTCCGACATGGATCCCCATTAATCGGATGTAGAGACGGTGGAGCTTGAGGCTCTATTTGACCGAAAAATGAGAAATTCTCTTTGAAAAAGCGCGAAACCGCAGCAAAAGCTCGAGAGCTAAACACGAGGACTCCCAACACTTGAGCGTGCGGTAAAAATCTGAAGATGGCTGCCAGAGGCGGGGCTTAGGGAAAGGGCAGTCATTGGTTGGGGGCAGTATGACCCAGAGACCAGTGATTGGTTACTACTGAGAAAGACAGATCAGAAACGAAACTGACACTGATTTTTTCTTTACCGAGGATTCCCAGCCTGATGACGGGGAATATTCATGAGCATGTGAATCCATGCCAGACCCCATGCTGGAGAACTGGGTGCATAGATTGACACAACCTGCAATCCTGGGGGTTGTTATGCTGACTCAGGCAGTACAAGCACACACAGTGCAGATAAGCAACAGACATCTGTCTACCACAGTCCGCGGAGGGCTTGAAGCCTGAGGCCTTCCACTGAGTCGCCATGACGAAATGTAGGTTTTTTGCTCAATGCGCAAGCAAACAGAGTGTACGGAAACAAGGAACTGAGGTCATGGGCCGTGGCGCAGCTTCTTATACTGATCCCAAAGTCACTTCCGGCGGGGGCACATGGAGTCGTCGCACGGACCCGATGCGAAGCCACATGCCGCCCCTTGGTGGTGCAACAGTTTCCGGAAAACAGCTGCACTGGGATATGGATATCATAGATGAGTGGGTGGCAGGATATAATCCATTATAAGTAGAGTTTTTACTAAGTTGTGATGGCCTGAAGTATTTCTTTTTGTGTATTTTTGTAGCAGTGAGTTAGAGTGTGTGCGTTGAGTAAGGTGTTTCAAGAATGAGGTTGTTACTCAGGTCGATAGTTTGGGCAGATCTGTGTGCACTTGGGCATGGGTGTTTGTATTAGTATTTAAATATTATGGGGCCGATTCATGGAACAAACGTGCGCCGAAAATCTACGCGCAAGCAGGCGCAAGCGGAAAAAAACAGGCGCACGCGCACGCGTGCAATACATGGAAGTCCCTGCGCGTGTCTCCCTCGGGATGTGCGCCAAACCCGTGCATGGCGCACACGTCACTGCAACATCCCGAAAGACGTGCGCGACGCGCACAGTGAAAGCACACAACCTCGGCGCATACACTAGAAAGTGGACGGAACACGGGGCGTAACTCGCGAAAATAAGGGCGTAACTGGGGATGTACTGCAGGGAAGCAGACGGAACGCCCACACGCACCCGAACCACACGTATTCATGGAATCGAATAGGGCAAAGCCACGCACAGCGAAAGACACGCACAAGCCGAAACACGTCCGTCACACGAAGGCAGGCGGTAGCGTCCCTGCGCATTACAAAAGTGGCAACATACAGCAATAGTGCCTGTGTGAGCAGGGCACGTGTATTTCGGGGTTGCGCGGGAAGTTACACACGCGATTGAGCGGGGTACGTGTATTCCGGGGGTGCGCGTGAACTTTCCCACGCGATCGGGCCTGGGGGAGCGGGCTACGTGTATTTCAGGGGTTCGCGTGAACATTCTCACGCGATCGGGCCTGGGGGAGCGGGCTACGTGCATCTCAGGGGTTCGCGTGAACTTTTTCACGCGATCGGGCCTGGGGGAGTGGGCTACGTGCATCTCAAGGGTTCGCGTGAACTTTTTCACGCGATTGGGCCTGTGCGAGCAGGGTACGTGTATTCCAGGGGTGCGCGGGAAGTTCCACACGCGATTCCATCAGGGTACGTGTATTTCAGGGTGCGGGGGAAGTTCGACACGTGATTCCATCAGGGTACGTGTATTACAGGGGTGCGCGGGGAGCACCACACGTGAATTGCACGTGTGGGCCTTCCCAGGTGTTCCCTCTACACCCTCCACGGCCCCTGCAGGTGGCTCACACCACAGGGGCCTACCCTGCACATGTCCTGCAGGCACCCCATCCACCATGGCCATGCCCCCCAGCCAACCCACATGTCAACTTGCACTACTGTCCACCAACGCATGTCCCCCTGCACCCCCAGCCACCAGGGGCACCCTCCACCAGGCCCCCACCCATGTCTCCCACCACCCCCACCCCCCAGCCACCAGGGGCAGCCTCCACCAGGCCCCCACCCATGTCCAACTCATGTACCCCTGCACCCCCACACCCCAGCACTGTGGGGCACCTGCCAGCAGGCCCCCACCCATGTCCAACTCATGTTCCCCACCACCCCCACCCCCCAGCACTGTGGGGCACCTGCCAGCAGGCCCCCACCCATGTCCAACTCATGTTCCCCACCACCCCCACCCCCCAGCACTGTGGGGCACCTGCCAGCAGGCCCCCACTCATGTCCAACTCATGTACCCCTGCACCCCCACCCCCCAGCACTGTGGGGCACCTGCCAGCAGGCCCCCACCCATGTCCAACTCATGTTCCCCACCACCCCCACCCCCCAGCACTGTGGGGCAACCGCCAGCAGGCCCCCACTCATGTCCAACTCATGTACCCCTGCACACCCACCGCCCAGCACTGTGGGGCACCCTCCACCAGGCCCCCACTCATGTCCCCTATCACCCCCACCTCCAGCAGTGCAGGGGCAGCCCCCACCAGGCCCCCACTCATGTCTCCCACCACCCCCACCCTCCCAGCAGTGCTGGGGCAGCCCCCACCAGGCCCCCACTCATGTCTCCCAGCACCCCCACCCCCCAGCCACCAGGGGCAGCCTCCACCAGGCCCCCACCCATGTCTCCCACCACCCCCACCCCCCCAGTCACCAGGGGCAGCCTCCACCAGGCCCCCCACCCATGTCTCCCACCACCCCCACCCCCCCAGTCACCAGGGGCAGCCTCCATCAGGCCCCCACCCATGTCTCCCACCACCCCCACCCCCCACTCCCCAGGGGCAGCCTCCAGCAGGCCCCCACCCATGTCTCCCACAACCCCACCCCCCACTCCCCAGGGGCAGCCTCCACCAGGCCCCCACCCATGTTTCCCATCCCCCCAACCCCCAGCAGTGCAGGGGCAGCCCCCACCAGGCCCCCACTCATGTCTCCCACCACCCCCACCCCCCCAGCAGTGCAGGGGCAGCCCCCACCAGGCCCCCACTCATGTCTCCCAGCACCCCCACCCCCCAGCCACCAGGGGCAGCTTCCACCAGGCCCCCACCCATGTCTCCCACCACCCCCACCCCCCCAGTCACCAGGGGCAGCCTCCACCAGGCCCCCCACCCATGTCTCCCACCACCCCCACCCCCCCAGTCACCAGGGGCAGCCTCCACCAGGCCCCCACCCATGTCTCCCACCACCCCCACCCCCCACTCCCCAGGGGCAGCCTCCAGCAGGCCCCCACCCATGTCTCCCACCACCCCCACCCCCCACTCCCCAGGGGCAGCCTCCACCAGGCCCCCACCAATGTCTCCCACCCCCCCACCCCCCAGCAGTGCAGGGGCAGCCACCACCAGGCCCCCACTCATGTCTCCCAGCACCCCCACCCCCCAGCCACCAGGGGCAGCCTCCACCAGGCCCCCACCCATGTCTCCCACCACCCCCACCCCCCCAGTCACCCGGGGCAGCCTCCACCAGGCCCCCACCCATGTCTCCCACCACCCCCACCCCCCCAGTCACCAGGGGCAGCCTCCACCAGGCCCCCACCCATGTCTCCCACCACCCCCACCCCCCACTCCCCAGGGGCAGCCTCCAGCAGGCCCCCACCCATGTCTCCCACCACCCCCACCCCCCCAGTCACCAGGGGCAGCCTCCACCAGGCCCCCACCCATGTCTCCCACCACCCCCACCCCCCACTCCCCAGGGGCAGCCTCCAGCAGGCCCCCACCCATGTCTCCCACCACCCCCACCCCCCACTCCCCAGGGGCAGCCTCCACCAGGCCCCCACCAATGTCTCCCACCCCCCCACCCCCCAGCAGTGCAGGGGCAGCCACCACCAGGCCCCCACTCATGTCTCCCACCACCCCCACCCCCCCAGCAGTGCAGGGGCAGCCCCCACCAGGCCCCCACTCATGTCTCCCAGCACCCCCAGCCACCAGGGGCAGCCTCCACCAGGCCCCCACCCATGTCTCCCACCACCCCCACCCCCCACTCCCCAGGGGCAGCCCCCACCAGGCCCCCACTCATGTCTCCCACCACCCCCACCCCCCCAGCAGTGCAGGGGCAGCCCCCACCAGGCCCCCACTCATGTCTCCCAGCACCCCCACCCCCCAGCCACCAGGGGCAGCCTCCACCAGGCCCCCACCCATGTCTCCCACCACCCCCACCCCCCCAGTCACCAGGGGCAGCCTCCACCAGGCCCCCCACCCATGTCTCCCACCACCCCCACCCCCCCAGTCACCAGGGGCAGCCTCCACCAGGCCCCCACCCATGTCTCCCACCACCCCCACCCCCCACTCCCCAGGGGCATCCTCCAGCAGGCCCCCACCCATGTCTCCCACCACCCCCACCCCCCACTCCCCAGGGGCAGCCTCCACCAGGCCCCCACCCATGTCTTCCACCCCCCCACCCCCCAGCAGTGCAGGGGCAGCCCCCACCAGGCCCCCACTCATGTCTCCCACAACCCCCACCCCCCCAGCAGTGCAGGGGCAGCCCCCACCAGGCCCCCACTCATGTCTCCCAGCACCCCCACCCCCCAACCACCAGGGGCAGCCTCCACCAGGCCCCCACCCATGTCTCCCACCACCCCCACCCCCCCAGTCACCAGGGGCAGCCTCCACCAGGCCCCCCACCCATGTCTCCCACCACCCCCACCCCCCCAGTCACCAGGGGCAGCCTCCACCAGGCCCCCACCCATGTCACCCACCACCCCCACCCCCCACTCCCCAGGGGCAGCCTCCAGCAGGCCCCCACCCATGTCTCCCACCACCCCCACCCCCCACTCCCCAGGGGCAGCCTCCACCAGGCCCCCACCCATGTCTCCCACCCCCCCCACCCCCCAGCAGTGCAGGGGCAGCCTCCACCAGGCCCCCATTCATGTCTCCCACCACCCCCACCCCCCACTCCCCAGGGGCAGCCTCCACCAGGCCCCCACCCATGTCTCCCACCCCCCCCCCCCTCAGCAGTGCAGGGGCAGCCTCCACCAGGCCCCCACTCATGTCCCCTATTACCCCCACCCCCAGCAGTGCAGGGGAAGCCCCACCAGGCCCCCACTCATGTCTCCCACCACCCCCACCCCCCAGCACTGTGGGGCACCTGCCAGCAGGCCCCCACCCATGTCCAACTCATGTTCCCCACCACCCCCACCCCCCAGCACTGTGGGGCACCCTCCACCAGGCCCCCACTCATGTCCCCTATCACCCCCACCCCCAGCAGTGCAGGGGCAGCCCCCACCAGCCCCCCACTCATGTCTCCCACCACCCCCACCCCCCAGCACTGTGGGGCATCTGCCAGCAGGCCCCCACCCATGTGCAACTCATGTACCCCTGCACCCCCACCCCCCAGCACTGTGGGGCACCTGCCAGCAGGCCCCCACCCATGTCCAACTCATGTTCCCCACCACCCCCACCCCCCAGCACTGTGGGGCACCTGCCAGCAGGCCCCCACCCATGTCCAACTCATGTTCCCCACCCCCCCCACCCCCCAGCACTGTGGGGCACCCTCCACCAGGCCCCCACTCATGTCCCCTATCACCCCCACCCCCAGCAGTGCAGGGGCAGCCCCCACCAGCCCCCCACTCATGTCTCCCACCACCCCCACCCCCCAGCACTGTGGGGCACCTGCCAGCAGGCCCCCACCCATGTGCAACTCATGTACCCCTGCACCCCCACCCCCCAGCACTGTGGGGCACCTGCCAGCAGGCCCCCACCCATGTCCAACTCATGTTCCCCACCACCCCCACCCCCCAGCACTGTGGGGCACCTGCCAGCAGGCCCCCACCCATGTCCAACTCATGTTCCCCACCACCCCCACCCCCCAGCACTGTGGGGCACCCTCCACCAGGCCCCCACTCATGTCCCCTATCACCCCCACCCCCAGCAGTGCAGGGGCAGCCCCCACCAGGCCCCCACTCATGTCTCCCACCCCCCCACCCCCAGCAGTGCAGGGGCAGCCCCCACCAGGCCCCCACTCATGTCTCCCACCACCCCCACCCCCCCAGTCACCAGGGGCAGCCTCCACCAGGCCCCCCACCCATGTCTCCCACCACCCCCACCCCCCCAGTCACCAGGGGCAGCCTCCACCAGGCCCCCACCCATGTCTCCCACCACCCCCACCCCCCACTCCCCAGGGGCATCCTCCAGCAGGCCCCCACCCATGTCTCCCACCACCCCCACCCCCCACTCCCCAGGGGCAGCCTCCACCAGGCCCCCACCCATGTCTTCCACCCCCCCACCCCCCAGCAGTGCAGGGGCAGCCCCCACCAGGCCCCCACTCATGTCTCCCACAACCCCCACCCCCCCAGCAGTGCAGGGGCAGCCCCCACCAGGCCCCCACTCATGTCTCTGAGCACCCCCACCCCCCAACCACCAGGGGCAGCCTCCACCAGGCCCCCACCCATGTCTCCCACCACCCCCACCCCCCCAGTCACCAGGGGCAGCCTCCACCAGGCCCCCCACCCATGTCTCCCACCACCCCCACCCCCCCAGTCACCAGGGGCAGCCTCCACCAGGCCCCCACCCATGTCACCCACCACCCCCACCCCCCACTCCCCAGGGGCAGCCTCCAGCAGGCCCCCACCCATGTCTCCCACCACCCCCACCCCCCACTCCCCAGGGGCAGCCTCCACCAGGCCCCCACCCATGTCTCCCACCCCCCCCACCCCCCAGCAGTGCAGGGGCAGCCTCCACCAGGCCCCCATTCATGTCTCCCACCACCCCCACCCCCCACTCCCCAGGGGCAGCCTCCACCAGGCCCCCACCCATGTCTCCCACCCCCCCACCCCTCAGCAGTGCAGGGGCAGCCTCCACCAGGCCCCCACTCATGTCCCCTATTACCCCCACCCCCAGCAGTGCAGGGGAAGCCCCACCAGGCCCCCACTCATGTCTCCCACCACCCCCACCCCCCAGCACTGTGGGGCACCTGCCAGCAGGCCCCCACCCATGTCCAACTCATGTTCCCCACCACCCCCACCCCCCAGCACTGTGGGGCACCCTCCACCAGGCCCCCACTCATGTCCCCTATCACCCCCACCCCCAGCAGTGCAGGGGCAGCCCCCACCAGCCCCCCACTCATGTCTCCCACCACCCCCACCCCCCAGCACTGTGGGGCATCTGCCAGCAGGCCCCCACCCATGTGCAACTCATGTACCCCTGCACCCCCACCCCCCAGCACTGTGGGGCACCTGCCAGCAGGCCCCCACCCATGTCCAACTCATGTTCCCCACCACCCCCACCCCCCAGCACTGTGGGGCACCTGCCAGCAGGCCCCCACCCATGTCCAACTCATGTTCCCCACCCCCCCCACCCCCCAGCACTGTGGGGCACCCTCCACCAGGCCCCCACTCATGTCCCCTATCACCCCCACCCCCAGCAGTGCAGGGGCAGCCCCCACCAGCCCCCCACTCATGTCTCCCACCACCCCCACCCCCCAGCACTGTGGGGCACCTGCCAGCAGGCCCCCACCCATGTGCAACTCATGTACCCCTGCACCCCCACCCCCCAGCACTGTGGGGCACCTGCCAGCAGGCCCCCACCCATGTCCAACTCATGTTCCCCACCACCCCCACCCCCCAGCACTGTGGGGCACCTGCCAGCAGGCCCCCACCCATGTCCAACTCATGTTCCCCACCACCCCCACCCCCCAGCACTGTGGGGCACCCTCCACCAGGCCCCCACTCATGTCCCCTATCACCCCCACCCCCAGCAGTGCAGGGGCAGCCCCCACCAGGCCCCCACTCATGTCTCCCACCCCCCCACCCCCAGCAGTGCAGGGGCAGCCCCCACCAGGCCCCCACTCATGTCTCCCACCACCCCCACCCCCCCAGTCACCAGGGGCAGCCTCCACCAGGCCCCCCACCCATGTCTCCCACCACCCCCACCCCCCCAGTCACCAGGGGCAGCCTCCACCAGGCCCCCACCCATGTCTCCCACCACCCCCACCCCCCACTCCCCAGGGGCATCCTCCAGCAGGCCCCCACCCATGTCTCCCACCACCCCCACCCCCCACTCCCCAGGGGCAGCCTCCACCA
Source organism: Ambystoma mexicanum (assembly GCF_040938575.1). Lineage (NCBI taxonomy): Eukaryota > Metazoa > Chordata > Amphibia > Caudata > Ambystomatidae > Ambystoma > Ambystoma mexicanum. Next base: position 478,512,916 of record NC_090934.1, read on the forward strand.
GGCCCCCACCCATGTCTTCCACCCCCCCACCCCCCAGCAGTGCAGGGGCAGCCCCCACCAGGCCCCCACTCATGTCTCCCACAACCCCCACCCCCCCAGCAGTGCAGGGGCAGCCCCCACCAGGCCCCCACTCATGTCTCTGAGCACCCCCACCCCCCAACCACCAGGGGCAGCCTCCACCAGGCCCCCACCCATGTCTCCCACCACCCCCACCCCCCCAGTCACCAGGGGCAGCCTCCACCAGGCCCCCCACCCATGTCTCCCACCACCCCCACCCCCCCCAGTCACCAGGGGCAGCCTCCACCAGGCCCCCACCCATGTCACCCACCACCCCCACCCCCCACTCCCCAGGGGCAGCCTCCAGCAGGCCCCCACCCATGTCTCCCACCACCCCCACCCCCCACTCCCCAGGGGCAGCCTCCACCAGGCCCCCACCCATGTCTCCCACCCCCCACCCCCCAGCAGTGCAGGGGCAGCCTCCACCAGGCCCCCATTCATGTCTCCCACCACCCCCACCCCCCACTCCCCAGGGGCAGCCTCCACCAGGCCCCCACCCATGTCTCCCACCCCCCCACCCCTCAGCAGTGCAGGGGCAGCCTCCACCAGGCCCCCACTCATGTCCCCTATCACCCCCACCCCCAGCAGTGCAGGGGAAGCCCCCACCAGGCCCCCACTCATGTCTCCCACCACCCCCACCCCCCAGCACTGTGGGGCACCTGCCAGCAGGCCCCCACCCATGTCCAACTCATGTTCCCCACCACCCCCACCCCCCAGCACTGTGGGGCACCCTCCACCAGGCCCCCACTCATGTCCCCTATCACCCCCACCCCCAGCAGTACAGGGGCAGCCCCCACCAGCCCCCCACTCATGTCTCCCACCACCCCCACCCCCCAGCACTGTGGGGCACCTGCCAGCAGGCCCCCACCCATGTGCAACTCATGTACCCCTGCACCCCCACCCCCCAGCACTGTGGGGCACCTGCCAGCAGGCCCCCACCCATGTCCAACTCATGTTCCCCACCACCCCCACCCCCCAGCACTGTGGGGCACCTGCCAGCAGGCCCCCACCCATGTCCAACTCATGTTCCCCACCACCCCCACCCCCCAGCACTGTGGGGCACCCTCCACCAGGCCCCCACTCATGTCCCCTATCACCCCCACCCCCAGCAGTGCAGGGGCAGCCCCCACCAGGCCCCCACTCATGTCTCCCACCCCCCCCACCCCCCAGCAGTGCAGGGGCAGCCCCCACCAGGCCCCCACTCATGTCTCCCACCACCCCCACCCCCCCAGCAGTGTGGGGCAGCCCCCACCAGGCCCCCACTCATGTCTCCCACCACCCCCACCCACCAGCCACCATGGGCAGCCTCCACCAGGCCCCCACTCATGTCTGTCTCCCACCACCCCCACCCCCCCAGCAGTGTGGGGCAGCCCCCACCAGGCCCCCACTCATGTCTCCCACCACCCCCACCCACCAGCCACCATGGGCAGCCTCCACCAGGCCCCCACTCATGTCTGTCTCCCACCACCCCCACCCCCCCAGCAGTGTGGGGCACCCTCCACCAGGCCCCCACCCATGTCTCCCACCACCCCCACCCCCCAGCCACCTTGGTCAGCCCCCACCAGGCCCCCACTCATGTCCCCTATCACCCCCACCCCCCAGCCACCATGGGCAGCCTCCACCAGGTCCTCACAATCCGCAATCATGTGCGTTATGGTCAGCCTCCACAGCCAAAAAGCCCTACCAAGTAACCCATTCACCCACATGGAAATTGAAATTACATGTTACACCCCCAATGTCCATAAAGCAAATGAACCCATGTCCGTCACACACAATGGTTGCAATTGAATGGGAAAACACCCAACATGACATGCATGAAACCAATGAGATGATACCACACAGTGAAGTATGAAAACAAAATTGTATTAAAAAAAACAGAATGCAAATGAAATGAAACAAACTACAATGTCAATGAAAAAAAGAGAAACTGCATGTCCGTCTAAAAAAATAAAAACTACAAATCCAAATCCAAAAAAATGTTGTCCAAAGTCACATCAAAAATAAAATCAATCCAATGAAGAACTATGTACAAAACATCCAAGGGTCCATGAGCCCAACTGAACAAAGGAAACCTACAAAAAACCCTAACTAAAATGCAACTATATACAAAAAGTGGAGCAGTGTCCGTCGACTCCAAATCATAATAAGAAACAAAGGAAACCTAAAACTAAAGAACTATATACAAAGGCGGCAGGCAAGTCCAGCGGCTCACTCCGTGGTGTTCTGGGCCAGGGCATCATCGAACTCCTGTTCTCAGGGCCCTCCGCATGGAGTTCTCCACCCTGACCATTGTGAGCCGCGCCTCTTCCGCCCGCCACCACTCCGCACCTATCTGCTGGCCCAACCGCTGCCACACAGAAGACACACCCCGTCCTGGGTCAACCTGCCCTCTGGCCGATGCCTGCCCCTCCGTTGCGTCATGGACCCTTGGATGTTTTGTACATAGTTCTTCATTGGATTGATTTTATTTTTGATGTGACTTTGGACAACATTTTTTTTGGATTTGGATTTGTAGTTTTTATTTTTTTAGACGGACATGCAGCTTCTCTTTTTTTCATTGCCATTGTAGTTTGTTTCATTTCATTTGCATTCTATTTTTTTTAATACAATTTTGTTTTCATACTTCACTGTGTGGTATCATCTCATTGGTTTCATGCATGTCATGTTGGGTGTTTTCCCATTCAATTGCAACCATTGTGTGTGACGGACATGGGTTCATTTGCTTTATGAACATTGGGGGTGTAACATGTAATTTCAATTTCCATGTGGGTGAATGGGTTACTTGGTAGGGCTTTTTGGCTGTGGAGGCTGACCATAACGCACACGATTGGGGATTGTGAGGACCTGGTGGAGGCTGCCCATGGTGGCTGGGGGGTGGGGGTGATAGGGGACATGAGTGGGGGCCTGGTGGGGGCTGGCCATGGTGGCTGGGGGGTGGGGGTGGTGGGAGACATGGGTGGGGGCCTGGTGGAGGGTGCCCCACACTGCTGGGGGGGTGGGGGTGGTGGGAGACATGAGTGGGGGCCTGGTGGAGGCTGCCCATGGTGGCTGGTGGGTGGGGGTGGTGGGAGACATGAGTGGGGGCCTGGTGGGGGCTGCCCCTGCACTGCTGGGGGGGGTGGTGGGAGACATGAGTGGGGGCCTGCTGGCAGGTGCCCCACAGTGCTGGGGGGTGGGGGTGGTGGGGAACATGAGTTGGACATGGGTGGGGGCCTGGTGGAGGCTGCCCCACACTGCTGGGGGGGTGGGGTGGTGGGAGACATGAGTGGGGGCCTGGTGGGGGCTGCCCCTGCACTGCTGGGGGGGTGGGAGTGGTGGGAGACATGAGTGGGGGCCTGGTGGGGGCTGCCCCTGCACTGCCGGGGGTGGGGGTGATAGGGGACATGAGTGGGGGCCTGGTGGAGGGTGCCCCACAGTGCTGGGGGGTGGGGGTGCAGGAGTACATGAGTTGGACATGAGTGGGGGCCTGCTGGCAGGTGCCCCGCAGTGCTGGGGGGTGGGGGTGCAGGGGTACATGAGTTGCACATGGGTGGGGGCCTGCTGGCAGGTGCCCCACAGTGCTGGGGGGTGGGGGTGCTGGGAGACATGGGTGGGGGCCTGGTGGAGGCTGCCCCTGGTGACTGGGGGGGTGGGGGTGGTGGGAGACATGGGTGGGGGCCTGGTGGAGGCTGCCCCTGCACTGCTGGGGGGGTGGGGGGTGGGAGACATGGGTGGGGGCCTGGTGGAGGCTGCCCCTGCACTGCTGGGGGGGTGGGGGTGGTGGGAGACATGAGTGGGGGCCTGGTGGGGGCTGCCCCTGCACTGCTGGGGGGCGGGGGGTGGGAGACATGGGTGGGGGCCTGGTGGAGGCTGCCCCTGGGGAGTGGGGGGTGGGAGACATGGGTGGGGGCCTGCTGGAGGCTGCCCCTGGGGAGTGGGGGGTGGTGGTGGTGGGAGACATGGGTGGGGGCCTGGTGGAGGCTGCCCCTGGTGACTGGGGGGGTGGGGGTGGTGGGAGACATGGGTGGGGGCCTGGTGGAGGCTGCCCCTGGTGACTGGGGGGGTGGGGGTGGTGGGAGCCATGGGTGGGGGCCTGGTGGAGGCTGCCCCTGGTGACTGGGGGGATGGGGGTGGTGGGAGACATGGGTGGGGGCCTGGTGGAGGCTGCCCCTGGTGGCTGGGGGGTGGGGGTGGTGTGAGACATGGGTGGGGGCCTGGTGGAGGCTGCCCCTACACTGCTGGGGGGTGGGGGTGGTGGGAGACATGGGTGGGGGCCTGGTGGAGGCTGCCCCTGGGGAGTGGGGGTTGGGGGTGGTGGGAGACATGGGTGGGGGCCTGGTGGAGGCTGCCCCTGGTGGCTGGGGGTGGTGTGAGACATGGGTGGGGGCCTGGTGGAGGCTGCCCCTGCACTGCTGGGGGGTGGGGGTGGTGGGAGACATGGGTGTGGGCCTGGTGGAGGCTGCCCCTGGGGAGTGGGGGTGGGGGTGGTGGGAGACATGGGTGGGGGCCTGGTGGAGGCTGCCCCTGGTGGCTGGGGGGTGGGGGTGCTGGGAGACATGGGTGGGGGCCTGGTGGAGGCTGCCCCTGCACTGCTGGGGGGTGGGGGGTGGGAGACATGGGTGGGGGCCTGCTGGAGGCTGCCCCTGGGGAGTGGGGGGTGGGGGTGGTGGGAGAAATGGGTGGGGGCCTGCTGGAGGCTGCCCCTGGGGAGTGGGGGGTGGTGGTGGTGGGAGACATGGGTGGGGGCCTGGTGGAGGCTGGCCCTGGTGACTGGGGGGGTGGGGGTGGTGGGAGACATGGGTGGGGGCCTGGTGGAGGCTGCCCCTGGTGACTGGGGGGGTGGGGGTGGTGGGAGACATGGGTGGGGGCCTGGTGGAGGCTGCCCCTGGTGACTGGGGGGGTGGGGGGTGGTGGGAGACATGGGTGGGGGCCTGGTGGAGGGTGCCCCTGGTGGCTGGGGGTGCAGGGGGACATGCGTTGGTGGGCAGTAGTGCAAGTTGACATGTGGGTTGGCTGGGGGGCATGGCCATGGTGGATGGGGTGCCTGCAGGACATGTGCAGGGTAGGCCCCTGTGGTGTGAGCCACCTGCAGGGGCCGTGGAGGGTGTAGAGGGAACACTTGGGAGGGCCCACACGTGCAATTCATGTTTGGTGCTCCCCGCGCACCCCTGTAATACACGTACCCTGATGGAATCACGTGTCGAACTTCCCCCGCACCCCGAAATACACGTACCCTGATGGATTCGCGTGTGGAACTTCCCGCGCACCCCTGGAATACACGTACCCTGCTGATTTTGCGTGTGTAACTTCCCCTGCACCCTGAAATACACGTACCCTGATGGAATCGCGTGTGGAACTTCCCGCGCACCCCTGAAATACACGTACCCTGCTGAAATCGCGTGTGGAACTTCCCCTGCACCCTGAAATACACGTACCCTGATGGAATCGCGTGTGGAACTTCCCGCGCACCCCTGGAATACACGTACCCTGCTGATTTCGCGTGTGAAACTTCCCCTGCACCCCGAAATACACATACCCTGCTGATATCGCGTGTGGAACTTCACGCGCACCCCGAAATACACGTACCCTGATGGAATCGCGTGTGGAACTTCCCGCGCACCCCTGACATACGCGTACCCTGCTCGCACGGGCCCAATCGCGTGTGGAAATTCCCGCGCACCCTGAAATACACGTACCCTGATGGAATCGCGTGTGGAACTTACTGCGCACCCCTGGAATACACGTACCCTGCTGATTTCGCGTGTGAAACTTCCCCCGCACCCCGAAATACACGTACCCTGCTGATATCGCGTGTGGAACTTCACGCGCACCCCGAAATACATGTACCCTGATGGAATCGCGTGTGGAACTTCCCGCGCACCCCTGAGATACGCGTACCCTGCTCGCACGGGCCCAATCGCGTGTGGAAATTCCTGCGCACCCCTGAAATACACGTACCCTGCTGAAATCGCGTGTGGAAATTCCCGCGCACCCCTGAGATACGCGTACCCTGCTTGCACGGGCCCAATCGCGTGTGGAAATTCCCGCGCACCCCTGAAATACACGTACCCTGCTGAAATCGCGTGTGGAACTTCCCCCGCACCCCGAAATACACGTACCCTGATGGAATCGCGTGTGGAACTTCCCGCGCACCCCTGAGATACGCGTACCCTGCTCGAACGGGCCCAATCGCGTGTGGAAATTCCCGCGCACCCCTGAAATACACGTACCCTGCTGGAATCGCGTGTGTAACTTCCTCTGCACCCTGAAATACACGTACCCTGCTGATATCGCATGTGGAACTTCACGCGCACCCCTGAAATACACGTACCCTGCGGAAATCGCGTGTGTAACTTCCCCTGCACCCTGAAATACACGTACCCTGCTGATATCGCGTGTGGAACTTCACGCGCACCCCGAAATACACGTACCCTGATGGAATCGCGTGTGGAACTTCCCGAGCACCCCTGAGATACGCGTACCCTGCTCGCACGGGCCCAATCGCTTGTGAAAATTCCCGCGCACCCCTGAAATACACGTACCATGATGAAATCGCGTGTGGAACTTCCCGCGCACCACTGAAATATGCGTACCCTGCTCGCACGGGGCCAATCGCGTGAGGTACTTCCTGCGCACCCCAGAGATACACGTAGCCCGCTTGCTGTGCTGGTACAGGGTTAGCGCAGCCCTTTGCGCTGGATTGCGTATATTGATGGCTTTTCCCTGCGCGAGAGGCGTTCTTGGGGGCGTAACTGGCGCTGCTGCAGGGTCGCTGCGCCACTGTGCGCCACGGCTGGTTTTGGTGGCTGGAATCCATGAATACGCTGTGCGCGGAAATGGATTTTAGCGCACGCGGCTGGCGCAGGGATTCGCACGCGCACACTGTGCGCCAGCCGCGTGCGCCACTTGTGCGCTGGATTCTATGAATTACCCCCTAAATGAGGTAGTTAGAACCTATCAACACTCACACCAAACCAATTCAATTTGTGAGTCTTAATTATCTTATCAAACACAATTATAATGTATTAACAAAAAATATGTTTGTATTAGTATACATATATTTCTTGTTTCGTGCTGAGACTTACGTTTTCTGATGGGTTTTTGTGTGTGTGGCAATGCATGAAGAGTGTGATAGATTTAGAGGGTTGGTTCTGTATGTTTGTTGTGCTCGCTCTTAACAGAGGTGTTTTAGTCTTCATGCTAAATGATTAAATAATATGATTAAATAGAGTTAATACACTTTTTTAAGCACAACTTTCTTTGTAGGTGGTTCTAAATGAAAGGCCATAAGAGTTGCGTCTAATCCAATGGTCGAAGTGGGTGGGAGCAGTTGGAAGTGGTGCTCGTCTTTTTATTTTTATTTTACTGTTCCGCTACTTGTATTTTAAAAAGAAACCGTTCCGGAATGGTATCGTTTTAATATCAAAGTGTAGGAAGAAGTTTAAACTTGCACTTCAGTGGACTGCCCTGAACAGTCCCTTATCAGGGGACAATGACCCACTGTCACCTTGGAACGATAATTTTTGGAAGGGTCATTATGCCAAGCGATAATTACCCCTCCACAGGTTATAACATTATTAACAGATGGTGTCAATGGCAAAGGTTTTGGAGATGAGGTACTGAGCTAAAATACGTTTGTATAATAGTAAGTAAAGTAAATAAATAAAGGTATTACAAATTAAATGTTTTATTTTTTAATATTTAAGAACTGGTTTGTCAGAAAGATGTTAATGCTGCATTTTGGGCCTACTCAACATCTGGGATGGTTTCCCCAAAAGCAAGCAGTCAGTGACCAGGGTCGTGCTTGATCACCAGTAAAATGAGACATGCACAAGGACTGGCCCAACCACGCAGGCCACTGGGTGTGCGGTGGTAAGTGTAAATCTACTATGGTATTTTGTGGCACTGTCTGATTGGTAGAGAGAGATTTTGTTTTGCTGGAATTCTGCTCTTTGATTTTGAAGTGCTCTCTAGACGATGCAGAAAGTCTTGAAATTGATTATTTTCCGGATTGGTAGCCAGTGAAGTACTCTGAGAGTCAGTGCTGTGTTCCCTTCTGTGAGTCTTAGTAGTAGTGTGGCTGCTGTATTGATGATCTGTTGAAGCAGTTTTTATGAGGTAGTACGGAATAACAAAGTAAATACTGACTGTTTGCATAGTTGATTCTTGAGCCGATTAGGCCAGTACCCTGTGAGCGAAGGATAAGTACGGGATAATTAGCCTGATACAATGGAGATGGTGGAGCCACTTTTTGATTATTGCATTGGTTTGAGATCCTAGTGCAATTAATTAGTCCATTAGTATGCATACGATTTAGGTTGGTTTCAGGTAATTGCCCATTTCCGGGGGCCAGGACTGAGGTGTTTCAGGAGTGATGTGAGGTGAGACTAATTTCCTTTTTGTCTAGATTGAGGTTTACGTGATTGGCCATCATCCATTCATGTGAGGTGGTTGCGGAGGGTGGTGCTGGACTTTATTGTTGTCATTGTGTATGAGATTTGTGCGTCATCTGCATAGTTGTAAAAGTGAGTCTGAAGGATTTTATGACATTCATCAAAGAGGTAATTGTGAAGAATCTAGTGAGATCATCACTAGGACCCCAGTTTGGGCCTCCTCTCATGTGGCCAGGAGAAGGCAGCCGCTACCTGATCGTGACCCAGGGGGTGGTATCATGGGGGAGAATCACTTGGGAGGGGACTCAGAGGGAATTGATGACCGCCTTATATCATGATTTCTGTATCCTTCCTAAAATACTAATGGCTTATTGTAAAATAGAACAAACTAATATTATATAATCCCCTATGGACTTCAGTACCCATAATGCATATGGTACTGAGACGAGGAAGAAGGACTCAGAGGCAATGAGGATTCAGAGTGCTGTTTTTCCAAAAGTGCGGTCTAGTTACTACAGACCAAGGCACCCGAGCAGGACATTCAAATCCCAAAATGAGGCACAGCTGCAGGAAGAGGAAGAAGGAGGCAAATGCGGCCTTGGAGGCCATGCAGAGGACATAGCTGTTGAAGCAGACGTTATCTGAGGTGCAGGAGCAGCCACAGAAAGAAGAAAACCACTGGAATATCTCATGAAGGGTGAAGGCGAGCAGAAGTGCAGAATAGGCACAGCAGGAAGCAGCATGTCAAGCAGAAGCACAGCTGATATGGAGATGTGCTCTCAATTCAGCGCAAGGCATGTCAGTGAGAAAAAAGCAGCGGAAGATCAACGTTTCAGAGCTCCCGCAGACCAACGTGCAGCTCACAAAAGGTACGTGGAAGCAGGAGAGAGAGTGGGCAGGACACCAGAGGTCTGCCGCAACACCTGACTGAAAGAAGGAGATGCCGAAGAAAGCCCGTGAGTTGGCTAGATGTGAATGCTGACCTCAGTGCGCTCCACATGAGAAAGTTGTTGAAATTTGATCATTTTGAATACTGAACAATTAATGAAAGAAAGCAGAAACCACTTAATTGTGAATACCGAATCACAAAAAAAACACATCAGAAGTGGCAAGAGTGCAAGTTCCCTCATAGGGGACTACAATTGGGGAAAGCTTACAAAAACCACTGCCAATAGTTAAGAGGCTGTGGGAAAACCACAATAGAACCACAAAGGCGCAAATCCCCTTTCAGGATATATACATTGGGGAAAGCTTATATCCTGCATTGCCAGCAGCCAAGAGACTGAAATCAAACTGATACGACAAGGGCACAACTTCCCCTTTTTGGGATTTCAACTGGGTTAAACTTGCCACCCAAACTGCCAACAGTCAAGAGGCTGCCAAGAACCAGTTGAGAAACACTTTGAAAAAGATTGGTGTGGAGAATCTTGGAATCAATATTGCCATCAAGTTTGAATGTAGTTGTAGAAGTTTTCTTCCTGGCAGGCGAGTACACCAGGAAAAGGATCATAGTGGTTAGTCTTGGCAGGAGAGTATACAGGAAAGAAGATGATTTGCTGAAGTATATTTATGGAAAAAGGTGTGGTGTAAAGACCTTTGTTGACTCAAAAGAACTCATTAACTTTATCATTTGAAAGTACATCAACTAGTCAAAGGAGCAACCCAAATGGCGGGAAATACGCTAGACGCAATCTTCGCCAACAAAAACCTCATCAGCGCGACGCCACCACTACAGATCCGAGCGAGCACCTCCTCACCCCCCCTCGTAATCACGCTGCTCATGATGACAAACAACCCGACAAACTGCTGACTAGATGAATAGAAACTGGAGGGCCATCAAAGCCAGCAATTTAGCAGAACACCTACAAACCAACAAACCACCAACAACGACCCTGGACGAAGCTGACCTCAACAGCAAAACAGAACTACTTCATAACTGGATCGCCGGAACTTACAACATAATTTCCAAGGAAAAAACATTCACCCCATCGTGCAAAAGAGCTACAGCTAAATGTGTCACGATTGTGCCACTGGCGCACCAATTGGCACCCATCGTGGACTATTTGGGACTCAATTGTTTCCGTAATACTCCCTGGACAACACCTATTCATATTATTGTCTTTACTTTCCATTTACAAGGCTTTGGAACTTTAGTATTTACTTTTACAAACCACATGTCCCATAATGCACCTTGTGGCAGTTCCCATTTCCTGGCTATTCCTATACAGCAGTTGTAGCACTACAATCCCCAGAAGCCTTAGAGAACAGTGCGGTTTTTGCTTTCCCAGGACTAGAGAGGGCAGAGACCATTTACATTCAGGTGTGCTTCTCCAGGTGCTGCTAATTAGCCTACTACAGCACAGGGCAGCTCAGTATTTAAGCAGCTGCCTGCAGGAGCACAGGCCTCTTGCATTGAGCTTTCTACCTGCCCTTTGTTGCCCTGTTCCTTAGATATTTACTGTGTCCTGTGGCGTCCAGTTCCTGCTCTTGTTCCAGAGCCCTGTGCTTCCTGCCTTGCTGCCCTGCCTCTCAGCCCTCTCTCCCCTGCCTTTTGCCTGCACCTCTGTGACTTCCATACTGAAGCCCTGCATCCTTGTTTGCAGCCCTCTGTTCCCTGGCTAGAGCCCCCTTGCTCTCTTCCTTGTTTTCAGCCCTCTGTTCCCTGGCTACAGCCCCCTTGCTCCCTTTCTTATTTAAAGCCCTCCGTTTCCTGGCTACTGCTCCCTTGCTTGCAGCCCTCTGTTCATGATTCCTATCCTTGTCTTCCTCGAGTCTTCAGTCCTCCCCTTTGGTTATCCACTTCAGTTATACTGTTTCCTTAATTTCCCTCTGCTAGCTTTCTCTTCTCTTTCCCGCCCTGACTTACTGTTCTTGATTCCCGTGTACAGTTCCCAGTCGCCATTCCATGCATTTATATACTAGGTTTCTGCCCTTCCTTTCTTCCGGTTCTCTGTTCTGAACCTTGCTCTCTTTGACTTCCTTTTCCCTGGATATTTCTGTTCTTGTCTTCACTTGTGTTTTATGTAAATCCTATGTACAGAGCTTGACTGTTGGATTCCAGCAGGCAATCTCTGCCCCTTCCCTTGTCGCGTTTCACTGTTGTATTTTGAGCCATTGTTTACAGTGTACTGGTTCCTGTTTCAGGAAGCAGTCATTGTTCGGTTCCTGCTGGACCTTTACAGGCTTCAGTCTTGTGAGTACTGTTACCTTGTTCGTGCCTTAGGGTTCAGGTACAGACACCCACTGCTGTTGCTCCCAGCCATGAGCATTCAGAGTGGGCCCCTGCAATAGCAAATCTATGCAGAAAGCTGGAGTTTCCAAAGGTCTGTGGAACACTCTTTCCCCATTCTGCGTACACCTCAAGAGGGAACCCAGCCTGTTTGTATCTTTGTATTCCCTGCCCCTTTTTGTTCACAGCCTCTGTTTTTAAAAAAAAAAAAATTATTAAGTTTTCAAAATCAAACAAAACACACATTACAACTGTTTCAATACGCAAAAAGCATCAGTAGACCATCTTATTTCCAGTAGAACTCCCCAACTCCCCCTCCTCCCTTAAACTAGAGCCAATTCGCGCATGTCTTCTACTGGAGCATTATCGGGTGGCACAATACTTAAACGGTCATCGCCCGAATCTTCTGTTTCATTGTTACCCTGGTAGGGATTAGCCATAGAGGCCACCAATTGCCGCCAGGCCAGCAGGGGCCCTACTTCCTCCTCGCCCCCCCTGGTAACCGCTTCAAACCAGACAACAGATTCAGCTTCCGCCCATTTCAAGAGGTCCGCCCACCATAGCTCCACATTAGGTCTATGGGCCGCCTTCCAGCCCATTGCGATCCTGCGCTTGGCCAAAACATAAGCCAAGTCCTTCATCTTGCTTATATGTTTGGAGTGCCTGGGTCTAGGAAAAAGCCCTAGCATGCATGACCAAGCCGATTCCACATCCAGCACCACTCCCCCACCAGCCAGCTTTGTTTTAACCTCATCCCAGAACCTGAGCACTTCCGGGCAAGCCCAAAACATGTGTAGCAGCCCTGCATCCACCTCCCCACACCTGTGGCATTGCTGCGTGGCTAGTCCCCCAAACTTTGCAATCTTCCCAGGAGTCAGATAAGCCCTGTGAGTAACATACAGTTGAAGTTGTTGGAATCTCGCATTCCGGGACACCTTTTTATGGTACCTCTGAGCCCATTCCCATTGCCCATCTGTCATAGGTCCTCCCACCTCCTCTTCCCAATCCTGTCTTAGTTGGAGCAACTCCTTCCCCGTCCTCACTCACAGGAGCTCATATATCCTTGAGATTTCGTGCCCGCCCTCTGACACATCATACATGGTTTCCAGGGAGGCATCAGGCTCCTCCGCTAGCACTGTCTCGGGCCATCTTTCTCTAGTCTTTTTCACAAGCCTAGCTTAAGTTATATATTGGCCACAATGCACCCCGTCTCTTCCTGCAACCTCTGGAAGTCCAATGCATCGCCATCCTGCCATATGTTTCCGAGGGTGGCCAGGCCTACCTGTTCCCAGTATCTCCGGACCGATTCGAGTAGTTGAGAGTCGCTCCCGCACAGAGCCACCAGTGGGGCCTGCTGGGAGTACGGCTCCAGATCCCCCATCATCCTCCAAGTCCTTTGCCAGATCTCCCAGCCCTGCCTCAGCAGCCGCCCCCTACCCACCGTTTATCCCCACGCAACCACACCACTTCCTTCAGAAAGTATGGGGCCGGATCTCTATGCAGAAGCCGCGCCTCTGCTGAGTCTTCCGCCGAAAGCCACCTGGCTACATACCGCAGCTGCCCCGCCAGGTAATAGAGCTCAAATTTGGCAGGCTTATGCCCCCCGTGTCATACGGGTTCTGAAGCTTCCACAGGGCCACCCTGTTCCTGGAGTTACCCCATAAAAAATGCCTACACACGCTATGAAGTTTCACAAATAGGCTTCTGGGTATCAAAAACGGGACATTCACAAAAAAGTGCAAAAGTCTAGGCAAGACCACCATCTTGAGCAAGGCTGCTCTCCCCATCATGGTCAGGGGCAATCTGGCCCAAAACACCATGCTGTTCTTAATCCCTTCTATCGCTCTTTCCGTATTATGTTTGTGTTCCGCCTCTATTTTGTGGTATATATTTACTCCCAAATACCTGAATGTCTCTGTCTGCCATGGAATTGGTAGGATAGGCAACCTCTGCGACGGGACATTCCTGTATCTGTCCAGAGGAAACAGACTAGACTTTCTGGGATTCACCGATATGCCAGAAAGGGCAGCGTATCGTTCCATTACCTCCAACACATACTGCAGATTTTCTTCCGGATAACGCAAGTATAGGAGCATGTCATCCGCATATAGTGATATCAGGTGCCTACCACTAACTGTGCTTATGCCCACCTCCCCGTATTGATGACGCAGGTATATTGCCAACGGCTCTAATGCCAGTATGTATAGCATGGGCGACCAGGGGCACCCCTGTCTGGTCCCCCTACTAAGTTGCCAGGTGTCTGAGATTGTGGACCCCATTTTGACTCTCGCCATCGGGGCGCTGTAGAGCAACTGAACCCACCTGAGGTATCCAGGTCCCATTCCATAACCCTTCAGGACTGCTTTCAACCAGGGCCATCTTACCGAATCGAAGGCTTTGACCGCGTCTAACGACACTATGGCCAGCTCGCCCGTATCTCCCTCAGTTTGGTCAATGATATGGTGTAGCCTCCTGTGGTTATCGGTAATGTTCCTGCCCGGAACTTATCCCGTCTGGTCTGGGTGTATCAGCTTCCCAATCACCCTCTTCAACCTATCAGCCAGCACAGCAGTAAGTATTTTGCTGTCCTGGTTGAGTATGGACAACGGTCTATAAGACCCGCACTCCACGGCCGGCTTACCTGGTTTTAAGAGTGGGATGATCACGGCCTCGCGGAGGGACAATGGGAGTTCCCCCTGCTCATAGGCCTCGTTGAAAGTGGCAAGCAGTGGCTGGAGCAGCTCCTGCTTATATGTTTTGTAAAACTCACTAGGCAACCCGTCTAAACCAGGTGCCTTGCATGTGGGCAGGTTCTGAATCACCACCTCCAGCTCATCCGAGGTGACAGGTGTGTCTGATTCTGCGCGTTCTAGGTCATCCAGGGTGGGCAACTCTATGTCCTCCAATGTGTCCAGTATGTCCTGACACATATCCTCCCCTGTGTCCTCATACAAGTTTCGATAAAACTTAAGGAACCCCTTGTTTACCTCATCTTGGGTGTTGCGCATGCAACCTTCCTCATCCTCAACCTCACTGATCACCGAGCGGGGGGTCTCACTCTTCTACAGCCAGGCCAGCAATCTGCCCGGCTTGTCGCCTCCTGCATGTATCCTCTCCGTATATTTCCTGTAATTGAGTCTGCACAGCCTATCCCAGAGTGCACTGCAGGACACCTGTAGCTCTTTTATCTTAGTTCTATTGTCATGGGCGGTGTTTTCACAATGCGTGAGATCCTCCAGCTCCCTTTCCGCTGCTTGGAGTTCTCTTTCTATACCCCCCTGGAGCCCTTTAGCCTTGGAGATGGCTACCCCACGCACCACCACTTTGAACGCTTCCCACAGAGTGCCCACAGAACATACACTTCCCGTGTTTATATCAAAATCAATATATCCCGCAGACCCTCCCGGAACCCCTCGTCCTGCAGCGCCTCGGTCCTGAGCCTCCATGTTGGGATCCGCGGTCTTGGGGGCTGGTGTCTCCACTCCACCACCAAGGGCGAGTGGTCAGATAATACTCGGGCTTTATATTCCGCTCCCACTATGTCTCCCACAATCGCGGCGGTTACAAATATATAATCTAGCCTAGTGTGCAAATCATGTGGCGCTGCGTAGTGTGAATATTGTCTATCCTCAGGGTGCAACCTCCTCCACACATCCTCTAGGCCTAGGTCTTTCAGTAATGTTCCCAGCGCTTTAGCCGCCGGCGCCATTTTTCCTGCCCTGTCCATTGACCTATCCATCCTGGGATTCAGGGTGCAATTAAAGTCCCCCCCCCACACCACCGTACCCCCTGCCAGGGGCCCAAGTTTACTGTAAAGAGTCCTAAAGTAAGCTGCTGTGTCGTTATTGGGGGCGTACACGTTTACGATGTGCACTTCCCTGTTTTCCAGGAGGCCCGTTACCACCACCATCCTACCCTCCGGGTCTATCGTAGAGCCAAGCACCCGGAACGGCACATGCGGCGCCACCCAGGTGATGACCCCTCTAGCATATGCGAAAACGCAGCACCTACAGCAGTGCCCTTCCATTTTTTCCTAACCACCTCCAACTTCTCCCTCGTAAGGTGGGTCTCCTGCAGCAGGGCTATGTCTATGCGCATCCTCTTTAAGTACAGCATCACTTTATTCCGTTTCAGGTAGCTGTTGAGGCCCCGTACATTCCAGGTCACAACTTTGAGATTACCCGACGCCATCTATTCGGACTACTCCCATCCTAACCCTTCCCTTAATGCTCCCATTGCTAGTTTGTTTTCCGGCTCCCTCCCTACAATTTACAAACAAAACCCCCCTTTTCCAATCCCCCAAATCTACACCACAGCACACAACCCCCCCCTCCCTACCAACCCCCAACAGTTGCCCAGCTCCATCCCTGGATCTCAGGCCTACCCACGTCTGGACCTGTCTCGTAGCCGAGAACAAGGACCCCGCAGGGCATCACCAATCTAACGGTGACCTAACTAAATGAACTACTATTGGGGTCAGAGGGTGCTTCCCAGGAGCTCCCAGTGATCTATTTTAGGAGAGGCGCGTCCAACGGGACCCGCCGGCAGATACCATGGCTTCCTCCCCACAAACACAATATCATTCTCTATTCCAGTCCCAGTGTCATGACTATGGCACCACGGGTGCCCTTGCGACGTGCTACTTATCTCCAGCCGCTTCCGTCTGGACATCCGGTTCTTGAGGTCGACCCTGCATATCCAGCCAATCCATCGCTTCAGTCGGCGTCTCAAAAAAAAGGGATCTGTTCTTGTAAAACACCTTCAACCTGGCGGGATACAGCAACATGTAGCGATGGCCTGCTTCTCTGAGCCTCCTTTTCACCGCTCCGAAGTTCATTCGACTATGCTGCACTAGGAGCGTATAGTCCGGGTACGCCGTTATTTTCGCTGACCCCCTTTCTATCGTTCCTCCTTTCCGGAAAAGTTCAAGAATCTTCTCGCGGTCACGATAATTCAAGATCTTCGCGATCAGCGGCCGCCGGGGGGCTCCTGGGGCCGGTCTCCTGGTCAAGGCCCTATGCGCCCTTTCAACCGCGAACCGCTGGGTCAACTCCCCGCCTGTAATCTCCTGCAAGAGCATGGTTTCGACATATTCCGTGGGGTTCGATCCTTCCATCCCTTCCGGTACACCCACTATGCGAATGTTGTTGCACCTGGCGCGCCCTTCTGCTTGCTCTGCTCTATCCTCCAGGTTGCCAACTCGCTGCACTAGGGCATGAAGCTCCTTAGCGTGTGCAGCGCACGCCTCCGTGTTCGGGGCCAACTCCTTCTCTAGTGCCCCAGTGCTCTCTGCGATCGTTTGCACATCCTGCCTCAGCAGGTTCACCTCTTCCTGGACCGCTCCGATCTTGAGGTCCAGGCCTTTCTGTAGCTCTATCATGGCTAAGCCCAGCTTCGTTTCCCAGGCCACCTTCAAATCAGCAATTGCTGCCAGCACCGCCTGGATAGTGCCCGGTGGGTCCGCCGCTGCCGCAGGGGTCTCTTTACTTTTGCCCCCCTCTGCGCCCGGGGCGACTTGGTGTAGGCCTCCATCGTGGGCTGCTTGATCCGGGGTCTCACTATTTTGGAGGACATCCTGCCGCGTCAGTTAAACACAATCTCGCCGTGCTGCTCCTCACACCGCTGTTCGCGTGGTCACAGACCACCCACTGCTGTCCAGGCCTGCACTCGCCCGCAGCACACGCCCTGAGTGGGCTGTGTCCTCCCACGTACTCGCGCACCCCCGGCGTTAAGTTACCGGGCTCTGCCGTATATGATCTATGAACAGCACTCCACAGTACCTTGGTGCCTCCACTTCAAAATCCCAAAGTTATCCGTTGTGTGGGGTAGTCTCCACTATGGGGCTCCCACTCCCATATTCCGGGGGGCCCCCGTGGGTGCCAAAAAGAGGGGGGGCCCAGTAGGCAGCAAGGGGCTTGCAAAGGTCCAAATCAGCCTGTTCAGGAAGCTTGTGTCGCCACTACAATGTGCGGGTACAGCACCAGCAATCCAGCGCACACTTAACTGGTTGGTCAGGTCCAGTTTAGCTGTACTGGCTCTTCTCCTTCAGGATGTAGCTGCAGCGCCTACCATTAAGGTGTGGTTATTCTTCTGCGTGCCAGGGTAGAGGCAAGGTGGGCCGCCAGGGTGGGTATAGCCCCACTCCAGGTTTTAATCATGTGTCTTGTTTCTGCCCTGGGTTGCGTTTTCACCGGGTGCTTGTCCGCATTAGGATCCCATGTTTCAGTGCCTCGTCAGTGACCACTCTGTGGATGTTCGGGCTACAGGCTGCGTCTCGTAGCATTGGTTACTGTTGCTTCCAGTAATTGTATCAACTCCCGTGTACAATCATTCCGTGTAGCCCTTCACTGTTCCAGCCTGCCCGCCTCTCTCCTTAAGTCGCTTTGTGCGCCGCTCCTCCCAGCAGCTACTTAATGGCGACAAACGCTGGTGCCCGACTGCTTCTAGCTCCGTCCCAAGCTGTTCACTTCTTTCTATGTGATGGGGCTCGGGGCCGAGTACGCTGCTTGCTCTTCTCGCCGTCATCCACGAACGCAGGCTTCTCCACGAGGCATGTGTACTCTACGGTAACAATCCCCCGGCAGCCTTGATCCCCATTCAGGGTTGCGGTCTCCGGGTTCTCTGTATGCTTCGCACTCCAGGGGCTCAGGCCGTCTCTCTATTTGTTCTCTGGGGGCACCGGTGCGTGCGCCCGTATTGCGATGGTGCCGATCGCGGCTCTGTAGTTCCTTTGTTCGCATGCTGCCATCTTTGTTTCTCTGCAGCTTACAGTCTCCGGACTTCAGAACCTCAGGATTTGCTCTCTGTGCGTCAGATTTTAACGGACATACAACCGGTGCATACCCAATATATTCATGCATCTGTGGATATAGCGTAAAGCTGTTTTGCTCGCCTTGTGTACCATGCCTTGCCAGGATTATAGCCGGATCTGCAGGAGCCCACAGGAAACGCTGCCTCCTACGTGGCTATGTAGCCACTTCCCCCCGTTCACAGTCTCTGTTGCCTATCCTTTCTTGTCTACAGGACTCCTTGTAGTCCAGCTTCTTGTGTGCCTTTCTCTCTTTAGCTTAGTGGGCATGCCTCTACCCTCAGGCCCCTTCTGACAAAATGGTTTACCCAACTACTCAATGCTATGAAAAAAAAGAGCAGGAAATTTGAACCAGAATGAAAGAAACATAACGACCAGATGAAGAAATTACAACTCCAATGACAAATCCGCTCATACAAAAAGGAAATCCGTATGGCAAAAAAGAAATACTATGACAACAGAATCACCAAAGCCACCAACACCCAAAAAGAGCTATTTAAAATTATAAACAAAATGAGAAGCCCGCCTTGCTGCATAAACACACAAATACCCTCCACGAAACTATGCAATGACCTTGCAGACCACTTCAAAAACAAATCTACACCATATAACAGATCATACAAAGCAGACCAAGCAACTACAACATGCAACTGAAGCAGCTACTCGAGGATCGACAAATCAACCTCCAAACATTTCCCCAAATATCAGTGGAGACATTCATCAAGCTAGTAAGCAATAGTAACAAATAGGCTTCCCATGGATCCATGCCCTCCGGACATACACAAGTCAATCCTCACACAAGGACCGCCCATGTAATACTGCAGAAAACTCTTCAACTAATCACTTTCAACAAGGAAAGTACCACGATCATTCAAATCAGCATAAATCAAACCACTGCTCAAGGACACAGCTGGAAACCTGGAGGACCTCGCCAACTAGAGACAGTTCATCTGTGCTGTTAGAGGCCGCAGAGATGTGGGTTTGGATGTTGGCTCGCTTCTTGGACAGGAAGGTAGGAGTAGCAGGCGAAGGAAAGAGGAGATTGGGCTGAGGGCACTGGACCAAGACGGTCCCATTAAAATAGACATTAATGATGATCTTTGTCATGAGGCAAAACAGACCAACTAGAATGCATAGGGTGGCTGGCACAATGGGGGCCAAAATCACAATAGGTGCCATATCTGTCCCTCCTGCAGGTGCACCAGAAAACTGCAGCTGGCATATGCCAGTAGAAACACAAAACAAAGCCCAATTGAGCAAGAACCACAATCCCCAGCAGCCCCAGTGGCTCCGAAATCCAGTAAGCACAGTCTACAGGGCCTACAAACTCTCTGGGCAACGCCCAGGCCAACGCCCAGGCATGCACGTGCATCAAACGCCTGTTCGCGCTCAGTATTACACTGGCACGTCGCTCACAGAGAAGCTCCCGGTAGGCAGACTCATCGCGGGGCTATTATCCTGCCTGCAGCAACCTCTGTAGGCTACACAGATAAGTGCAGAGCTGGGGAATGAAGCGCTTGGTGTCGCTGGGGGAAATGTAACCTAACGGCTTGGGAAAGCGAAACTAAAACAGCATGTGGCTAGGACCGGGTAACGGGGAAGGCCACTAACACGCATGATAGACTGTTGAGAGGGTGCACACCTTAGGTGGTGCATGAGCCTTTGATGTGCCTACCATCGACTAAACGAATAAGCGACCCGAGCCACACCAAGGACAGGCTCCGTAGCACACAAGCAATCAAAGCTAAGTTTTATTTCTTTAAATGACATTACGTTTTGTTACACTTGTTTAAAAACTGCAATCACTACGAAGCAAAGTCACTGCTCAGAATTAGGGGTCATATATTTGGCGTTGGCTCATGGTTTAAGTAGCGCTACTCTCTGGAGGTCAGGCGCTTAGTCTTAGAATATGTTATGTAGGTTACTAAGCCTCTGAATCAGTGTCAGTAGGCTATTGAATACTCCACCAGGTAGGAGGTCGATCACAGTGGGCAACAAAGTGAATGAGCAAAAGGCAACCTTATTGATAGCAACGGAGTGACAAAGCTCCATCAAGATGGTGTGCTTAAATGTGTGTGAGTACAGTGTGCAGGGTACCCTCCGACAAGAAGGTAGCAAGGAGCTAACTGGCAAAACCAAGAGTCAAAGAGCATGTGTTTTCCCAACTCCCCCTACCTATCCATAACCTCTTCATAAACATCTCTCCCCAGGGGGGTCGCGGAAGCCTGTGTTCTCACTACTACAGGCACCAAGAACCACAGGGGGAGGTAGGAGTTTGTGCTGCCTCTGCGCTGGATCAAGAAGTAACTTGACAGTCTTGGAGGAGTGGAAGGGGGACAAGAGGGCCTCCCACCTCGTGCCACCACTAATTTTAGAGGAAGAAAAAGGGGACAGAACAGAGACCATATGAGGAGTCCATAGGCCTGGAGAGGGAACGACAAAGAGGATGTCGGTAAGGGGCTGTCTGGAGGAAGCACTGGTGGAAGCTTATCATTCATACATTTTTTATTGGAATTTCAGCCTTCGGGCCAGCAACAGTTTTCAAATTAGCATATTCACTGAGATAAGTATGATTTACACGTTCATTAATTCCAACATCCCTCCTGGGTCTGCCACCCTCCTTATTACCGTATCTCCAGGGGTTTGTCACCACTGGGCCTGTTGTCACAATGGGAATTTTTCTAGTCAGGTTAGCTTCACTGTGTTCTCCGATCTCAACACTTTGTCCACGTAGTCCTGGCCGTGGCAGTCCTGGCACTGTTCACAGACTGTACTGTCCATCCTTCTTTGCCACGCATGACAGGTTGTGTGTGTTGGGGTTTTCTTCCCCTTTGTTCTCCTGGTTCCAGCTACTTCAGTACTTTCTCCGTACAACAGCTGGTTGCCTTCACAGAGCACAGGACTTCCTTGCTTCGTTCTGCTGTCCCTGCAATGCATTTTTTTCATTTTTCATGATCTTCATTTGAGTGTTAGACGTAGTGTCACAATAGCAAACCGTGTAGGGTCCCGCTTGCCACCACCCCTAGTAAGAATATTACATAGCGGGCTTACCTCCCTAGCCTCACAAGGAACAGCTCCCCTCTGGGGAGAAATGACGAAATCCCACGGTTTGTCACAGCATGTGGAAATCAGGAACAGAGGTCACACGCCGCCATACACACCATGCAGTCTCGGGAGGATAGCTCGTAGGCAACGTGCTCGCCTTGGAAGCAAGACGACATAGAGCACCACAGGTTTGATCCGTGCTTAGAAACCTCTGGGTATTAAGCGTGTTATAAATAACCTATCATATCATATCATTTATATTGATGTCAATGTCACATTCGGACTCGCAGCAGACGACTCGAGGATCCTTGATGCCAGTTGCACGACAACCCCTGCTGGAGAAAAGGTCCCGAGAGTGCTGCTAAGAAGGAGAATATATGTAAAATGAGGACTCCGTGGGAGGACACAATCCATTAGAAACATCCTTCACAGCGGTACACCCAAGAACGCATTGGCACAAATAAGCAAGAGTAGAAAAGGAGCCAAAACCCAAATGCGAGACTAGCTCACAGCACAAACATCTATTATCTGGACAAAAGAACCTCTAAGTAACACCCACATTCGCTTAGTATATTTCTGCCATTACAGAAGCTACACACAAAAAGCAGAGCCCTCTTCAAAGAAATCAAGCAGCACGTTAAGACATCCAAATATTAATCTACACATGTGCAACACCATTAAACAATTATTCACTAAAGCTTTACATCAGATCAGGCACCACACATGCCATGGTTGTAGCTCCTATCCCATCACGCAATTTGCCTAAACAATACCCCTTCATGATTTTATTGGCATACGTGCAGCACCCAAAGAAACTACAAAGAACATATCCTGCCCTTTGCCACTGTGGACTCTTTTCAGAGAAGTTCAGTCCACATCTACATGTAATAAAGACCTCACTCAGTTAAGGCATTTTCCCCAAGAGTGTAGAAAATAGGAGAGATCATTCTACTACTGTAGGCTACTCTGCTAGACCCGAAAGACATAAACCAATTACAGAACAATAACAACACAGCTGCCGTTCTTCAGAGATAATCAACTGCAAGACCAGATCAAGAAAAGCCTCTGACAGGACCCCTGTACCAGTCCCGCCTCAGGTCGCCAAAAGGCTGAAGTACTAACCAAGATCTCTGTCAATGATTTAGGGTCTGCAACATTTCCCCTGTAACCTTATACATAGTGGGTGAGCTGAATCTATAAGCAGATGCCCTCAGAGAACAGACGCAAGAGTCTCACAAATGGGAGCTTTTGTCCAGCATGATGGATAAGATCTATGATACTTGATGAAGGCTGGACTTCAAGCTTTTTTGAAACACAGAATAGCAAATCTGTATGCTTTTTGGAGAGGTAAAGGGATCTAGTCTGTGGGAGACACCTTCCCCCTCCCCCGACAAAGTGGATACTATGTATTTCTACCTCTACTTGTAAAAGTACTACATAGGTAGCAATGCATCACACCTGATCTATGGCTTAATTAATCTGGCGTTTATATCTGTTAATTATGGCTCATTTCCTTTGGTGAGTTCTTCAATTGAAAGATGGTCTCTGAACAGATGGCTTGATACATTGATTACTGCAATGTCTGTTCTTAGCCACAAAGTAGCAGAGGACCTGAACTTGAGGGTTTTTAGCGGAAAGCAAGATGTAAGATTGCCAAGTAGACTAGATTCTGCTGTTGGTTCATTGTGACTAAGTCGAATGTCTGATCCGATCCCATGACATTTGGACGACTCCGGATACCAGGAAAGCCAGTATACCAGAACCTTCCTTGCCAGAATCACGAGCTGCCTGGAGGCAGTTGAAGTGCCCAGCTCCTCATCGTAGTCCCTTGCTAATCATGATGACAACTTCTGAAAAGCTGGACAATGGTGGAGTGTATTTGACTTGCTCCCAAAGACCTATTTCCCAGATATGAGGCCAGAGGAAGAGGGTCCAAGTGCCAGCAAGATTTCTACATTTGACATCAAATAAGCCCCTAGACTAGGGTGACCAGATTTAAATTCTTAAGTTGTAAAATGCAGCATTTCTTGTGTGCAAGATTGTGCATTCCTGCCTGCCAGCTATGAAGACCTACTACAAAAAAAAGGGAACCGCTGCAGTTTCCAATGGCAATATAATCTTGAGAGAAAGGGGGACAGAGCACCAAATACCGGGACAGACCCAGCAAAACCGGGGAGTCTGGTCACCCTAACCTAGACAAGAGAGTCCAGGATGTGAGAAGCCTTCCCCGCAGGATCCACCATCTATCAGTGGGGTCCCTAATGGACATTTTACTCCCAAGAATGAGAAGTGAGGCTCAATAATAATCATGTGGAGCACTTTGTCTCTTTCACTTGGTGGGTCCATCGCTGAGAAGGGCACTAAAGACAAGTGGCTTGACAGCAGAGACTCAGAAATATGAAAAATGACCTTCACAGCGAGTCCGGTTCTCCATCACAACTGACTGGGACAAGCACCACCTGCATATGTGTCAGAAAATGCTGACTGCCAACAGACAACTTACACTTAAAAAAAAAACTATCCTGGAGGTCCCATGTCCTTGTGCCCCTCCGAACGCAGACTCCACCCTTAACCCTTAAGCCACCAATTGTCTCTTAGGATTGAATGAATAGATGACATGTCTAGTCATAGGTGAGAGTAACCGCAGGGCACTCAAACCATGGGCTAGAAGATTCATCTTATACAACATTTGAATCATCTTGCCCCCAATGTGGCTGTTGCTGCGCTGACTGCTCATCCTCAACCAGTGCAGCTGCTAACAATAGCAGCGCACTGCCTGCAAGCTCTTTTGCTCTAATGTGCCTGACTATTTTGGCCCTTTCACGGTGCCTCCATAGGTGAATGGCACCTGGTTATGGTGGTGCACAGTTTATTATTTATTGCTGCTGCTTTCTGTGCCATTACATGTATCAGAATCATTTGTCAGAACACAGTTGGATATTATATGAAGAGTTGATTGCTCTCTTTCTTAGTGTATGGGTTTGGTGCCGGTCTACGTGGAGTCTGGTGTCTATGTATGTCTTCTGATAGGAGGGTTGGTTATACTTTTTTGAGACTGTTGTTGTTTACATACACTGAAAGGGATTTAGTATGTCAAAGGGGGGTGTGTTAGATTGTTATGTTTGCTTTGCATTGTGTACTTATTGGAATATAGTTAACTGATGTGTTTATGCTTCTGCTAAAATCTAAAAAACCCTTGTATCATATCGATGTGATTTGTATTTGTTGAAATGCTAATAAATAAATGTTTTTTAAAAAAAAGAATCATATGTCAGAACACAGTTGGATATTATACGAAGATTTGATAGCAAAGCATGGAAGCCAATATTATGCTTTCTCTTCCTTCATTCTTGTTCACAGTAAGATAAGTGGCATTTGTGCATTCAATTTTCTTATCAATTAATGTTGACCACTGCCTGTGAGAGAACATGATTTAGGAAAGGAATCACATGCTTGCAGTGAGGATCTGATTGTGGAAAACAGCCTGTCCATTCATAGTGATATCCATAGAAAAGATGTGCAATGTCTCTTCTGTGGATTTTCCCCCCATCCTCAACTATAAGAATAAGCCTGCAAGTAGTAGGCACTGGAAGTCGCACTCCCATTCCCTAGTCCAGAGGAAACCATTCCCCTCTCAGCCACAAAGGACAGGAGGGAGAAAGTACTCTAACCAGGAGTGTGTAATGGAAGGGGGGCAGGTCTTTATGGAAGTGGAGCAGCTAACAGCTATGAAGTCATCTACATAGGTAAAAATATGGACTAAAACAAATACATGGGCCCACCGGCACATCCATCCTCGAGCCGCCATCTCTCAAGACTTATTCCTGGAGCATTCACTCAAGCATGCACTCATCCACTCAACATTTCAGCTGGCTTACATGATACCACCAGCTACAGCCTCACAAATAATATATGCAGGGCACCATTGCCACAGGAACCCATACACCAGACACTGACACATCTCTTCTCAGTAGGGCCTTCAAAGTCATTACTTAACCAAAAGGTACTTGGCTTGAAAACAGTACAATGCAGATTAAAAGTGACAGTAGAAAAGAGCGTGGAGAAAATGAAGTGTAAACTAGCTTCAGAGAATAATATCGAAGTAATTCGCAGAAGAGTGTTATGTAACCCAGCAGAGATGGCACAGGATCAAGATTTCAAATTATCACGGAGGCGAGAAGGGAAGCAGCATGACTCAATATGGCTCATCTGTAAAATTGCACATACCACAGTCTTTTCTTTCCTAAAAGGTAGTTATTAAGGAGTTATCATTCACCGGCTTTAACTTAATAAACAATTCCTGAAGGCGAATGGACCTTGGTACACACGGCATTAGCAGACAGGGTGAAAGCGTGATCACTCTTAAATGACTGACAGTCATGGAAGCCCCTGCAATGGGTTACTATGGAAACTGCTGCTCAGCTATTTAAGCATTCTGAAAGTGAATTGCAGGGGTTGATGTGGTTTCCAAGGTAACTGTCCAAAACCATAAAAGGAGAGAAGCTGATGGGAACCATTCGACGTGAAAGTGAAGCAGTGAAGAGTTTTCTGTTATTTTCAGAAAAGGGGATTGATATACTTGACGATGGAGAAGAGATGGGAGAGTACTTGATGGTGGCATCAAAAAAGAATCTTCTTTTTTCACATTACAAAATGACCATTTACTACACACTGACACGGCTAACAGGCACTGAAAGCCATTCGCAGCAGCCTCTGTCTTCTATGTGCAAAAACCTGATACAGGTCCTGTGACAAATTCCCATAGCTAAGGTTGGGTTTTGGGTCTGGGGTGACCCTGTCAGTCGCAGAGGAGATATACTCAGGATTGCCCCAAGGCCTCTCAGTCCATCATCAGCCCAAGTGTAAAGATCTCTCCCTTCTAAAATCCCTACACCATATAGGCCCCTCTGCTTCTACCACCAAGTAGGATATTCCGAAGGGAAGTAAGGCCCTGGAACTTGGGCTGGACCTAGGATTCCGCAGGAGAGGAAATGGTTAGCTTGCCACCCACCTTTCAAGCTTCATGGTGTAACACTACCAAGTCCACTCAGGGCTGACTCTGGTCACCTACTTTGGAGACCCCTGGTTGGAAAACTGGGGTCTACATGTGCTAGTGGGCAAACGGTGTTCTAGCAAAGTCCCCCAAAACCTTCAGATGCTGGAAAGCTGTGATACGCTCTTGCGAGTCAACCTCCCAAGACAGTATCAAAATAAAGGTTAGTATGGTCCGATGGTCAATCAATGCCAGGAGCATCTGTAACTAAAAACAACACTGGATGGAGAAGAATCTGAACTGACTTTTATGGGAGTAGACTGGCACTTGACACAGGGCCTCATTACACGGTAGGCGGTGAGCCATGGCGCTATTAGCGCCATGGCTCATGCCGGTAAAATACCAGCACCGCCTTGGCGGAAAGGGGATTTACCGCCCCATTTCAAGGTTGGAGGGGCGGTAAATCCCCCTTCCGCCATTGCCCTTCTCCATTCCCATTTCTGCCCCATAGGGCTCTATGGGAATGGGGAAGGCGCTAATTACGGCACCGCAATTTTGCGGTGCCATAATTAGTTCCGAGGTCCCTTAGCGGGTTGGTTTTTAACGCCTGCAAAAAGCAGGCGTTAAAGCTCCAACCCGCTAAGGGACCTCGTAGTAAGGCGGCAGGGATTTACCGGTACCGTTATTTTACCGGTACCGGTAAATCCCTACCGCCATCCGTGTAATGAGGCCCACAGTCTCACACATGTGAAGTAGTGTGAGAATGGGTTTGATAGGTGAAATGTGCAGAAAATCCCAGCTTCAGTCACAGTAGTTCTGGGTAAATGCGAGCAGGAGTGCAGTCCATGCACCACAGCTTGATGAAACAAAGATGGTGGTTGGCCTGGATAAATGCTTGGAACACGAATCTGCGTTCCCACGCAGGGACAGATTCCACACAGCTGTTGGATCTGTAGCTCTCACCAACCAATTGAATGACTTTCTTCTCCCAGTGGCCTCTCTGAAACCAACTAAAGAATTATGGCACAGAAGAACCAATGTCATTCCCTATAAAAGGTACAAGACACAATCGATGAACTTGCGTATTAAGAGATGGAGTGGTGGAGGAGAGCATTAAGAGTGTATGTGTGCGTATCGACGAGGAGGCACATACTAGGAGAGCAAAGGAGAACAGACAGCAGGAGAGTATTTGTGGAGAGAGAAATTCAAATTCAAGGGAGGAGAGATGGATTAAGATAAACTAAGAGGAGCGGCGGGAGCAAAGCAGAGAAAGCCCACAGATGAGGTGAAGAGAGAATGATCCAGAAGGAAAAGGGGGGTATTAAGAAAAGGGAAGTTAGAGGAACCACCAAAAAGAGGAGGGGATCGAGGAGCTGAACAGAAGGAAAGTGACATACGGATGATAGATGAAAGAGGCAGTGCCTGGAAAAGAAAGAGGGCACCATTAATAAGTGATTGGAAAAAGGAATGGTGGAATACAATGAAAGAAAAAATAGGAAACACTGTCTCCGAGAGCAAGAGGGGGAACGCGAAAACTAAAGGAGGTATGGAAAAGACAAACCAAATCCTAGAGAAACAAGAGAATAGGCTTTGACCAATAGGAGAAGTCAAGTGGTGAAGGATGAGGGAAGTAAAGCTGGATCAACAGACACTACAGATAGAGAGGAGAATAGAGAGAATGAGGGGAGGCAAACCGAAAGGAGAAGTTAATGGACCAGCAAGGAGGAGAGAGGAGGGTCTCAGTTTAAGGCATGGCAAATTGTGGAAGTATGCAACCCCTGGTTGAAAATTAGATAGATAAATGTATGGATTAATTCGGGGAGAGTGATGAAATGAGGGTGTGCGATCAGGGCTGCTCTGGCTGGTTATAAAAGAAGAACGTGTTTTCCACATATTGCAACACCCCGTAACTCTGAACTCAATGTTCATTATTTTTCTTTAAATCCCAGCATACTATGGTTAGAGTGCCCCTGTCCCTATTGGCTTTAGGTATTGCTGTTTGCCATAATCTGTACAGTGGAGGATCACTCAAAAGTGCTGATAACTGAGTTTTGGACACCTCAGGTTATTGGGGCAAGGCCACACTCTGAGCAAGTGGATCCCGCCGGTCTGAACTGGCCGAAACAACGGACTGTTCATCAACACAGGGTATTGCAATGTTAGTGGAGGCCCTATGCCCCTCTCCGGAGGAGGATGTGACCGGATTTACACATGACTTGCCATGTTCGCTCAAATAGTCGACCACGTGACACCCTGTAGACATGGACATAAAGGGCGGACTAATCCCTTAGGAGAATGACTATCACTGTTGGAAAGAAGATGGGACTCGAGTGCTAGAAAGTACAGGAACGTTTTTGGGGATGAGTGTCTAAAAGCCAATATAAGAAGCGAGCTTGGAGTCTGGGCGGGTTCGTTGGTTGGGAATGGGTTAATGCTAGGTTGTTATCCATTTGTCTTGCAAGTCAATCTAAAAATAAAAAAAATAAAAAACTTTTGCTCAATGCATTGCTTGAAATCAGGACCATCTTTTCCTGGCATTTACAGATTGGCACTGTGACCCAGACCCGTCACACAATGCGGTACAGCACCGGACCAGTAGCTACCTCCGCTTAAGGACCCCATGCCAATGACAAAGAAAAGGTAAGGAGAACTGATCCAGGTCAGTTGGTGCCGTGCATGCGTAGCGGCTCAGGGGAGCTGAGAGTTTTCTATTGCAAGTCTCCAGTCTCGGGAGGATAGCTCAGGGGCAACGTGCTCGCTTTCGAAGCAAGACGATATAGAGCAACACAGGTTCAAACCCCGCAGAAACCTCTGGGTATTAAGTGCATTATAAATAACCAATCATATCATATTATACAGTGAGTGGGCATAAGGATGACTTGTTTAGGGAATATGTAAATATGGGCTGGAAATTCTGTGTTGGGTATGCTGTTTTAATAATTGTTCTTGCCCATTTTATTGTGGGGATTTGGGTAATTGTCTACTTCTTGTGCCCTGAAATAGATCTGACAAAATACTGAGGGTGGTAATTCAGATAGGCTGATCTGGAAATACACACTGCAGGTCTCAGGTATATGTATCTGGCTATGGTCTGAATTTCTTCAAACCCTCCAAAAGGGACTTCTCTGTCAGCGATAAAGTGAGGTCGAATAGGACCACTACAAACTGGTAGGGAGTACTTTCCACCACAAAACAAGGGCATTTGCTTGTGGTGGAGTCTCAGTATAAAGATTGATCCGAGACCTCTACCCACATGGGGTACTAGGAAGTAGTAGAAGCTTTCCATACTTCCTCTGCTGGAACAAGCACCGTTGCTTCATTCAGCAAAAACAATTATTTCTTGGAGTAGGAGCGGTCCCAGACAACGAAAAATCAACATGGGAGGGGTTTGCTTATAAGTGGAGGCAGTGACCCTGCTCTGCCAAATGTAAGACCCATCTGCCTGTAGTAATTTGCAGACACTGCCCGTGTAGAGTGTTATCCTGCTCCGCACCCCCACAGGAGACTTGTTTTACCCACATGAGATAATCATTTGGTATGGTTTTGCAGAGGAGGTGCCCAAGAGTGGATAAGGTGCAGATTTAGGCTTGGCAGACCATTGACAACTAGAAGAGTAGAACGTCTGCTTGTTGTTTTGAGAATGGCATTAAGGGAATTCTTGCCCCATTGGTGAAAGGGTATAAGGTCTGTAACTACTCTTACCCAAAAAAAAATGAAGTAAACGGCAAAGCTAGCAACCCCAAAGATTTTGTCATCCGTCTGGATGCCTTAAACTTTGAGGCTCACATCAGCTTTGGCACTGAAAGGATTAGGCCCATCGAAAGGTATGTGCAGTAGCTTTGCTTGGACACCAGCAGCAGAATTAGCTGTCCTGATCCAGTTATGGCGCCAAAACACCACGCCTGTGGCCATTGACCATCCCCAGAAATAGGTTATGTCTAGGGACATCTGCTTTAGTATGTCCTCAAGGGTGTGTGTCCTAAACTCCTCAGAAGGTGTAAGTAGCCATAGGGTATCTATCGCCCTTGTTATTACTGCTCTTTAAGGGCCGAAGTTCCAGCTCATCCTCTGAAGGCAGCACGCCCATTTCAGAGCCAGGGGAGCTATCTAACCCAATAGAACCCTCATCGCTTTCTCTGAAATTACAGCAAAGCTCCTTCTGAATGTTGGTCCAATTGAAGCACTTCCACAAGCTCAAACACCCTGCAGGATAAAACCATGTAGGAGGAGGATGGCATTTCCTCATCTTCATATTCCGAGTAGAAAATATCAGCAAACCTTCATACTTGTTTGCGTCTGTCCTGGTGTATGTATCTTGATGCATTGCCCTCATCAGTCATGAATTCCAATAAATGTTTTTAATACAGCTCCAATATCGCCAAGGCCAAAAGCACAGACGTTTGTGGCACCGCCAAAGTAGCCCTACAAAAGCTGGAGCTAAGGAAGCTGGCATCCAAGTAGATACCGTTGTAGTCAGCGTTCATACCTACACTGCAAGTAGGATGGACACCACTGAATAGGCGGTACGTGCACTCGGCAATGAACATACCAGTTACCCAGGACCCCCACCTCCGACTTCTGGCCTGTCCTTAATAGAAGCAGCAGAGACAGGGGTCATAAGTGCCTGGTTAAAGATCGTCAGCATCATCTGCCTGAAGGTTTCCCACTTCTCCAGTGCATAGGGGGATGTGGGGAAGGGAGGCTTCTGACTTTCCTGTGTATGTGCAGCATTATCTGAATGGGCATGGCTTCGGGACCTTTTCATGTTTTTTCCTGAGGGGAAGAGCAACTCTGGGAAGGAGGCGACTCGAGTGATCAGGTCCCTTTTCCTTCCTTTTCTAACCTTGCATTCTCCCATGATCTGCACTCTGACCTGGTTTTCTCCTGCATTGGCTTTGATTCTTTTCAGGTTTAACAGACCTTGCTAGGATGCAGCAGCAGTTATGGTAATTTCACCAAACTCCACCACATCCTTCCCCGTGGGAATAACGGGCCGCTAGGCACTGAGTTGGTCTAGCCACTACCAGACGTCCTTCCCCAAGAATTCATGAGGTCGAATACTGCAGGCCTGCTGCTTCCCGGGGAAAGTTAGAACACCTCAGTTACCCTTAAGAAACTGAAATAGGATTTGGAAGACTACAGGTCCCAGAATCCGCTAGCAAATCTCATGGAGACCGGAAACCCAATGGTGCAGAAAAAACCTCTGAGCGTGTAGAAAGTAGTAACATTGCGACATTTGGGATCCTCCTCAATACCGCTGTGCTCTCCAAACAACCCGGGAACACAGGACTATGTTACAGTCAGAAACGCGAACCAGCAATGTTTGTGGATTTCACGCACAATTACCAGAATACTTACTGGAGAAATAGCTGGGAAACAGAAGACTGCACACAGAGCACACCAGCAGTCCTGGATAGATGCCAGGACTGGCAAGACCAGAGGGACACTGTCAGTGTTATGCACAGTTTCGAGATGTTGCAGACCACTGTGCCAGCCTTTATTGCCTAAACACTAGTGATAATCAGACCCATCAGCCACAACTAAACCACCCGGGACTGATGAGTGAATGAGGGGGAAGAATATATTCATAGAAAATACCAATCCACAGCTCAGATTCAAACAAGAAAGGGGATCAACCTATGGAAAAGAGGGAGAAAACCCAGCCCCGGGTAGCGATGATAAATGGGTTGAGTAGAGGATCCCGAGGGAGACAGGCGTGTTTGTCTGCCCACTTACGTCAAGGGTAGACTCTAGAAGGCAGACTTCCCAGGAAGACTGCAGGCTGATGGAAACCTGCAAAGCTCAGAAAGGGCTTACTACAGAGCAGAGGAGAACATACCCAACAGAAGGAGCCTTGAATACAGATGTTACCCAGGAAGTGGAGAGCCACACCTCTGCGAAATGGAGGGTCAAGCACTTTGGACTTCCACCAGCGACCCCAAGGCAGGGGACTGACGTGTGGCAGGCGGGGCATTGAAAATATAATCTGCTCCTGTAGAGGACAGATGGGTCCAGTTACGAGTTTTTTAGCGAGGAAAAAGATCAGGTATAAATGGACATTCCCATTCGGCTTGCTGTTTATGTGGAAGAATAAGCAGAGGCGTAGAATAACTGTTGTTGAGAGCCTGACGTTGCTACAGATTGAGCAAGAAGTGGACAGCTCAACCCCTGAACATCGTCCGATGGAGAGGAATAAGAAACCTTGGGAATGGAGCCAGACGACGGGCAGAAGAAGGAAAAAAATGTATGCTGACTCTAGGTATTTGCTGTTTGCTTGTCCGTCCTTAAGAGGGAGATGTTCTTCAGGAGCCTTAAGTGTGCTGCCATTGGTCTCACGTTGTTAATTGGGGTAAGGCGGAGAGGGGATAGCTTTTGGAGGATGGGGCTTTTAGGTGGGTGGTGGTGGCGATGCTTAGAATTGTTTGTATACTAAGGTCCTGTGGATGTTGGTGGAGGCATGCTGCTGTCCAGGTTGTCATCTGGGATTGCACACGAGGGTGGTAGTTGCCCTCTGGTTCTTCTTACCCAGGGTGGTATGAGTGTCAGGGTTGAGGATGAGACGTCTTCAGAATCACTAGGAACTGTGACCCGACCCAGGCTGTTGGGATTCTTGGGGGCGAGGGGGTTGAAGTTTGGCGCTGGGGTTCTTTGTTGGGCAGGGAAGGATTTACTCAGACGTAGTTATTTATGGGTGGCCGTCCAAGTTATTTCTTTAGGGGTTGGGCAAGAATGGTTGAGATCAGTGCACGCAACATTCAGCGATTTGACATAAAATGTACAGGGTATGAATTTCCCTATCAAGAGAAAGAAGTTGGAGGCGTTTCTGAAGCGGAAAAGCGCTGATGTGTTGTTATTACAGGAAACGCATATTAGCTAGAGGCATTGGATAAGGATTTTCTTTTTTTTCTTTTTTAAACAATTTTTATTGATTCCAACTTAAAACCTTACAATGTAACAATTAGTATGCATTCCAATCTTCATGTACAGTTTTATGTTGTTTTCTCCCCCACCCCAACTACCCCCTGCCACTCCCGAGCCTACCCCACTTCACCACCTTCCACTACTTCTTCTATGAGAACCCCTCTCTTTTCTCCCCCTGAAGAGCTATCTTCCTCTGGGCCTGTCTGATCAGGGCCAGATAACATAGCTACTATTTGCTTCCAGGCCATCAGCATGTACGCCCCCCCCCCCCCTCTGTTTACTGCTTCATTCCACACCACAGTTTTCGGCCTCCACCCATTTCTGAAGATCATGCCACCAGGCTTCCGCTCTCGATCTTCTACTTGCTTTCCAGCTCATGGCTAATCTGCCTATGTAAGCCAGGTCTTTGAGTTTACTCATGTGTTTCAATTTGCGCGGCCTGGGAAACCCCCCTAACATGCATGCCCAAAGGGAGTCTACATCCAGGCTTATCTCTTTCTCTGCCATTAGGTGGGCCACCTCCCCCCAGAATCTCCTTATTTTAGGGCATGCCCAAAACATATGTATCATCCCTGCGTTCACCTCCCCACATTTTGGACATGCTTGTATGCTCGCATTTTTAAACTTGGCTACCTTCCTAGGAGTCATGCATGCTCTGTGGGTGACATATAATTGAATTTGTTGCACTCTCAAGTTCCTTGATACTTTCTTGTGGTATCCCTGTATCCTCACCCACAGCCCGTCTTCCATTGATTCCCCAGCTTCCTCCTCCCAATCTCGCCTCGTCTGGATCACCTCCTTCCCCACCTCAACAGTTCATATATCCGGGAGACCTCATGGCCCCCATCTGACACATCATAAAATGTTTCTATGGCAGTATCGGGCTGACGGGTCAGCACTGTCTCCAACCATGTACCTGTTATCATGTTCACCAGTGTAGCGTATGTGATGTATTGTCCCCGGTGTAAACCGGTGTCTGCCACCAGTGT
The DNA here is from genome assembly GCF_040938575.1 of Ambystoma mexicanum. Taxonomy (NCBI): domain Eukaryota; kingdom Metazoa; phylum Chordata; class Amphibia; order Caudata; family Ambystomatidae; genus Ambystoma; species Ambystoma mexicanum. The sequence goes on from NC_090934.1 coordinate 478,547,330, forward strand.
ATCAAACTCAACCGCCTTCCCGTCTAGCCACAGATCCCCCAGGGTGGCTATACCAATCAGTTCCCATTGTCTCCTGATCACCCTCCTCATTTGTTCATCAACCCCATTTAGTGCCACTAGTGGCATCTGTGGGGAACACAGGAGCGGGTTCTCCATTACTTGGCATGCTCTTCGCCACATTTTCCAACCCAAATCTACCAATCTTGTCCCTCCTTCACGCTGCGATTTTGGCAGCCATATCAATTCGTTCAGAAAATATGGGGCACACTCGGATCTCAACAGTTTGGACTCTGGTGTAGGATCCTGTGATAGCCACCTTGCTACGTATTGGAGTTGGCTAGCAAGGTAATATACCTCAAAACTGGGTAATCTAATGCCTCCTAGGTCATTTGGGTTCTGTAGTTTCCATAATCTATTCTGTTTCTGGAGTTGTGCCATATGAACCCCCTACATATATTCTGAACTTTAGCAAAGAATCGTTTGGGTATCATGTATGGTATGTTTGCAAAGTAGTGTAGTAGCCTGGGCAATACCACCATCTTCAACAGTGCCACTCTCCCCATCATGGTCAAGGGGAGCTTGGCCCAAAACACCATGCTATTTTCAATCCTAGACAGCTCCTCTTCCACACTGTGGTGTATGTCTATCTCCAAGTATCTAAAAGTTGTGGTTTCCCATTGTATCTGCAGTACCAGCAGTTCGTCCCGTGGTATCCCCACATATCTACCAAGGGGGAATATACATGATTTCTTGGGGCTCACTGTTCTGCCAGACAGTACTGCATATCGCTCCATAACTTCCAGAATATACTGGAGGATTTCGTCAGGGTATTTCAAGTACAGCAGCATGTGATCCGCATACAGTGATATCAGGTGTTGCTCCCCCTTCGTGCTGATCCCCACTTCTCCATATTGCTGCCTCAAGTATATCGCCTGGGATTCAAGTGCTAATATACAAAGCACCAGGGACCATGGGCATCCCTGTCTAGTTGCCCTGCTAAGTTGCCACTGTTCTGAGATGGTCGCACCCGTCCTGACTCTAGCCAGCAGTCTGCTATATAGCAGTTGGGCCCACTTCAAATATCTCGACCCTATAGCATATTCCTTCAAGGCCTCCATTAGCCAGGGCCATTTAACTGAATCGAAGGCTTTCACTGCGTTTAATGAGACTACTGTTACCTCTTGGGAGCCCCCTTCTGTCTGTTCTATGACATGGTGGAATCTCCTATGGTTGTCGGATATACTCCTGTGTGGGACATATCCCGTCTGATCAGGATGTATGAGTTTATTGATGACTGGTCTCAACCGATTGGCCATCACTGCTGTAAGTATCTTACTGTCTTTGTTGAGCATTGACATTGGTCTATATGACCCACAGTCTGTGCTCGATTTATTAGGTTTAAGTAGCGGGATGATGATCGCTTCCCTCAGGGACTCTGGCAGCGTGCCTTTGTCGAACGCCTCGTTCAACATTGCGAGCATCGGGAGGAGCATGTCCGACCTATATGTTCTATAGAATTCACTTGGGAGTCCATCTGTCCCTGGGGCTTTGTTAGTGGGTAGGAGCTTTGGCATTTGATAAGGTTGAAGTCATTTTCCCTGACGATTCAAGTTAACGCTCTTGAAAAGAGATGTGGGGTCCTGATAGGCTTGCGGAACACTTTGAACGTTCAAGTTCAGAAGCCATTGGTGGACCCGGAGAGTCAGTATGTATCGGCACAGACTCTTTTAGATAGAGTTCTCTACACTTTGGCGTATCTATGCGCCCAACACGGGTCAGGATGGATTTCTACAGCAGTTCTTGGCACTATCCGAAATTATTTTGTGGTGGGGGAGATCATGTTAGCCAGGGATTTGAATTTGGCCTGGAACCCACGTATTGATAGGAGTGCAGGGGAGCTGACTGGTGTAACAGGCCCCTCGGGCCTCCATTTCCAGAAAATCGATATTTTGGCCCTTCAGGATACATGGAGAGTTCTAAAGGGTAATGATTGGGAATATACATACTTTTTGCATGTCCACAGAGTCTCTGCTACTCTAATGGGTATGGTGGGTAATTTAGATCTAGCGACTATTTTTCTGTCTGATCATGCACCAATCTTAGTGACAATTGCAACCCTGGGTAGGGGGAGTGTTCTTTGGAGATGGAAGTTTCCTATTGAACTACTGAAAGATTCAGTTCTGGATGAGGAAATCGGGAAGAAGATAGATCTCTTTTTTTCAGAAAATGGTGTGCCAGAGATTCGGGGGGATGTTCTATGGGATTGTTTTAAGGTAGTTAGTCGGGGAGAACATATTGCTGCGAAAGCAAGTAGGGGTAAGCAGTGGGGTGCAATGGAAAAAGAGCTGGAAGAGCAGTTGAAGGAAACGATGATAGCATTAACCAAGAAGAAACGCTTCGGTCTGTCCAAGGTCATTGGATTTAATGCTCACGCGTCATGTGGAGTCTTTTTTGCTATATGGGAAGCAGAGGTACTATATCAGTACAAATAAGGCCGATCGGTTATTAGCTAGGCAGCTGCGAGTGCATACGGCTGCTAAGAGAATACTTAAAATTCATAGGTTCTATACTGCTAAAGTGATCCCAGTTATTTTGTATGGGCTTCAGGTAAAACCCCTGGCATTGTAAACACACTGGGCAAGACTTGGGAGTTAAATATGGAAGGGGGTTTACCAATGGCAAGCTTAAGATATGAGCTGGGCTTGTGGTCTTTATGGTCGTATGCTGAATGAAGGCTTATCTCCCTTTACAGATTGATTATGACTCCACAGATCAACACACTCTAGGAGGATATTGGTGTGCACTTGGACCAGTATCCATCATCCTTTTTGTCCAAATTAAAGTCTGTGGTGCCTGGCGTTCTGGTAGCTTGTAAGAGTGATGTGGAGACCTTATTGTCTAATCCGTTGAAGGTAAAGGGAGCTTTGACGTGTGCAGACTGGATTTGCACAGTTTACAGCATGCAAAAGCTGCCCCAGGCCAAGTCATTATCACCCTACGATAAAAAGGATTGGATTTATACCCAGCTACCTGAGACATTCCCCTAGTTGTAATGTGATGCAGTCTTTTTGTGATAATGTAATGAGTCTGACTTAAACTGCTCCACTCAGGGGAGGTGTTGTTCCATCGAGCTCAGACCTTCAAAGTGCCAAAGCCATGCTCGTATTGGGAGTTTGCCTGCCTTCGGTCACTTAGACACATCCTGACGAATGCAGGGGGCTCTGAGGGTGGAAATCCTACTCCAAAACCCAGGACATCCTTACCACCCTTGCTACACACCCTCATAACCCATCCCACACCCCTCACCTCTATCCACCCTCCTCCTTCACCCCTGAAGAAGTTACCAGAGTTGTCCGCTCCATGAAGGCCTCTTCTTAGCAGGTTTCCCCCTGCTCATCCAGGACCATCAAGGATAACATCGGCTCTCTTGCCACTGCTCACACTGATTTCTGAAATTACCCTTGTCACAGGATCTTTCCCCTTCTCCCTTAAGCACTCCCTTGTGCGCCCACTCCTGAAAAAACCTTCATCAGATCCTACCTGCCCTGCCAACTACTGCCCTGGTTGCATCACCCCCTTCCTGGGGAAACTGCTTGAGAAGTTGGTTTTGCCCCAACTCAACTCACACACTGACTGTGTTGGTGTCCTCCATGACCATCAATCTGGATTCCAAGCATCCAGAGGCACCAAAACTACTCTTCTGAACACCTGTGAAGAACTGCTCGCATCTCTGGAGTCCAACTGCCCAGCTGTCCTTATCCTTCTCGATCTCTCCTCTGCCTTTGACACAGTCAACCATTGCATCCTCATACAAAGGCTCCATGATACTCTTGGTATCTTGGATCGGGCACTGGACTGGCTGACATCCTTCCTTACTGACCGCTCTTCCCAAGTCATCCTGGGTACCTTCTCCTCTCCTACCTCCCTCTCCACCTGTGGTGTACCCTAGGGTTCTATCCTCTCCCACTGGCTATTTAACATCTACCTTGCTCTGGTTGCACGCCTCATCTCTTCCAACTTCCAGTGTTACGCAGATGACACAGCTCTTTTTACAAATCCTTTCCCACCCACTTACACCCTCCATCATCCCTGACTTCCTATCTGCCATCCAGCCTTGGTGCACCGCCAACAATCTCTGCCTCTATGCCTGTAAAACTGAGATCCTTCCCATCGGAACTCCTGGCGCGTTATGAATGCCGTATCATATCACTAAAAAGTCTTGATTGGCTCCCGGTTGATGCACGGATTAAATTCAAATCCCTCTGCATCATCCACAAGGTGGTCTGGGACTGGGGACCATACTATCTTCAACTTTATCTTACCAAATACTCTCTCTCTAGACCACTACGCTCCTCTGGCTCCAAATCTGCGTGTAAAGCCTTTTGCTAAACAGAGGGCAGGCGGTCGCTCGCTTTCCTCAGCTGGCTCCCTCCTATGCAACAGCCTCCCCCTCCCTCTGCGCCTTGAGAAGGATCTTATTAAATTCTGGAAGTTCTTTAAGACTCTCCTCTTTACCTCCGCCTTCCCTTCTTCTCTCCCCTGCTAATCCCACAGTTGCTGCTATTGGTGTCCTAGGCCCTTATGCATACTCGGGGCTCTGACCTCCCGCACCCAATTGGCCCAGCTCCTGTCTATCCTCTGCACTTGCTCTTACAACCTCTGCCCTGGAGGCTCACACTTACACCCCTCACGATTGCAGGTCGTGTACCCCTCATCATTCTAGCACTTCATCTGTGGCTCACCCATGAGCTCAGCTGAACAACGAGTGTACCCTTACTTGTTCTGTTTTAAACCACAGAGATTTAAGGTGGACAGGGATGATTAGTCACTAGACCTGTCCACTAAACTATTTTTGAAAGGAGAATAGGTTTCTTGATTCTAGAAATCCTCTGGATGAGTCAGCCGCTAAATGCATGTCACCACCCACTGTATAGTTGTACAGGGTGCTTCTAGAAAGTATTTCTAAGCACAAAAGGAAAAAACTATGAATCAACAAAAGATTTGTAAAAGAGTGCAATCATCTATTTTCAACACTTAATATAACAATAAAGGGAAAAAGAAAATTTCACATAGTACATATGGTTAGGTACTTTTGAAGTGATCAACAGAATTACAAACGGAGTGTTAAGGAAAATGCATATAACAAAACTAAAAGACAATGCTTCGTAGTTAAATCACTAACAAAGTGGTATTCTTAAGAAGGGATTCAAATGCATGCGCAAAGTTCAACAGATCCATTACAACATTGATCCCAACTTGGATACTTTAGTTATCCTTAGTATAGCAGAGATATTCAATAAGAAAAGCAATGAATGCTGCAGGGTCATTAGATACAAGATATCTGATCTCTGCCGACATGCTAAGATGTTGTTTAAACACAGGAGTCAAAAGACAAAAAACAGGGGTGCAGATGTTCAGGTGTCCCCTGTGTTCTTCACGTTTCGGCGGTGATATACAGTGGTAAGTCCGCCTTCATCAGGGCTCCTATTCGGGGACCCTGTGAGGGGTACATGGCTATCTAGTGAGTGGGGTTTGGGCTGCAGGTGCCCGTTATGCTTAGGGCACTATTTGCAATGATTGATTCTCATAGCACCCGGTCAGGACACTTACCTGCCGGTGCTTGTGATCCCAAGTGCACGGGTTCACCCCGCGCAGGGGATGGTGCCAGATGCCAGGACCAATCTTGTAGATAGTCGGGAGTCTGTGGAGCTTCAAGGTCAAGTTCACAGAAAGGTGTTTCTACAAAGGTTTTCCAAAAAGAAGAATAAGGCCACATGAGATGGGTGCCAGGGTCTCAAGTGGAGTTGTGCAAACAACACAATGGCCCTCATTACGACCCTGGCGGAAAGCGACTGACCGGAGCGCCACAGCGTGAATAGCGTTTCCGCCATTGCACGAAGGAGCAAAGTGCGGCCCATTCCGACCCATCGGGCACGAGCACCACGCCACGGCGGAAGTGCAAAGTCCGCGATGGCGGAAATGACCCCAAAACGGCCCACACCACCGCCGTACGGCGCCCTAGGTGCAATACCGCCACCCCTCTCAGCGGTCACCGCAGTGTGCGCCTACCGGAAAGTACGGTGACCGGAAATATACGGAAACGGAAGTTAAAACATGGGCCCGGAACGGGAAACATCCCGGCGTACACCTATAAAAACACTAAAACCACACAACCACTAAAATCACTACCCTGAAACACACCCCAACCCGTCAACCACCCTAGCGAAACCAAGAAAAATGGGAAAAGTAGCGAAGAAAGCGTGCGACCGCAAGCGGCAGGTCCACTTCTCCCGTGAGGAACTCACCGTGCTAACAGAGACCCTCCAGGAGAATGCTGCCGTCGTCTTCTGCACGCAAATGACCAGGACGGCACTTGCAAACAAGAAGGCCATATGGGCTCTGGTGGCACAGCGGGTAAGTGCGGTGGGGACCGCACCCCGCACCCCACAGCAATGCCGCAAGCGATGGGACGACCTGCGGATACGCGTCCGCAGCATACTCTCTGCCAACCGCAACATTGCCACAGCCACCGGGGGAGGTCCTGAATCACCCATCAAGTTGACCCCCTGGGAAGAAATCTGTGCCTCCACCATCGGAATGGAGAGCATAGAGGGAGTCGGAGGGATGGAGAAAGGAGTGCAGACATCCGAAGATTCAGGTAGGTGGGCCAGATAAAACAATGCCAAATCCACACAGTCCATCCATGTGAAGTACCATGCGTCCACATAGTGCAACAGAAACACATGTCCAGGAGAACGTCCACACACATCGGCCTGATAGCGCACGTTAAAACCCACAATAAATACATAAATAATTAAAAACCCCTAATACACGCACTACACGTGCAGCAGGCACACCCTAACTGCAGGCTGCCAAACAACTGCACCCTCACTCCACACACAAATCAAAGCACCTCCAAGGCCCCGACCCAAATCACCCTCAGGTACCACCCCAAAGCATGTGATACAATGCCATTCCAATTCCCACAGACCCATCAATAACCCTCGCCCTCCTTTACTCCACCACAGGGTCCGATCCAAACGACGAGCTACAGGACACCCCTACCAGCACACCTGCAAAGAGGGCCAAGACCAACGGCCAGAGACCCTCCACCTCAGCTGCACGCATCAAGACACGGCAGCAGCACAAATCAGGTGGCAGCACAGAGGAGGGAACATCAACAGGCACCCCAGCAGCCAGCATGCCCACAACACCACCACCACAGGTCCCCCCAATGGATGCCACAGAAGGCACTGCCTCTGGTGGCAGCAGCACCATAGGTGACACCCCATTGATGGCAGCATGCTCCGACACAGAAAACGGGGATGCCGAAGTCAGATCCATCCATGACCTATCCCAATCCCCCTGTCTGTCCCATCCCGTACAACATGAGGATACCACGCAGGGGCACCCACAAGACGACGACTGGCCATCCCCCACAAGCCCTGTGGCAAGGCAACATGAGGACAACAGCCCCTCTGTGACACCCCCGCAAATGGCCATGGCCCAGCAGAGGCAACAGTCCCTCGACCAGTTGATCGAACAACAGCAGCAACTGGCCACACTCCTCAAGGACCATGCCGATGAATGTGGGGGCACTAAGGCAGACATAGAAACATCAACTGAGACACTTAGGGCAGAAATGGAGAGAGGTACAGAGACGCTAAGGGCACAAATTGAGAGAAGCACCGAGAGCCTGAGGGGGGAACTGCATGCGACGTCCAAAGACGTATGTGCCGAACTTGCCGCAGTGCGCCGTGTGCTCACTGAGCTCTCGCAAACCCTTAGGGACATGCATGGACGTGAGCAGGCAGACACATCATCCGTTGCAAGTTCCGTCCAGGGCAGCCCCCAACGTAGATCTGGAAGGAACCTGCGCTCCACAGGCAGGGGTGCCCCTGATACCCGCAGAGGGGGCTTGCAATAGCGACAGCCCACTGACAATGAGCATCTTTGGACACTGGTGTTCGGGGGGAGGTAGGAGGGTGGAGGGGGTGTGTTGGGCTCACTTGGGTGGCGGGTCGATAGGGTGTTCAACATGACATCACATATGCCATAAAAAGTGCACGATAAACCAATGAGATGTGTGGACATTGATCTTTGTGTACTAGGCCATCATAGGCGTAGAGTCCATATTGTGCATGTCCCAGACACACGCAGTGCCACGAGTCCCGTGTCCATGTATCAGCCACCAGGCGTGAGTGCTAGAAGCATACATCAATGAGATGCTGACGAATGTCACGGGCCTCCGGTGCCTCGCAGACTCCATGAGGTGCTGCCACATCCCCACCCTCATCATGACCATCATCAGGTGCTTGCAGTTCTGCGTCAGGGGGCATGGGCACATTTCTACGTACGCACATGTTGTGGAGCATGACACATGCCATGACCATCTTTGCAACCTTCTCATGGCGGTACAGGAGTGCCCCGCCAGACCTGCTGAGGCAGCGGAAACGGCCCTTCAGTAGGCCGAATGCCTGTTCTATGACTACACGGGTACGTGAGTGGGCATGGTTGTAGTCCTCCTCATGCTGGTCCCGTGGGTTCCGGACTGGTGTGAGGAGCCATCTCTTCAGTGGATATCCAGCATCACCTGTATGTGGACGAGAAACGTATGATGTGGAATGCCATTGATACGTACGCACACCCCCCCCCCTTCCTGCCAGGTCATTGCCAATTCACATACCCCACATCATCATGCATGTAATGAGACTCACCGAGTAGCCAGGATCTGTTCCCTGCGTGTCGCTCCATGTAGCGTGGTATTGTAGAGTTCCTCAAGACCATAGAATCATGGGTTGATCCAGGGAATCGGGCACAACAATGTGTAATGATCCTGTTGGAGTCACACACCATTTGTACATTCAGGGAATGAAATTGTTTTCGGTTGCGGTACTGGGCCTCCATGGCATGTGGGACGACCAATTCAACATGGGTGCAGTCGATGGCACCAATGCAACCCGGTATGCCGGCAAGTGCATGGAATCCCACTTTTGTGTTGGTAATTTCCTGCTCCGAGCGTGGTAGAGAGATGTAGTCGTCTGCGTGCTGCAGGAGGGCATCGAGCACTTGCAATAGTGTCCGTGAGAACAGTGGCTGAGAAATGCCATGCAACTGTCCGACTGTGTGCTGGTAGGTGCCTGTGGCCAGGAAGTGTAGTACAGACACCACCTTCAGTAGGGGTGGGATGGCGGTTGGGCTATCTATCATGCTGACAAGGTCAGCCTGTGTCATGTCCACAATGGCGGCTATGGTGTCCCGGTCCAGACGGTAGAGGGTGTGGATCTGCTCATCAGTGAGGTTGAACGGATGTGCTCGGAGGCGTGGTATTGCGGGCTGCCTGCGTGGTGGTAGTGGCTGTGCTGGTGGGCCTTGCTGGCCCTGCCTTGGCCTCCTCCTCCTCCTGCGTCTCCTCCGTGCGGCTGGTTGTAGTTGGTGTTCGTCTTCTTCTTGGAGTCGGAGCACTTGCAGTGCTATCAGGTCCCCCAGGGCCAACATCGCGAGTCCTGCCGGTAGCATTTCGGTGTGGTTGTGGGAGGAGACTGGCTGTGCAATTTATGTGTTTCCAGGCTGTATGGCCTCCACCTGTGGTGATTAATTCCACCTGTGCAAACTGCTCTCCCCTTTGGCCGAGCACGTCCCGCGCACAACGCTGCAATTCGGGGAATGGTATCTTGCTATTGCAATCATGTATTTGTACCCGATGGCCGTGTAAGATTGGTTGATATGTTCATTCTGCTGTGGTCCCATTGTTTCCCATACTATCTGTGCAGTCGCGAACAGACTTGTGAAGGGTCAGTGGAACGTAGTACTCGAGTAACGGTGGGCCCTCATGCATCACTGTACCGAGTTGCAACGACGGGCGGGGCGTCCCATTTGTGGGTGAAGGCAGTTGCCATTTTCACACACAGCCGCACTCGATGGAATAATTAGTGATTTCAAACGGCCACAGATGCCTTTTCGACGTGATGTTGCAAATGAGGAATTCGAAGGGCGGCGCTTTCGGTTTCCAGCTAGCGGCGAGGAGATGCCCACAGGTCTGACTGCAAATGTAACGTTCTATTGTTCAATGTCCTTGAGACAGGGCCCATGGCGAGGGAGCAATGATTGATATGAATAGTTTGGGATGCGCAATAGCTACGTGGGCGATGAGGCCGGCCGTTCCCAAATACATGTTACTTCACAACACTGGAATTACGGGCTGGGGCACTGTGGATTTAGCAGGCTGCATAACGCACAGACTCAATGGATGTTTCTAATGTTATGTGAGTAATTATTCAGGCGTTTTGATCCCGGGATGAGGGAATGATGAATGGATGCATGGGCAGGTGATTTGATACAGAGTTTGCCATGTACAGGGCTTCTTGGGATCTATCCGCCTCCCCTACGCTATGTGATGCAGGGCTGCCATAGTGGGACCATCGTCTATCTGGCCTTGTTGAGCCCTCCCTGTCTCGACGCGCCCTCAGACACTTGTGTCCATGCACGTTAACATTCCCATCTGATGGATTCTGTTTTGACAGACGCATGCACAGGTACACTCGTTTGTGATGGTGTTTGCACCTCGATATAGATGGTTATGAGTCGCAAGTGGTTTTGGGGTGGTGATGATCCTTTTGAGTGGGCTAGCATGCATATGGCTGTGGATTTCGTGTGATCATTGAAGTGAGTTGTTCGAATGTAGTTCTGATGGCCATTCTGTTCTTGTTCTTTTCTTTTGGTTGACAGGTATCTCCTCCCCTTTTGCCACTGCCATCTGTATGCCACTCCTGCAGATGGATTTTACTCCCGACACCTGCTGCTTCGTGTTAATCAGTGGAGCAGCATTACGATCTTATGGGACGATCGCCAATGGCCCACATGCCCTTACGCAGTACTGGTGGCTCGGAGCAACATTTCGGCCTTTCAGCTGGACTAGTGCCTCCCCATTGGGTCGGCCCTGCGGTTCTGTGCGCTTCCATGTTGCCTTTTCGTACGTGAATGTGGCTCTGTGTACCATGGGGGAACAGGGCGACACACAGGTAGTGGCTGGTCATTTCTTGCGGATGCAGCCCACAATGGTGATTAGTGTTTTGGAGTTCATGGCCTGATGGCTGTATGGGCTTGGTGACTTTGATGTGCATAAAATTTCTATTCTGATTTGGCCCGTGTAGCGTTTTTCTTTGCAAGTGATGTGGCATATGCCTATTTGGGGGGCGATGTATTGTGAGGAGATCTGCATTGGGTTCCAGCTTCGGGGTTTAGTTGCGTGGTACTGTGCTGGGCGCGTTTGCCTACGAAGCCCAGTGAGGTCAGGGATGGGGGCTGCCAATATGACTGTTTGAATGTTGTCATGCTCAGGGGCGGGGGATTGGGTTTTGTGTAACAGATGCCGGTCAGCCAGGTGGACTGGTGGAATGATGTGATTTTCGGAATATTGCTGGTCACAGGTGCCTGTGTTTGCGTGCGTTTCTTGGTGGGGGACTGTGGTCATGTCCATTGGGATGGCTTCTGTATTCGTGCCATCTGTGCCCTGCAGCTCCCATTGGCCCCTCTTGTGTTTCTTTTGTTCGTTGCCATGCATGGGTGACTTGTACATTTCAATGGTTGCATTGTGACTTCATTGCACCTACGGGGAGTTGTACTTTGTGGGCAGGGAGCGGTGTACAGGCACTCAGTGGGGCCGTTTACGGTTGATTCGCGATGCCGTACTTCTCGCCATGGCGGAATGGTACATTACGCCATGCCTGATGGCGTTAGGTACATGTCCGCTAGGGTCGGAATTGGCTTACCCTTGCGCCATGGTGGTGTTTGCGGTTTGGCATGGCGCGCGCGCGCGTGCTTTGTGCAGTTAGCGTTGGCGTTCACTACGGTGTCGCTAATGGCTTCGTACTTTGCGGTGACGGGTCATAGTCGCACCGAGCGCTATTCGATGGCGGTATTGCATTTCCGCCATCGTTTTCCCCTTTCCGCCAGGGTCGTAATGAGGGCCAATAGCTTGATGCAAGGCATGGGGAGTACTCATTTACACTTAATTAGAAGGGAACAAATCGTAGGTGGCTGTTACCTGAGGGGTGCAGGAAGCAGTGTTAGCAGGCCGTGTGCAGCAAATGTTAACAATGGCCGTTGTTAGTTTCAGTCCTTGAAGTAGACTCCTAAGCAAGGAACAAACACAAGGTACCAGAACCTCGTTTAGGTGGAAATAATAGTACTTTCCCATAGTCAAAACGGTTAAAATGGGCTACAGTGTTCGTATGGAGAGTTTATGATGTGGAATTAGTGCGGAAAGAGGTTAATTGTAAAGTGTTGTAAGTATTAATTATAGTGTAGAGTATTCTTAATATGGTAGGTTATCTTTGGTATGAGCTGGATGATTGCTGGCATAGTGTAGTAGGGTGTTTCTGGCCGTTAGTTTGCGATACAGGTCACATATTAGTTTGCCATTTTTGGGGCGTATTGATAAATCCAGAAATTTGATTTCAGAATTACTTTGGTCAGGTAAGCCTGGGGGTCTTCTTGCCGCGCACGCACATTTGACAACCAGGCTTCACAGGCCAGTCAGTGTGTGCGGGCAGCCTCAGCTTCCCCCTCTCTCCCTTTTTCTGATCAGTATGCCGCGCACTATAAGCACAGTCTGCAGGCACACTTTAAAGATAGAGCATGAGATAAACCTTGGCGTATACTCGTAACAAGTAATAAACGCTCTGGGTATCTCTTCCATTAATGGGAAAACTATGCACTCCAGTACCATGTTGGCACAGTGGTAGCTTGGTGTTTGCCTCTCACTCCGTTAACACTCTGCTTGGCTTTAACATTAAAAGCATTAAGAATACTCCTCACTATAATTAATATTTACCTTATTATATATAAGTACCTATTACACGGCCACAATAGTGGCCGTGTAGTTATGGTTAAGTTGCTGTTTCCATAGGAAGAGCCCTTTTTGGGTGGCTTATAACTTCGCTCTCTCTGGACGAATCCTCACCAAACTTTGCAAAAAAAGTATATGGGTCACTTTGAATTTTTTTGCAAAGTTTGTGAGGTTTGGTCCGGGGGGGGGCAAAGTGATGGGGGGGTCCCAAAACTTCTTTTTTTCCCATAGACTGAATGGGGAAAAAACTTTGCTCACGCCTACAGTCCAAACCGCTGGACGGATTTTCACCAAATTTGGACCAAGAGCAGCGGCTTGGTCCCGAAAGTGGTGAAAATCTGTCCAGTAGTTTTTTTTAAAAATTACCAAAAAGTAGGTCACAAAAAATTAGTGATATCTATGTTCGGTCCGCGGACACACTTCCCTGTTCGCTCTGCGGGCAGTGTCCTGATTGGCTAATCGGCTTGCGTCATGTCGGCGAACATGCAACGTGTTCGGTGATTGGATGGTGAAGAGCGTGACGTGCGTCAGATGTTTGGAAACACCCGCCATCTTGGATTCGCAGACATCTGCTAACAGTGCAGTGAAACTTGGTGGAAAAATACTATTTAGTAAAGTGTGTTGCGTGTAAAACTGTTTGGGGAGAGTGGGGAAGTAAGAGAGGGGTTAAATGTATTTATTTAGGTGGCAGGCACCCCTGTTGTGTTCGTTCTGAGCGCAGACAACACGGATGTCCTGAAATGTTCGTAAATAAATAAAATGGGGGTGTCCTGAGGACACTACGCCTGTATGTGTGGTTCGTAGGCAAGTTCAAACTGTTCTAAGAACACATGAAGTGTCCTGGGATGTTCGTAAATAAACGAAATGGGGGTGTCCTGAGGACGCTATACCTGTCCGTATTGTTCGCAAGCAAGCTGAAACTGTCCTAAGAACACAAGTGGTGTCCTGAAATGTTCGTAAATAAACCAAATGGGTGTGTCCTGAGGACGGTATGCCTGTCCGTATTGTTCGCAGGCAAGTTGAAACTGTTCTAAGAACACACGCGGTGTCCTGAAATGTTCGTAAATAAACGAAATGGGGTGTCCTGAGGACGCTGTCCGTATTGTCCGTAGGCAAGTTGAAATAGTTCTAAGAACACACACAGTGTTCTGAAATGTTCATAAATAAACGAAATGGGGGTGTCCCTGGGACGCTATACCTGTCCGTACTGTTCGCAGGCAAGTTGAAAATGTTCTAAGAACACTCATAATGTTCGCGGACATTAAAAGTGCCCATATGGCATAGTTAAAATGTTTGACTCTATGGATGTGATATGCTGCGGTGGTTGTGGCCGTACGGCCATGCACCCAAGACTCTATGCCCTGGCCACAACCACCGCAGCATATCACACCAATAGTGGCTTATAACTTTGGGACCCAAGAACAAATTTATAAGCAATGAAGTTATAAGGCATTATGAGTGTGATATGCTGTGGTGGTTGTGGACAGGGCCTAGAGTCTTGGGTGCATGGACAAGACTGAATTTATAATCTGTGAAGTTAAAAGCTACTATGGGTGTGATATGCTGCGGTGGTTGTGGCCAGGGCCTAGAGTCGTGGGTGCATGGCCAAGACCAAATTTATAAGCACTGAAGTTATAAATCACTATAGTTATGATTTGCTGAGATCGTTGTACTTATTATAATATACTTACTGTTTGGTTTAGTAACTGGAGTACATATATTTCTTGTTAATTTCAGTGATAAAAGAAAAAAATCATGTTAGTATTGGTATTTTGTAACGACTTATAACATTGAATAATCAACATTTTCTTTTAAGATTACAAACCAGTGTACCGTGCAATTTGCTCAGTTTCTATGTTTGTAGCTAAAATCATTGGGTCTGTGGGAAAAAATAAATCCATGTTGGATTAAAAAAAAACTTTTTTGTTATGCTACAGTCTATTTGTTTGTTTGTTTTCGGTGTTCACTTGTTGTTTCTGTCTAATGTTATGCTACAGTCTATTTGTTTGTTTGTTTTCAGTGTTCACTTGTTGTTTCTGTCTAATGTTCTATATGTTGGCTTGTTGCAGATTTTTGGAGCAGTTAGATACCTGTTGGCATATTCTAACTGTCTATTTTTTGTTATAATGAAGTGGTATTCATTTATCTGTTTGGATATTGTAAAATCTTGGGGCAGTTAGATACCAGTTGGCGTATTCTAACTGTCTATTTTTTGTTATAATGTAGTGGTATTCATTTATCTGTTTAGTTGTTGTAGAATCTTGGGGCAGTTAGATACCTGTTAGCATATTCTAACTGTCTATTTTTTGTTATAATTAAGTGGTATTGATGTATCTGTTTGGATATTGTAAAATCTTGGGGCAGTTAGATACCAGTTGGCGTATTCTAACTGTTTATTGTTTGATATAATTTAGTGGTATTCATTTATCTGTTTAGTTGTAGAATCTTGGGGCAGTTAGATAGCTGTTGGCATATTCTAACAGTTTATAGTTTTTTAATAGAAGTTTTGTTAATGTTTAAGTACAGATTAGTTAATACATTTTGGTTTTAAGAAGATTAAATAAGCGTTTGTAAGATTTGCTGGTAATCTCTACTTTAGAGTAATGGTACTATCATTACATTCGAACCATCCACATTTTTTTTTCATACATGCAGTATAGTGACCTGCATTGGTTGTGGCTCCTGTGTGGTAGATTATACCTATTGTTGAGAAGGTTTTCTTACCAAGTGATACTTGACCATGTGTGAATCCAGTCAGCTTGCAGTTGTTTTGGGTATCATCTGCATTGTATTGTAGAAGCATTAGTATTACGTATTTAGTATGTGTTTGTATTAGTAAGGTGGAGCGATTATCCGAATTGCAGGTAGTACATAATCTACCATGGTTTGCATTTTGTACAAGTTGCTGAAATGGAACGGATTCACAATTAGGTATTGATACATACACAAAGCGTTCATCAGGGATTTGTTTTTGTGTCACATTGTTGCAGAGAGTGCATATATGTTTCCACATTTATGAAATCTGGAAGATTTCATTTATAGGTATGTTTTTGTTTTCCAGTACTTGTAGTAAGTACATTAGAAATTCTTGTGGATATTCCTGTGAGTTTATAGTGAATTTCACCATTCCAGCACAGTAGTCCAATTCTTGTCTTATTCCATGAATACTATACGTGTTGTCAGGATTGTTTGTTGCGTTTCTATGAAGTACTAACATTTGCAAACACAATTGGTCTGTACTGTGTAAGTAAATGTTGTCAACAATTGGTGGTAATTGAAATAGAATATTCATTGCTACATCCTCTTTATTAGCACCCCGGGTTCCCGCTTTGGGAACCTGGGGTGCTAATGGCCTTCAGCCCCCATTTCAGGGGCTGGAATGGGGGGATAATGGTCCAGAGAGCTCGTTATCCACCCTCAGGGTCCACTCACAGCATATGAAACATATACAAAGGGGAAAACACAGACATGGAAGAAAGCAATGCTTTCTATATATGAAGATGATTAGTAAGGTTATCAACACTGTCTTATAGTTCTGCTGTTTTTTTTATTACTGTACTTTCCCTGGATATGCTCATATTTGTACACATTGCACTTACACTACTTTCCTTAGGACCTAGTCACAATATGTGATAGTTATACATAGGGAAGTAGTAGCTTTGAAGCAGTACCATCATTTCTGTGCATGAAGATAATCAGTTAGGTTAGGTTACTTCACTTTCCCTGTATTGCTCATATTTGTATGTGTAGTTGTCTGTGTTTTGTGTGCAGTAATGCAATAATGCAGTAAGTGGGTTTTATTAGGTACTTATTAAATGTTTCACAGTATGCAAAACTCAAATAAGAAAGCATTTATAATTTTAGTATTTAACATGGCAAGATTATTAATATTGCATCTCCATCATGTCTCCTGCAATCTATGCCTATGTTACTATATGTGAACCTTAATATATTGGAAAAAACTTCATAATACAATGCTATTTGGATTAATGCATTGCTTAATGCACTTTGTACCTCATGATATTTATTCCAATGATCCTTGACACTACTTTTATTAACATTACAATAAGAATCCCATGTACAGACTTTTCATTAAAGGTAAATGCACATGTGATGTCATCAGTGATGTCATCAATGACATTTGTGATGTCATCTTTGATGTCATGGGTGTTACTCTTAGCAGTACACCGTGGTAGCACGAGTTATGGTTGCTTAGCTTACCATACCTGATGAATTTCCGGGGTTTTTCAGTTTTACTTGGAACCATAATGTGCCTTTAACAAAGTTTTTTCACTGAATATATATATATATATATATATATATATATATATATATATATATATATATATATATATATATATATATATATATATATATGCCCGGCAGAAGTATGACCTCATGATAAGTGAACCTCGACCAAGGTTTCCCTATCAGAGAACTCACTTAGACTCTGTGACCATTGTATCTTTTTATATGGTTCTTGATGAGTTGTGTTTTACAGTTGTATGCTCATTCGCAATGCCTTTGAACCTTTATGTTGGAGTATCAGATTTTGGGCACAACTGCTTATATGACAAATTGCTTTCAAATAAGCCAAACAAACAGCTAAATAATAAAAAGCTGTGTTAATACAACAAAATGTTCATGTGTCTTTACAAGTTGCTTTCCAAAGGGACAAATGTATAAGTGCCCCATTGATGTGTGTTTTCACAAGGGTTTGAACAAACTTGCATTCAATTATTGCTAAGATTTGAATTCTAGAGGGTAGGACAACCCCCCTCTTACAGTGTTTTCCCAGCCCTTTTAGTCCTCCCCGTTCCAGGGCTGTCCCTTTTTGTTTACTTGCAGGAAATCACACAACAGGTCACCGCCATGAACCTGGATCGTTGGCAGGGCAATGGCCTATTACACCAAGCTCTGAGTGAATTATACATGGCCCCAAAAATTAAAGAGGAGCAAATCGAAATTGCCAGAATTGCGGCCTACCTATATCACCACATGGGAGTTATACGGGAAAAGCATGTGAATTATTAGAGAAAATCCAGACTGATCTAGATTCAGCAGAACAAAAATTACAGAAGAGCCAAGAATTGGAGGCAGAATCTAGAGATTACATCATAAAATTAAAAGAGGAGTTGACTCGCCAACAGCAAAATAATGCAGACCAAGAGGCCTAGAAGCAGCAAGAATAGAGTGTCAGGAGAAGATTGACTCTCTAGACTCTCTAGAAGAGAGTCAACGGAAGCTGGCTCAACAGTTAAACTATAAAAGGGTCTGCTCTGGACAAATAACCATGTTTCAAAATCAGATAGATGAACTGAAAGAGGAAAATAATAAGTTAATTTTGAGAGACGTCCACTCTCAAACAGAATTTGACCAGGAGTGCTAGAAATCCAATGCCATCAAAAAACAAAAGGATGACCTGGCTGAACAGAGGGGCACCCTAAATCAAGAGAAAGACGCCCTAGACCAGGAAAAAAGCAAGTTAAAAACCGAGTTAGAGGGAAGAGAGTTAGCCCTACAGGAGCTCAATGAACTAAAAACACAGTATGGGAAGCTACTGGGGCACACCAGACAGGTGGAGGGTGCTCTGGAAGAGAACACCCAGACCAAAGATACTAAAACTCAGGAGGTGAGTCTCCTGCAGCAGAAATTGTCCCAGTATTCCCAGACCATACAGATAGCACAGAGAGACAATGAGACAATGAGGCTCTCTGTGTAAAGAATGATGGGCTCCGCCAGCAAGTGGCAGTGCAAGAGCGGATCATTGAGACCAGTAAGGCCTTGATAGATGAACAAAAGGCTCAGATCTTTGCTTATTACCAAGAAATAGGGGCTGAAAAAGAAAAGCTAGCAAGGTTGGAGAAAGAGGGTGCTAGACTAAATCCTAACTGGAGGGACCCTGAACAGCTAGAGAGGGACAGGGCAACCCCTGATAATAGCATCAGGACCTCTGTACTCTGGGACTCAAACCCATTCAATACCATGAACACTGCCAACTTCATGTCTACTGCCTCACATGGGCCGGGAACCATGGGGCTGACAGAATTCAATAGGTTTGGTAAGATGGGACTGACAGATCAGTGCCCCCCCCAGAAATTGATGGACGGGTGTACCTGTACAGATACCCAAATGTTAGGGCTGATCTCTCTGACAAGGAAGACTCCTATGAGGGGAGGGTCAGGGAATCAGATACACTGAAATACCACCTTCCAGGGGACCAGTTGGTTAAATTTGATGGGGAACCAAAGGAAATATGGTCCAAAAAGAGCATCCTGAAGACCTCTACCCAGTTAGGGCAGTGGGGGGATACTCCACCAACCCTGGGAGCAGGGAAGGGTCCGAAGACTCTTCTGAGCACCACAGGAGTAGAGAATCTAGGCCCCAACATTCTGCAAGCCCTTCTCAAGCTCGCAGAATCTGGGAGTGCCTAGAGGATCAAGAAGGGACCTCCAGTAGCAGTGTCTCTGAGTCTGAGGGTGAGTGGACTCGGGTGATTAAAACAATGAAGGCAAACACACTTAAGAGAGTTATGAACAAAGATCCCATTAGGCAGATTAAGGCCATTACAAGTGTCATAACTCCATATCATACAAATGCAAAGTATTCTATTTGGGAACACTTAGAACTATGTGAGCAAAGGATGGATACCTTTCATATGAAGGACAGACATAATTGCATAGAGTATGTAAAATGCACCTTCTCCCCTGAATACTCCAGTTTCTTTGCGGGACTGGAGGACCAGAACCACTCCAGATGGTACACCTACAGGGCAGCCATTTTCAAACATTTTTCTGCTCACAGAAACCCCCAAGAGGCCCGCAAGGCGGCCTACAATTTGCAGTGCGGGGAAGATCAGGCCCCCTAAGAATTTGTGCAGGAGATCAAACGCACCTTTGCACAGACCACCAGGAGGGTGCGCACAGATAGTCGGGAGTTCATCACCACCTTCTTTCATGCCCTCCCAAAATATATAATGACCCATCTGATGAGAGACTTTCATGAGAAAAGATCGCTGGACTGGGTCATAGAGCAGGTGACCCGCATTTATGAGGTCCAAAAACCTGCAGATAACAAAAATCCAAACAAAAACCCCAAACCAGCCAATACCCCTGCTGCTGCTAAGGTGGCAGAGGTGATGGTTGCCCCCATTTTAGATCTGGAGATGGGGGGGCTAAAAATATACCTGTACCAAATCAACCCAATCAAAGACCCAGAAGGCCCCCTGGGCCAATCCCAGACAGGTGGTAGTCCGGGAGGTAATCCCACAAATGGGACCCCCTAACTCCCCTGATTACATCAGCCCCCGATACAAGGGTAACAGACCAATCCTGGGGGTTTGTATGGACTTGCCCAGCCCAAAGGGGGGGGGTCCAACCAGGTAAGTGGTGCCCCAGGAAACTTCCCTCCTAACTTTCCTCAGGAGGGCAGTAATATCCCAACTGCCGGGCTGAGTTTCTTTCCTGGTACCCACAAAACCCCAACCTGCAGGACAACCCTCATTTCTTTCCCAGCTTTCAGGAGCCCAGACAGCCCAATCCGGGAGAGGGGAGGCCAAGGGTGGAGGGTTACCAAAATTCTCAATACCCAAGCTACTATGGGAGAAGGGATAGTTACCCTTCCCGTGATTCACCTAGGGTTGACCAGAGACCCCTGTACCAGCCGGAACGGGTGTCACCACTGGAGCACCAGGTTCAGGACCTATCCCAGGATCTGGGTCGCATGTTGAGGGCTCAACAGAACCCTCAGATGAACATGGCGGCTCAGAACCCCACCAACCAAGGGTCTGTACTCCAGAACAATGATGGGGAGAGCACCTCAACAACTCACTGGTTCCAGAGGAGGAGGCATGGGGGAAGGGAGGTGTAAAGCCCTAGAGGAAGCTTCCTTCCTCACCCGTGAAAAGCCCCTGGACACCCAGGAACCAGAACCAAAATCTCCTGCCCCCAAAAACCTGCCACCCAAGGGACAGAGGGCAGGTAGGAGAAATAAAGAACCCAAAAAGACCCATTTTGTGGAGGAGGCTAGTGTCCTCCAATTTAAAGGAGAGGAATCCTCAGAGGATTCTGGGAACAAAATCTTCTCCTTCAGGGACGGGGGAACTCCTCCTAAAGGAAAATGGGTCCAAAGAGATCCAAATGAAGACTGGGTGAATATGGGGACTGAGTCAGAATCGCCCATCACTGAACCCCGGAATGAGCATCAAGGAAACCACACTGTCCAAACCAAGTCAGAAGAAGGGGAGCCCAAAACTCCCCACATATCCCAATGTCAAAATCTTCTTTCAGATCCCCACACTCCAACATAGGATCATGACCAAACTACCCTGGTGCCAGAGTCAAAAATAAGGAAATTGACCACCAAACTTGCCCAGAATGCCCATTACCTTTGCCCACTGGAGGAGAAGGAGGGTAGATTTTATGCCCCAGTCCAAGTGCAAGGGAAATGTAAATTTTTGGCACTGGTGGACACTGGATCCCAAGCCACTCTTCTGTCAAAGAGGGCCTTTGATGAGATAAATTCAGGAATGGGGGAGAGATACCAGATACCTCTCACCCCTCTTCCTGGATAAATTCAGAACTTCGAGGGGAATGAAATTCCTGTCGAGGGGACTGCGGATTTGGAAACAAAAATTGGCCGACACAAGGTGAAACACCCGGTCATAGTAGTGACTCCAGAGGGTACACCCTGTCTACTGGGGAATGACAACCTGCGTAGGTTGTCCCCCCTAATAAACTGTATGAACAAGGCCCTCTGGACCCAGACTAACAAGCCGATAAAATTAAAACATAGTGTCAACCATGTTAGTTTAAATGGCACATGCCACATGGTTGAACAAAAACCTGATCATGTTGAGTTCCATTTTCAGAACAACCAAATACCTGACGTGACAGTAATTGCTGTAGGACAACAAACTGGTGATGGGAACTCCTCTCCATTTCTGAAAATCAACCTTCCTTCCAGTTTCTAGTGGCATTCCACACTGGAAGGAAATACTTTGAAATTCTATACCAATTCACAATCTGAAAATCCCAATTCCATAGTCAAGAGTGATGAGAAACCAGCTCAAAGTTTAGCTGACATTCAGAAAATTAGAGAACAGTTATTCATCCCTATTCATTTAAATGAGGGGAAGGAATTTGTTCTCGCCCGAGTGTGCGTGAACAACGGTAAGAACTTCATCAGCGAAGCCATGTTCCGACAGCTCCCAAAAGATCCAGCCATTCCCACATTTAAATTGATCAATAAGTGGGAAATGGGCCTGGAAACTCCTAACTCCAAACATCTCCTGCCTAGCAGGTGTATGCTCAAAATCTCTATCAGAAACAAAAGCATAGTGCATAATTGTTGGGTCGTGCGAGATGTCCCTGCTGCATTCTATTTATGCAGCGACATTCTCCATCGTTTTGCCATTAATTTGTACCTGATCAATTACAAAGCCTGGTCCTGACTAGGGGGTAATCCCATGGACTTTGATGATTCAGAAAAAGCATTTCGGTCAGCCCAATTGCTGCCGTATGCAGTTGAAGTTCAAATTGGAGAGGAGGTCACCATCCCAGGACGGACATGACTATTCCCACTTGAATTAAAAATTAAAAGAGGACAGAAACTGCTAAATCCCGACACCTATGTTCACTTTAACGCCCATATTCAACAGCAACGGTTGGGGTTAAACCCAACACCATTAGTCAATGTAGAACACAACACCATTCCAATAGTGATGGATAACAGCGACCTTAGGAGTATCACTCTGGGCGCAGGCACCATTATTGGAATGGCGGTTGATGAACAACATTTTTCCATGTATCTAGGTAATGAACTGATAGGACTGATCCCCAATGACTGTTTTGACAGTGATAGTGACAATGACATAGCACCAGACAGGATCTTCACCCGGCATGGGGAGAATTTCCTGGTGCACTCTTCCTGCCCTTACGGGGAGGGAGAGGTGACCTGTGACATCAGGCAGGAAGAGGTGATCTTCCAGGTCCCCCATGACAGCCTCGCCTACCTGAAACCCTCTGTCCAGGTCAATACTCCCACCAAGGACCTCTCCATCCACCTGGAGGAGGCCACAGATAGCAAAACCGGAAGTCTTTCCAGGCTTCAGGCAAATGGTTGAAGAGCGAGTCAACCTAGCTGATGCCTGTGTGACTCTGGAGCAAAAGCAAAAATTTAAACAAGTTTTCTTAGATTTTCAAGATCTCTTTGCAGTGGACTCATATGACTGTGGTCGCACTGAAACCCATACAACAACGATTCCCACGACCCTGGAATGACTCCAGTGTTTGTGAAGCAATACTGCTTGCCTCTCGCATCCATGGAGTCCCTCACAGAAATAATCAAAAACCTTGAGTGCCGTGGGATAATTCGTCCAGGCCACAGCACCTTTAATAATCCGTTGCTGGGGATTTTCAAACCCAACGGCCAGTGTAGACTCTGTGCTGACCTGAGGGAGCTGAACAAACGGGTCCATATGTCCCCCTAGCTTCTCCCCTACATTGACCAGGGCTGGCCTAGATCCAGGGGTCAAAGGTATACACTGCCATTGACCTGACCAGTGGGTATTGGACTGTGCCTGTCAGTAGGGAGGACCAATACAAGCTGGCCTTTACCTTCAGGGGGCGGCAGTACACATGGACCTGGACTCCCTTTGGATACATCAACTCCGGAAACAAATTTAACATCTTCTTACATAAGGCCATGCCGACTTGGGTGAAAGGGGTAACCTGTCCTAGGTAGATGATGTCCTGATCAAAAGCTCAACTGCAGAGGAACACATAGCGGAAAACCGTTATGTTCTGACACAGTTGAGGGTTGCTGGAGAAAAACTCTCCTTTCAAAAGGCACAGTGGTGCAGGACCCGTGTCAATTTCCTGGGGCATGAGATAACTCCTCAGGGTCTCTGTCCCCAGGAAAAGAAAGTGGAAGCACTCCTAAAACTCAAAGACCCAACAACTCTGCGTGAGCTAGGGAGCCTCCTTGGACTGACTAATTACAGTAGGAAGTTCATTGAGGATTACGCAGAGATCACAAGACCCCTGATCCATCTGTTGAAGGGGGGTTCAAATGGGAGTCGGGTCTGGAACAAGCCGAGGCAGTAAAGCAACTCAAAAGAAGCCTCTCACAAGAGCCTTGTCTAGCTTACCCTGTCAAAAACAAGGAGTTCTTCTTGGAGATAGGGTTCTCGAGTACATGCTTGACAGCAGTATTATATCAAAAGCACAACAAGGTCAATAAAGTCATGGTGGCCGGCGTTGGGAATGCCTGGGTGAATGATGCCCCGGAACACTCTGCTGAGTACAAACAAAATCGGTCCTTGTAGTAGTCAGATGGCAGAGTTGATAGCAGTTCATCAAGCCATCCTTACTGCCGTCCAACACCAACTCCACGAACTAGTCATAATCACTGATTCAGATTATGTCCGGAACGGGTTCGTGGAACGCCTGGTAAATTGGAAAACCAGGGGGGGGGCGTGGCTTGTAGCCATGGATGTTGGTCCAGCGCCATAAGAGCTCCCAGCTAACGCCACGTATCCAAACATAATGCCCCAGTGATAAACATTAATTAGCATTTTCAAACGAAGTTCCCGGCACCTAAAGTGATCCTGCATGAAATGTGCTAACTCTGGGCACAGTCAGCAACCTAGAACTGTGCACACATCGAATACAAGGCGGTGCCGGGGAACCGAGAGCACTGTTCTTAAAATGGTGGGCAGCTTCACAAAACCCACCCAGCAGCACCGAAAGCAGCCCGAACAGTAAGCAGCCTCCAGGAGGGACTAAATCAGCTCCCGACAACGCACGGGGTCTGGGCACAGCCTAAAGACAGAGGCGCTCTGACTCTGGAACGGCCACCGGGGTAACTGGATCGGCACCTGGCGGCTCAGCGACGCTGAGAGAAGGAAGAAACCAGCCGGGATCCCGACGTGTCGGCAACACCCCCCCCCCAGAACCACACGACACCAACCACAACGCCAAGCCCAACAGGGGGAGGCAAGAGGCACTGCGATGACGGAGCCCTGAGGAGCCGAGGAGTGGAGGAAACCTCGGGCAGAGAGAGCCGCTCCCAGAACAGCGGGCAGCTCCACAAAACCTGCCAAGCAGGAGCCAGAGGCGCACCAAGCGGGGAGCTGCCTTCCGGGTGACTGTGTTGGCACCCGGCAGCTAGCTGCCAACCGTTGAGCAAAGGGGAGCCGCTCCCAAAACAGCGGCCAGCTCCACAAAACTCGTTAAGCAGGAGCCAGAGGCCCATCAAGCGGTGGACTGCCTCCGGGGTGACGGGGGCAAGAGGCACTGGGCCGACGGAGCCCCGAGGAGCTGAAGAGTGGAGGAAGCCTCGGGCAGAGATAGCCGCTCCCAAAACAGCGGACAGCCCCACAAAACCTGCCAAGCAGGAACCAGAGGAGCGCCAAGCGATGAGCTGCCTCCGGGGTGACGGTGTCGGGACCCAGCAGCTCACCGCCAACCAGCGAGCAAAGGGGAGCCGTTCACAAAACAGCGGGCAGCTCCACAAAACCCGCCAAGCAGGAACCAGAGGCACACCAAGCGGTGGACTGCCTCCGGGATGACTGAGTCGACACCCGGCGGCTCACCACCAACCGCTAAGCAAAGGAGGGAACTAACCACGGGCAACCCAGCCACGGTGTTCCGGCACAATTAGAGGCAGAGGCACAGAGGCACACAGAATCTGCAGCAACCACCGGGGAGACTGGATTGAGACCCGGCGACTGATCGCCGGTGACAGCCCAGTCTCGGTGCCCAGCCGTGATGGCAAATCCCCACAGCACAGCGCGGCACTGATCGAGGGCCAAGCTGGAGTTGCGACACCCTCCAGTTTGCAACAGCCATGGGACCCATGCAGACGTCGCACAAAGAGTTGAGCCGTGGAGCCATGGAGACATAGCAGCTGAGGGCGCAGCTTGAAGGCAGCGGCTCCCCCAACCACATCGAGTAAAGCACCGAACAGAGCCAGGAGGAGCACCCTGGCCACAGCGCCCCGGCGTGCTGAGAAGCCACCGCGCCCTGCCAAAGAGCCCGAGACACATGGAGAACCTCCTGGGAGCGGGGATCAACGGTATGGCATTGTGACACCACGGAGACCCCGGGGGGGGCAACCAAAAAAGCAGCCGTCACCAAACGCGTCTTTCGGCATCCCCTTTTGCGCTGTCGGCTTCAGGTGCAAGGGGAGTAGCGATCAGCTAGGCGGCCGCAAGCAGGTGTCGGATCTGCCCCCACCCCGTGGCCCGGCTCACGGAAGCACACAATGGCCGAGCAGGTGATGCAACTCAGGCTGTCCAGGAAGGCCACCCCCCTATCAAAGCAATAGCAGAGTCGAACCGCAGCGACAGCAGGTCAGTGACAGCAGGAACAACGAACAATCCCCTCTCCTAATTGCCAAGGAACCAACAATCCCTACTACTGACGGGTGGCGGAGCCCTAGGTGCCGGCGGAACACCCCGCAGGAGCGACCTCAGCAACCCTAGACCCCTTCCAGACAGGGCACACCAGAGCAAGGTAAGCCGCTACAACACCCACAGGGGGAGAAATTAGCAGGGATCAAACCTGTGAAACCTGAGGTCCGACACTAAAGCCGCAGGGGATAGGGGGGGATCTACGACCTAGAAAGTGGTGTAACTCCTCACATCACCACCCCAGCTCCCAAGACAACACTAAACAACCAACATTCCAAGCCCAGAGAGGTCCCGGGGACACCATTAAAGACACTCGCCTACACACCACGAACTGGCCTGATTCAGAGTCTGGGAAGCAGACCACTATTTAACAGTCGTAAGCTTAAAGCACCAAAGCCAGCACTATAGACTGAGGCAGGCGCCCCACCCTGGTCACTTCAAGGGATAACCCCCCGACCCCGGTCCCGAGAGCTACGCACCAAAAGTCAACCAGGTATATAAGGACGTAGAGCAGCAACCTAGCAATCACAAGCAGGACTGTCCGGCACCCCAATCACACCATACACAGGCTCGAGCAGCCCCCCAGCCGCCATCATGGCCAAAGAAATGACGAAGCAAGTGGACATCGCGATCCTGCTAACCACCCCCGCACCAGACAGGTCCAGAAGAGGAGACAAGCCAGAATTAGGCTAATCAATCGTCGAAAACGCACAAATGGAACCACATCGGAAAGCTGCAAACCAACCGGTCTCAAAAACCGACCTACAGGACCTCCTGGCAGCCTTAACCAAGGAATACCAAAGGGGCACCGAAGAGCTGAAGAATAACATCACGCAACTGGAAGGGAGAGTCGGAAACCAGAACAGCAGAAGTCGAAACATCTGTGTGCGAGCATGGCTATGAGATTGAAAAAGGGGCTGAACGGCTAACAATGTTAGAAGCTAGATGTGACGCCCTGGAACTCAAACAGGAAGACGCAGAAAACCACTCCCACCGTAATAACATACGGCTGAGAGGCATCCCCACATCCATACCAGAGGCAGAACTGGAACATTACGTAAGCGACCTCTTCCATTTCATTCTTACGCTACCGGACGACTCCCCCATAATGTTCGACAGAGTTCACCACTCCAGAGTCAGGGCCAATTCCTCAGCTCCGCCAGACGTCCTAGCCAGACTTCACTATTTCAAGGTCAAGGAAGAAATCATGCGAGAAGCAAGAAACTCCCAACGAATACTTTTCTGCTACGCCTCGATCTCCCTATACCAAGACCTTGCCTCCACCACGCTCCAGAAGAGGAAAGCATTAAAGCCAGTCACGGAGTGGCTAAGAGAAAAAGGCACACCATACTACTGGGGCTTCCCCACAGCCTTAATCTTCACCTGGAACGGGAGCGTCCGCCAAATATACAAAGTAAAGGAGGCAGAGAAGCTTTTGAACCCAGAAGCGAGAAAGGGAAGTAACAATGAGGACGACCTCTCAGAACAGGAAAGCCACCAGGAACCGAACCACTCATGGTCACGCACGGAGAGGCGATGCAGGAGAATTAGGGCCCCCCCACTCAAAGGTAAATGCCCAGGCAAAGTTGGTTAAAGGACCAAACAAGACCCTCCATACTCCAGCCGAGAACCACGACCGTAAACTACACACAGCTAACCTGAAACAAAGCATTGCAACAAAGCTACAGGCAATTATCACCGCCAAACAGCAGAGGCCCAAGGGCCACACCAGCAGCAAGATGCGTTGGCCCAGCTGGAGTCCCCAGTGGTCGAAGGCTGGCCCAGTCGACCAAACTTTGTTCTACTTGGGCAGAAACGGGGTGGACACCGAAGGGGACGCAAGTGATTACTGCAGAGCCCAAAGCAAACAAGAACCACCCGAGCGGACTGGGGATAGACTGAGACTAACAGCCCCTACCAGCCGCACCCAGATCATCACTTAGTGGGTACAACCATACACAATTTAACTATGACCACCTGGAACGTCCAGGGATTAAACTCTCCTAGAAAACGGAAGTCCGTGGAACACCGCCTGGCACAATTAAAGGCAAAGGACCCGCAGAAGCCACAGTTTGGGACGCCATGAAACCGGTGATCCGGGGGGTGGCAATGAACTGTGCTGTAGGGCACAGACGTAGGCACCAGCACAGATTAGAAATGCTAGATGCTGAGGTGGCTTAGAAGGAATCAAACCACAAAAAGCACCTATCGACAAAATCATGGGACGAGCTCCGCAAAGCGAAAGTAACCCTGCAAATGCACCTAGCAGACCAAACAGCAGGAGCACTAACATACACAAAACAGTACTACTACATGAATAGCAACAAGGCCAACCAATTGCTGGTACATAAGCTTAAAAAAATCCACACCAGAAACAACATCACATCCCTGTGGGACCGAGAGGGGACCCCCCCGCTGCTCAGACCCAGAGAAACTGGCCATCATGTTCCGAATACCACAAAACGTGATGTCAGGGAAACCCACAGAGGCAACCGCACACAGAGCATACCTGAGTAAGGCCCCAAGCCCGGCATCCCACCCACTGACGGATTCCCTGGAAGACCCCATAACTCCGGAAGAGGTAGCAGAAGTAATCCGTTCACTGAAGAACACAGCCCCTGGCCCAGACGGGCTCCCAGCACCTTTCTATAAAAAATTCAACCACATCCTGGCCCCCCCACCTGGCCTCACACTTTAATTTGTTTCTGGAAATGGGAACTACCACCCCCTCAATGGAAGAATCAATCACGATCCTGATTCCGAAACCTGGCGCGGATCCCGAGCTCTGCGCATCATACCGCCCCATAGCCTTAATGAACGTGGATTCTAAAATGTTCTCGAAGCTACTAGCAAACAGGCTTGCCAGGCTCCTCCCAGACCTTATCCACCCAGACCAGACGGGCTTCATCCCGGGTCGGAACACAATGGACAACATCAGACGCACCCTGAATATCATCGAGACAGCCAACGGAACGGGAAGGGAATTATAAGTAGTATCGCTCGACGCGTTTGATATGCTAGACTGGGATACATAGGGGAAACACTGAAACACTATGGTGCCAAGATTCCGAAAATGGACAATGGCAAATTATCAGCACCCCTTCAAAAACCTGAGAATCAACGGAACCATGTCCCCGAGAATCGAAATCACCTGAGGCACCCGCCAAGGCTGCCCCCTATCGCCCCTCATCTTTGCCCTATCAATGGAGCCATTCGCAGCCAGGACTCAACAAAACACGGCAATCCAAGGCCTCAAGTTCAAGAACAACAATTACAAAGTGGCCCTGTATGCCGATGACGTGTTATAACGCTAGAGCACCCAGACACATCCCTGAAAGCACTTTTGGAAGAGCTGAGCCACTTCAAAGAGACATCAGGGTTCTCAATCAATCCTAAAGAATCGGTAGCACTAGGTATCAATATTCCTAAAACAACACTGGACTCGCTAGCGGCCAACCTTCCGATCCCTTGGGCCAAATCACCACTGAACTATCTAGGAGTACGCCTATCCAAACACGCAAAACGTACCTAGAAACTGAACTTGCCGGCCCTACTGAAACACATGCAAGCAGACATGGCACACGCTCAAGATCAAGAGATATCCTGGTTAGGGAGGATCACAACGCTCAAAATGAACTTGGTCCCAAGGCTGTAATATCACTGCCAGGCCCTCCCAGTGACACTCCCTAAAAAGCCAAACAGAAACTGCAGGCAAACATGCAAAAATTTGTCTGAGGGGGTAAGAAACCCTGAGTAACCAGGAAGGTCCTGCTCAGAAGCCCCGGGTCCGGAGGCATGGGAGTTCCTGAGGTCGAGAGGTACTGCCTGTCTGCGCAACTCGCAGCGGCATTCACGTGGCAACAGGGTGACAACAAACCCTGCTGGCTGAAATTGGAAGAGGACTGGAGTCAACACCCGCTGGAATCCCTCCCACACATCAGTTGGCCTAAACACTCCCCAAACACCAGACCACTATCAACCACGAGGAATACAGTAGACAGCTGGAAGCAGGCAGCAAGGAAGTGGAAGTGCAGATGTATGACAGGCCCGCTTTCACCAATCTGGGAAAACCCGGACTTCACCCCAGGCCAGGGGCAAAATATCTTCTCCAGATGGAAAGGGGGAGGGCTGAAGCACGTGGCAGACTTCTACGAGGGAGACTACCTACTCATGTTCGAGGACTGTAAAAGGAAATTTCAAATACCAGAGACCGAGAGGTTCCGATATGCCCAACTCCAACACTGGTTATCCCACGATGCGGACGCACAGAAACAGAGCACTCACTGCACTGGAAAGCACATTAACATCAACCCCGCCCAAAGGAAAGATTGCGACCCTGTACAGGCTACTGGACAGGACAGACCCAGAATCCAAGGAACCCTATTTGAAACGGTGGGTGTAACGCTCACCTTGTATCCACGGGGACGCCTCTTGACTGGCCTGGATGCTCTTCGGTCCCTTCCCCTTCCCTCGAGTTCGTGCTGTCAAGGATTGGCTCTAGAAGACAGGAGGTGAAGTTCAACTGTTGTTCTTTCCCTGGCGACCCACCTCCCGGGTTCTCGTTCCCCTTACGGTTCCCCTGGAACGTCTCTCACCTTGATTTCTATAAGGATGAGCTCTCCATCCTGCCGCGCTGGGCAGAGGCGTGTCATCAATGGCACCGTTCCGCCGAGTTTCTTCACTGGCCAGGGCCAGGGCTGGAGTCCAGACCGGCTGCGACTCTGTTGTTTTCTTCAGGTAAGTTTTTGAAGATGAAGATGAGAGCAGTGTTTTTAGTGGTTTAAACACAAACAACCTTCTCCCCTGTTCTTGCAGATGTTGGAGGTTGAGGTGGATGCTAAATCTGGGTACGAGAAGGTAAAATGAAACGCCAAGCGGTGCTGAGAGCGTCCTTGCAAATGGCTAACTTGTGCTATTGTTGTCTTGCAGGTCGAGAAGAATAGAAGATGAGTGGTTCTCCAGAACCCAAGGAGGCGGAAAATGTCTAGGAGAAGATGACCTTCCTGACGGATTGGTAAGAAGCTCACACAATGTCAGAGATGGAGCCGGAGGAAGATGGTGAACGTTGGACGATCTTGGTTGCTGGAGGATGCCGCTGAACAGGTAAAGATGGCAATGCTTCTTGCCTATTCTCGCCCTTGTAGGCCAGCATGCTGAACAGTACCCGGTGAAAATCATGCTGCTAGAGCAGAATAACGCGAAGCGCGTGCCTCTAATCGGGCGTGGTTTAAATAGCCAGCAGGTATCCCAGGTATCTTCGGGGCGAGCCTCGCCCTGGATGCTAGACTGCCGAATGCAGTTCCCCAACGTTCCTCATGGGGGCGGCCATACTTGTCCATTGCCCATTGAAACCCCGTCCTAGCATGTGCCTCCGATGCCAACAGCACCAGGACTGGCTCCAAGGGATCCGAGGGGGACCGAATAGAGTCTTTAGGGCCCCGTGAGCACTCGGTGAGGATAAGGTTGTGACAGCACTCCCCCCTAAGGCCCCTCTCAAAGTGGTTCTCCGGCCCGGTCCTGGTTTGGAAGGAAACGCTGAAGTAAACGTTGAGCATGGATGAACTCACTGGGTTCCCATGTTCTGTCCTGTGGTCCGTACCCTTTCCAATCCACTAGGTAGTAGAGTTTAGACCTCACATACTTAGAGTCCAAAATGTCCTTTACCTCATATTCAGGTTCCCCCTGAACGATGACAGGTTCAGGTGGGGTAGTTACTCGGGTACCCAGCTTGACTGGTTTCAAGAGAGATACATGGAAGACTGGATGTATTCGCATGTGGGCTGGTAGTGTCAACTTCACAGCTTCTGGGTTAATTATGGCTTTCACTGGGTATGGTCCCAAGAACCGCGGGCAAAACGTTTGTGTTCCTTTTATTGGTATATGCTTGGAGGCTAGCCACACCATATCCCCTACCTGGTAAAAAGGGGCCTCGGAGCGAAGCTGGTCCGCACACCTTTTCTGGCGCACCTTATTTTGTTGCAGGTGTTCTTGAGCTTTAGTGAAGGCCTGAGTGATGGTTGTGTGCAGGGTCTCGACAGCCGGCATTTCCAGGGTTGTGGGGAGGTCTAATTCAGAAGTGCGTGGGTGTGTCCCAAACACCGTAAAGAATGGCGTTTGTCCCGTACTACTATGTAGAAAAATATTATAGGCGTACTCAGCGACCCATAGAAGTTCTTTCCAATCCCCTTCTCCCTGGTGAAGCATGCAGCGTATGTACTGCTCAAGAGTCTGATTCGTTCTCTCCGTTTGGCCGTCGGTCTGAGGGTGGTAACTAGTGGACAGACGGATGTCTATCTGGGCCAATGAGCAGCATTTCTTCCAGAAGCTGGATACAAATTGGGTTCCACTGTCTGATATTAAGACTGAAGGGAATCCATGCAGGCGCACTACGTGTTCAAGGAAGACTTTGGCGAGACCGGATGCAGTCAGCAGACCCTTGAATGGGAAGAAATGAGCCATTTTAGAAAATAGGTCCACGATTACCAGGATGGTATTGTATCCTTGACACGGTGGAAGATCGGTGATGAAATCTAACGATAATGTATGCCATGGGGCTGGCGGGATGTCCAACGGCTGTAGGAGGCCGGCGGGTCTTTGTTTGACGGACTTATTTTGGGCACAGATACCACAAGATAACACAAACTCGATTACATCCTTCCGCCAAGTTGGCCACCAGTAATTCCTTTTTACCTTGGCCAGGGTTTTGGCGATTCCTGGGTGGCCTTCAATGAGGGAGTCATGGTATTCGGAGATTACCTGTTCTTGCAACTCCTTCACCGGTACGAATAGCCGGTTTCGGTAATACGGCAATTGATTCTTAATACAGTAGTGCTCCCCCCTGGAATTCCAATCTTGCAGTTGTTCCTGGGTTAAAACCTGCCAAATTTCATCTAGGAGCCCATCCTGGGTCATGGTGGTTTTGATGCCTAAGATTCTATTCTCTGGAATGATGGCCACTGGATCCGGAGGCGCGTGCGCCATTTCGTCAGTGCCCGTGTAGGAGAGTGCGTCAGCTTTGCCGTTTTTAACTCCAGGTCTGTACGTAATTACAAAGTCATACTCTACGAAGAAAAGGGCCTAGCGCAGCTGTCGCAACGATTGAGCCTTCGCTCCCTTCAGATACTGGAGGTTTCGGTGGTCCGTCATGACGGTGACAGTGTCCCTGGCCCCCAGTAGGTAGTGTCACCAGGCCTTGAAGGCAGCTTTAATGGCCAATAGCTCTTTGTCCGTAATGGCGTAATTGATTTCTACTGGCGTGAATTTTCATGACCAAAAGGCCACCGGATGTAGTTGGCCTGTTAGTGGGTCTTTTTGGGACAGAACCGCCCCCATTGCCAGACTGGACGCATCTGTTTCCACAACATAAGGAAGGTCTGGACGTGAGTGCCGCAAGATGGGAGCGGTGGTGAACCTCGAGTTCCTGGAAGGCCTTCTCAGCTTCCTCAGTCCAGCTAAATATCTTGTTGCATTTCCTTAGCAAAGAAGTAATCGGATGTACGACTTGGGAGAATCCAGGGATAAATCAACGGTAGAAATTCGCAAACCCCAACATACTCTGGACTCCCTTGATTGAATTGGGTGCTGGCCAATTGAGGACAGTGTCCACCTTGTGAGCGTCCATTCGTATGCCCTTGGGGGAGAGGATAAAGCCCAGGAATTCCACCTGCGTAACATGGACCGAGCACTTTTCCAGCTTGGCATAAAGATGGTGTTCCCGGAGTTTGGTCAGGACTGCCCGTACATGCTCAATGTGCTCTTGTTCAGATGTTGAATATACCAGGATGTCGTCTATGTATACTAGAGCGCAGACATCCATGAGTTCTCGAAGGACATCGTTCATGAAATACTGGAACGCTGCTGGGGCGTTGCATAGGCCGAACAGCATTACATGGTATTCGAACAGGCCATACTTGGTACAAAATGCCGTCTTCCACTCGTCCCCTTCTTTTATGCGCACCAGATGATAGGCCCCTCTCAGGTCCAGCTTCGTATAGATCTGGGCTTCCTTAACCTGGTCCAGTAACTCCGGGATTAAAGGCAGAGGGTAGCGATTTTTGATGGTTACTTGGTTCAATGCACGATAGTCAATACACATTCTCAAATCGCCTTCCTTTTTCGGTACAAAGAATAACGGCGCCGCGGCCAATGACTTGGACGGGCGGATGAAACCATTGGCCAGGTATTGCTTCAGGTACGTTTTCAGGTGTTGGTTTTCAGGCTCAGTGAGTGCATAAATGCTCCCACATGGAATCTGGGCTCCAGGTAGCAGATCAATTTGGCAGTCGTAGGGTCTGTGGGGGCAACATATTTGCTTGCTCCGTTTGGAAAACATCTTGAAAGTCTTGGTAATGAGTCGGCAGGGTAGAGATCCCTCCGAGGGCATGGGCCACTCCCTCCCGAACTGGAGAACTTGCGTGTTTTGCCTTCCGACCCTTCGGGTAACAAGTGTGCGTACAGCTATGGGCAAAGACCAATTTGCAAGCTTGCCAGTTGATTCGTGGGTTATGAGCGACCAACCATGGCATCCCCAGGATCAGCCGAAATTGGGGGGCTTTAATCAGATCGAAGGCGATGGTTTCGCGGTGCCCATCTTTGCACAGGAGGGTGAGTTCAGAGGTGCATTCCGACACAGGGCCCGAGGCAATCTCAGTACCATCAACGGTGGTTACAGTCTCTGCGGTTGGTTTAGGGCAAAGGACTAGCCCCATCTTTGCTGCAAGATCTTGATCTATGTAATTTCCCACCGCTCCGCTGTCGATGTAAGCCTCCAACGAGTGCATGTCGGATGGCTGATGATGGGGAATTAAGATCACGGGTAGCGCAAAATCGGAGGTCTGTAGCTGGACTTCTTCATTCGACAATTGGACCCCTACAATTGCCGGGCTTGCTCGTTTCCCAATTCCTCATCAGGGGTTTCTTTATCCGTAGCTCCCACAATTCTTCTGGGCAGCTCGGGCATTCCTTTAGGAAGTGACCTGTTTTTCCACAATACAGGCACAACTGCAACTCCCTCCTTCTATCTCGTTCTGCTTTGGTTAGAAGGGGCCTGACTCCTCCTATCTGCATAGGTTCGCTGGTCCCGTCGGGTCCTCGCAGGGTTTGATCTTTGGATCGCAGGAATAGGGGGCGCGAATCCAGCTTCCGACGGTCGTTCTTTCTGTCTTGCAGTCGGCGATCCAACTGTACCACCAAACTAATGAACTCAGCACAATCCCGGGGTGGGTCCATGTAACGCTCACCTGGTATCCACGGGGATGTCACTCAGCCTGTTCTGACCTCTTACGACCTCGAACCCTTCCCTGGCGTTTACTCGACTAGAGACTGGGCCTTGTTTTCCTGGATAGTGTGCTCTCCGTCCTGCTTTTCAGCACAGGGGTGCGTTGATTGATGTGGGCTCGTTGCTGCCTAGTTACTTCACTGGCAAGAGTCCGATAGGTAAGTATAATGAGTCTATTGAACAGTTCTCTAACTTCGTTCCTTTCCTTCCTTAGATGGTGGGCCGCGTCCGGTGATGGCGGCGCGCTGCTGAGATGAGTAGCGCTGAAGGTGAGTGAGAGCGCGATACGTGACGCAACCCTTTCGTATTTTTATTGAACGGAGTTCTTTTTCTGTGTCTTTTAGGTGCCGCGGCGTTTTCAGCGTGGATGCCGGTTATGAAGATGAAATGCGGAGAGAAGGCGCGGTATGCGGTGCCTCTAGATGTGTCCAGGCTAAACTGGAGTGTCTTTTCCCCCTTGCAGATGGAGGAGAAGTTCCAGACACAGAGTTCCCCCAGAGCGGCTGGGATTCAGGTAAGCGTTTGAAGCTCGTACAGTCTTTAAAATAAGCGAAGATTTGCTGAATGCTTACTAATGCCTTTTCCTGTTCTTTTCCCTTTTCGTAGGAAGTGGCGTGCCGAGAGGGCGATGACACCGCCAAAGATGCCCGCAGAACTGAAGAAGCGATGAACGATGGACAGAAGCACTGCAAAGGTAAGGCTGTTACTAACAGTGTTCTTGTTCTTACAGGAGCTGAGCGCAGAAGAAAGATGCAGGCCTACTGGAGATCGATCCGAACACGGTGAGTGTCACGCTGCAGGTGCAGAAAACGCAAAGCGTGTTTCGCCGCCTGGGCGTGGCTTAAATAGTCTCTGGGCTGAACCACACCCAAAAGGCTAGACTGCACATGCAGTTCTGGGAACCGAAATATGTGGGGGCATCCATCTTGTCCCCATCAATGCACTACAAGTCCAATCCCAAATGTTATCCTATGGGCGTGAGTGAGTCTGGTGCCAGAAGCGCCAAGTCTGGCTCCAAGTGGGTCTTTGGAGTGATGGAGAGGGCCTTGAGGGCCATGTAGGTGATCGTGGCCTGGCTCCAGCCTGACATCTTGGAGGGTTGGGGACATGAGGGGCAGGAATCATGACAGTCCACTACTTAGGCCAAAACGTCTTTTAGCTCCCCTCGAGGACCCCGGTGGTACAGTGTGGTCCGTTTGTCCTCGACCACCAGTCTATTGAAAGTTGCGATGTAAGTCAGCAGATCCTGGCTCCCTTGATGAAGGGACAAGAGTTCATTATCTAAAGCCTGTCCATGGTGGTGTCGGGCGAAGAGTTTTTCCAGTCCCCGCTGAAACCCGTCGAAGTCTTGTAACAGAGGGTCGTCCCGACTAATGAACGGTACTGACCAATCTGCCGCACTCCCACTAAGGTAGGATAAAACAAAGGCCACACGTGATTGGTCCGTGGGGAATGCCCCAGGCCTGCACAAAAAATGGAGGCGACACTGGTTCATGAAGGTAGCGTATCATCGGGGGTCTCCCGAAAAACGTTCCGGAGGGGCCAGAGGTACTGCCCCAGGGAGATTGATCTGGACCAGATTGCTTGCTGAGGCTGATGTGGACTGACCAATTCCGGGCAACGGGGCTTGTCCTGCTTGTGACTGGAGGAGTTGCCTCCCGAGGTCATCTGTACTTTCCTTTAGTTCCCTCCGCAAGGCATTAGTTTCCTGCCGCGCAGAATGGACCTACGCGCGCAACTGCCCCAACAACTGGGCTAACTGTCTGTTTCTGAAGTTTCCATACTAGGCGCCCAGGTGGACGCCTCTCGACTGTCCGGGATGCTCTTCGGGCCCTTCCCCTTCCCTGGAGTTCGTGCTGTCGAGGATTGGTTCTAGAAGACAGGAGGTGAAGTTCAACTGCTGTTCCTTCCCTGGCAACCCACCTCCCGTTTTCCCATTCCCCTTGCGGTTCCCCTGGAACGTCTCTCACCTTGATTTCTATAAAGATGAGCTCTCCATCCTGCGGGCTGGGCAGGGGTGCGTCATCAATGGCACCGTTCCACTGAGTTTCTTCACTGGCGAGGGCCGGAGTCCAGACCGGCTGCGACTCGCGTTGTTTTCTTCAGGTAAGTTTTTGAAGATGAAGATGAGAGCAGTGTCTTTAGTGGTTTAAACACAAATAACATTCTCCCCTGTTCTTGCAGATGTTGGAGGTTGAGGTGGATGCTGCATCTGGGTACGAGAAGGTAAGATCAAACGCCAAGCAGCGCTGAGAGCGTCCTTGCAAATGGCTAACCTGTGCTATTGTTGTCTTGCAGGTCAAGAAGAATAGAAGATGAGTGGTTCTCCAGAACCCAAGGAGGCGCCCTGGATGCTAGACTGCCAAATGCAGTTCCCCAACGTTCCTCATGGGGTCGGCCATACTTGTCCATTGCCCATTGAAAACCCGTCCTAGCATGTGCCTTCGATGCCAACAACGCCAGGGCTGGCTCCAAGGGATCCGAGGCGGACCGAATAGATTCTTTAGGGCCCCATGAGCACTCAGTGAGGATAAGGTCGTGACAGTGGGAGAGAAACCTAGGCAGGGACCTAGACTGGACTAGCTGGAACCACATCTGGGCAAGAACTCACAAGGCCTCCAAATGTGTAACGAATAAAGAAGGAGCCATTAAAGTCTGCTACAGATGGTACATGACCCCCGAAATGTAACCCCGCTATCCCACCCCAATGCTGACGGGGCTGCAAAGACACAGGTTCACTGTTCCACCTCCTTTGGACATGCCCGAAAGCAGAAAAGATTCTGGAGGGAGGTCCTGGAACAGATCCGACAGATCACAGGCCTAACAATCCCATGGGACCCAGGCATTATCCTATTAGGAGACACAAGAGAAGGCCAATTCCTGTTAACCGGCAACTTGGCAGTCCTCTGCACACACCTACTGACGGCAGCCAAAATTTCGATCGCCAAACTATGGAAACTCCCTGAAAGTCCAGCGATCCCGGTATGGTGGGTAAAATGTTGGGACATTGCTGCAGCCGAGAAAATCACTGCCATCCGCCAAGGAAACAGGAATAAGTTCCACAACACCTGGGACCCATTTTTTTACTTCATACAGAAATTCCCAGGTATAGCCAGACAACCGCCACCACTCAGATGGCTGACGAAGATGGACTAGCAGGTGAGGGGCGCCCCAGCCCGGACACACAGCAGTCCCCCCAACTGCGAGCAATGAACTAAGGCCCTGTAACACTGAAACGAGACGGCTGCAATCCCCTACGATCCACCCCGGAACACACCCCCATTTACATTTATGTTTATGTTAGCCTCAGTTGAGGCAACCTTACGGTTAAATTTGTTTTGTTAAGTGTTGAACATCAGGTTATATAGAGGAATAAAGCTATTGTTATTCATAAATGCCAATAAAATACCATGTTGAAAAAAAAAATTGGAAAACCAGAGGCATTCTATGTGTTAAAAACAAACCGCTTAAACATGGCAAGCTAATCCAAAATATTGATGATCTATTCACCTCTAGTGGGATGACCATCTATTGGAAGAAGATCAAGGGTCATTCCAGAATAGAGGGACCAAACAAAACTGGAAATGACCTAGCTGATCAGCTGGCCAAAACCAGAGCCATCCAAGGGGAGCTCCTCAAGATCGAGTCCCCGTTGGGGGAAATCCAGGTCACTGCTATCACTAGGTCCCAGACAAATGCTCACAATGCACTCTCAACTGTCCAATGGAGAAAGGGGACCCCAGATGCTGATTTAATCACGGCACAAAAAGGGGATCCGATTATTGGTAAGTTTTATCAACACATTGAGGACCCTGAGAACTTTCCCCTGACTGATACCGATTACAATGGGAAAGAGGACCTCAGGGTGTTGGTGAAATGTCCAAAAATGTTCCGAATCCAAGACAGTTTGTTGGTAAGGAGATCCATATCTAGCTGTGACCCGTGGGTGGTCTCTACCTCATTCCGGAGCCTGATGCTCAGTCATACCCATGATGCAGCCACAGCCGGTCATCAGGGGTTTCACACTACTTTAGAAATCTTGCAAGATGTTGCATACTGGCCACACATGGGGCAGGACCTTGACCAATACTTGAAGCGGTGTCTTGTGTATGTCAGCCAACTTCACTTACACACAGAGCTCCCCTCCAGAAGAGGGGGATGACACTGCCTTGGTCAGATTTACAAGTAGATTTCGTCGGGCCTGTGATTCGCTCATCTAGGGGGAACAAGTACATGTTAACCGTAACATGCTTGTTTACCAAATGGGTGAAATGTCTCCCGGCCCCAAATTGCAAGGCAGAAACAGCAGATGCCCTGATGATCAATCACATCTTCTCGCGTTTTGGCCTACCTCAAAGGATTGAGTCAGACCAAGGTAGTCACTTCACCAGCGAGGTGATGACAAAGATGTGGGAGATACTTGGGGTAAAAAGGAAACTTCACATTGTATACCGCTGTCTTCTAGTGGTGGAGTTGAGAGGTACAATAAAACCATTGTGAGCATACTAAAAAGGTTTGTGGCAGACTCTGGGCCAAGTTGGGACATCAGATTATTGCTTGTCCTGATGGCCATTAGATCTACACCTGCTTCGGCGACTAAGATGTCTCCATTTGAGCTGATGACTAGACGAAGGATGGTGCTACCTCAGCATCTGCTCTATAGAACACATGAGCAGACACTGATTAACGCCTCCACAACTCATAAGTATGTTGTGAACCTAAGAAAACACTTTCAACATGCTTTTGCGTATACTCAGCGGAATCTAGAAAGATCTGCAGAGGGCATGAAGACTCAGTATGATCTAAAAACCACCAAAAAGGAATACCAAGTAGGAGACAGGGTCTACTTGTACAATTTCCAAAGGAACCACACTAAAGAGCGCACATTTTTGCCTAGCTGGCGGGGACCTTTTGAAATTGTAGATAAAATCTCACCTGTTGCCTACAGAATCCGCATCCCGAAAGGTGACTTGACAGAAGAGAAATGGGTCCATATTAATCAACTAAAGAGCTGCCACTCTGGGCACACTTTGCAACAAATTGAAGAGCCCAGAGAGAATCAAACAGAGGAGACATTGGAAACATGAGAATGAGGAAAAGAAGAACCAGAAGGGAGCCAATATGATTTATAAATCTAATTATGTAATAGGGAGTATTTTATCCATTATCAATTGTTATTATTAAATGCCTGTGAATCCCACTGCTGTTAACCCAATTGGTGGGCAGTTAGTGGGAAATTGTCGTAACCGGTTTGTGTTCTATGTCATAGATTCATACTGGTTGCACCTATCTAACAACCAAGGAGAACCGCCCCGGCAGCCTGAAAGGGAGAAACCAAAGGAGATCCGGGAGTGTTGCTCCACGCCATGAAAGGAAGATCCCAGGGAAAGCGGGGAGTGTCGTTCCACGTTCCGTCCAGAGACAACAAGAGGGGCAGGACGCACCGTTCTCTGATGGAATAGGGACTCATACCTGCCAGACCCTTCTGTAGCCCATGGAGAAATCCCACTTGCCCGACTCCCCCTCGACTTCGAAAGCCCAGGAGAAGTTGGGGGATGTGTGGGCTATATTGACCCACTCAAGGCATTTCCCCACATCACTGAGCTGCATTTGTGCAAGAAACAGCAACCTGGCTGTGCTGGCTCCTGTGCACACCAGGACCTCCAAACTGCATTTTGGCAGCAGCAGGAAAATGGCTGCACCATCTTGCCTCACACACTTCAGGCAAAATGGAACAATGGGACACACTGAAAAAGTATGCCAGTGTGTTTTGAGACATATCTATGGAATCAAGGGAACCGGCAGCACTGCCTTGCTGCAAAAGTCAAAACTTCCCCTTCAAGATGAAACATTTTTACCCTTTAAACATGCTGCTTTGGTGCCAATTCCACCTGTCATTCTGAAACCACTGTGAGTAAAAAGGCCCAGTCAAACCAACTCTCAAGAGAAATCAAAAGCAACTTCATTTTTCCCCTCGCACAGGAACACACATTTATTTCTTGACAAAATGTATCCAGGCGCAGCAGTTCAAAGAGACTTTTTACTCTCTGAGCCAGGTCAAGGATAAATGTATCTATACTTTAGATAAGAGTCCTGCTGCAAGGAAAATTACTACAGCTGCCAAGACAGTGGCAATCGGAGGAGTTACGAACCGAATTAAGGAAAGAAATGATAGCAGTTTTTAACACATGTGGACAAATTGGCTGTGCTGACTCAAGAGAAAAAAATGACCTGTTTAAAACTCAATTGTTAATGAAAGCCTGCTTACTTAGCCATGTAAAAGAATTATGTTAGTGGTGATAATAAACACATGGGATATCTTCTATCATAGGTTTGTTTAATTCAAGACCCTAAGTAAGAAATTAAACAGTTTAAAACACATACGCTGGAGTTGCAAACTCTCAAGAAAACCTGTTATTCCAGTTGCCAGCTATGAAACTCCTCCAAGGAAGGGAGATACACCCTAAATCCAGAAGACGTAGGTACAAAGTGCCAGCTTGAAAAACCTTGAATGGGATAGGACAATGAAAGTTCACATGCTCATCAGACATTTGTCTGTGCTCCAGGCTTGGCCAATAGCAGTCCTGGGACACTCACCTGTCAAGTATGAAGGGACCATAAAACCTTCAATTAAGACTGGAAACCTCCTTGCCTGGAAGGAATCGACAGCTGCTTGCAGTTGAAGGAAGAAAAAAAAAGGATCAAGTAACAAAGGGACTGCCTTTTGGTGCCAGAGATTATGTTATAAAGAAACTTTAACGACTCTTATTTCTGTAGCAACAATTAGCAGGAATTTAAAAGTTTGCAGTGTTAAATCTAATTTTGTGGGCCATCTTTTAAAACTTGGTAGAACTCATTGCCGCCTGGGGAACAGAAGTTACGAAATATGACAGATTCCCAGGAAAGTATTTATTTGGCAAACATAAGATTTTGTACATACATCCATGGGGACAATTCGCATTTGTGTATAAAATTGCGGAATTTCAGGCCAAATCTTTGATGTGTAAAATTACCAAAATGTGTCAGAAAGGCAAAACAAGATCCCACAGACTGGAGGTTTGGACTAATCTGTGCTGCACATCAGATGTAACCCGTGGGTATAATTTGCCAAGAGAGTGCAAGTGTATAAATGTATGTTTTTGGCAAAATCAGATTTTCAGTAAAGTAAATGTGGGAGTTTCTGGACATTGTAAACCTCACCTCATAAACCTGACATAATTC
The DNA here is from genome assembly GCF_040938575.1 of Ambystoma mexicanum. Lineage (NCBI taxonomy): Eukaryota > Metazoa > Chordata > Amphibia > Caudata > Ambystomatidae > Ambystoma > Ambystoma mexicanum. Next base: position 478,590,092 of record NC_090934.1, read on the forward strand.
CCTTAGAAATCCAAGAGAGCAAGGCGGAGATTACTACCCTTGCCCAATTCTATAGTTAGGGGCGTGTGTAGAAAAGCCTGCCCCTGTCATGTACTGTGATGATGTAACCTGGCATTATAAATAAGAGCCCCTGACAACGCACAAGGACATACTGATTCCTGACCGATTCCCAATTTCCTGCCCGGCATCCTGTCCTGTTCCTGTCTTCATATTACATTTATTCATCTAGACTCCAGATCCCAACCACAAGGCCAAACCTTGCTGATCTTGCTTCAGCTAGGCCTCAATTCTAAAATAATCCCCATAACCAAGGGAAACGCTGTGGTGTTTTGGGAAGCATCCTGAACTAACCTGGCTTGCCACTCACTGAATGCTGCTGCTATCCTGCTCTCCTAATGCCCTATAGTATCCAGTAACCAGAATTGCCAGTCCAGAAGAACTATCCTTTGGTATCCAGCCCCTGCCCAGCTGACCCTGTCCAGCTGATTTTGTCTAGCTGTCCTGTGTTAGACCATATCTGTGTGGCGACCAGAGTGCTGACTCTGCAAAATCCTAACTAAAGTGGACTGTATCAATGTGAACCATAGAACCATAGTATATCTTGTCTTACCTTGTCCGTAGTTCCACTCTCTAAGACATCCTATCCTTATCCTGATAACTGTAATTTTGTCAAAATCATTCTTGAAACCCTGCCTTTGATTCCTTGTGCTAACGCCAACATCTTTAATAATTTTGTCTTGTAAAATCCTGGGCTATTAATCCTGTTTGGAGTGATAGGACTGCGTCCGCCAGGGTGGGCGCAGAGGTGCTATGGTGGAACTTGCGAGTTAACCCCAGGGCTTACTGTGTCTCAATCTGGTATCCTAGCTTGAATGCTCTAGTGTAGAGTAAAACTGTTCCTTGCAAAACTGATTTGCCTTTTTCACGCCTTCATGTTCTCAAAAACGCACCTCACTAATTCTTGCATAACTACCTCAATTTAACAGCTAGAGACTTCATTTCACTTTCATATTGTACCTATGATCCATAGCTAATATTTCACCCATTTTCATTAAAACCCGTTTTGGTAAATTTAGGCGGGATTTGCAAAAGTGTGTTAATTTTACAACGTGTCATTTTGAATATAAACTGTTTTCAATCTTCCATTCAATTTCGAATTGTATGCTTTTGCTCGATCCATTGCTTGTGGTTGCCAGTATCTTTCCAGTGTTGCTCCAGTAAAGAATCGCTTTTGTTCCAAGAGTTATACCCATTCATTAATTTATTCATCCATTTCTGAGTGTCAGTTTAGCATTGCCAGGGTTTGAAATCCATTGTTCTCTTTTGTTTGGGAAGGGAAGGTCAGATGTAAATTCTGTTTCTTGTCTGCCATTCCTGATTACCTGCTGATTCTGTTTATCCACTTAGAATTGATTGATTATTTGTGGGTTGAGGGAACTTTGCAGGAGGAAATTCTAACTCAAGTGCCATTTTGCCTAAAATCAAAAAGTGCTCCTATTCCCTGGTGTTTTGGAGTTGTGTTAATAGAAGGGTAAACTAAGTGCATTGATTACATTCATATTGTTCTTATCACCCCATTAGTGATTGCTGCCCCATATTAAATATGGTATGATTTCTTTTCATTTCAAATAAATAAATAAATAAACATTACCTTTACCCACCAGCTTGGATCATGGTCCATTGTGACCCAGGGTATTTTAAAAGAGTGTGTGATATGAGTGGTGTATCATCTCAATATTGAATCTAATCTAACATACTGGGCCGAGACTAAGGTGTGTGTCGCCTGATTGAAATCCTTGACAATCCGCTCTTCTGAACCCCCTCCTCCACCGAAACAGACCTGCATGCACCGTTGTGGTGACATAGGCAGAGCCTGAATAAATGGTGACACAAAATCCTTTTGAAGCCTGCAGGGCTTCTATCAGTGCGACAAGTTCTGCTGTCTGTGTGGAATAGTGCCTGGGTAATCTTTTCATTAGGAGTGTTTCGTATTCTTCCACCACTGCTGTGTCCTGGCCAATGGATGCTGACCCATCAACGAGAAAGACTTCTCTTTCTGCTAGAGGGCTGTCTTTTGCTTTAGAGATGTCATCACCTTCACCTTCATATATTGCTCAGTCGTGTTGTTGCATGTCCTTCGCGGTGCATGGCTCTGTGAGGAATGTGGCAGGATTTACTGTTCTACACCACACCACATGGATATGGGGGGTAGACAGGATTATTTCGCATGTGGGTGCTCTGTGTGGTGAGGGTGGACTTTGAACGATCTAATATTGCAGACAGGGAGTGCTCAATGTACAACGTTACTGAGCACCCCATTACAATGGTAGAACTCTTTTCAATAGCGAGGGCTTGTTCGCAAGCAAACTGCCCCTGCATGACAGAATTGAGTGTGCCGCTATAGTAGGCCCGAGGCTTGTGCCCATTGCGCTCTTCTGTGTGAGCACCGCTGTCATGGGGGCACCGTTTGAGTGGGAAAAGAGACAATTCCTGTGTGCAGTCAGGGGTGGCAAGAACTCAGGCTGTTGAAATCAGGTCTTTTAGATAATTAAAACTGGTTACCATCTCTGTTGTCCACTGAACTGTGCTTCCTTCTTTCTGTGCCTCCTACAGTCCTTGCAGGAGCGGCCTGGTGTATGCTGCATAATCTAAAATCCATGCCCTACAACAGTTACAGAGCCCGAAGAATGTTTGCATGTCTTTCATTGTTATTGGCTGGGGGTGGCACGCACCGCCGCTGCTCTGTCTGGGATTATTCTCTTACCATCTTTGGAGATGAGTTGCCCCAGGTAGAGCACCTCTAGCAAACAGTACTGGAGCTTTTTCTTAACCACCCTTTACCCTTTCTTTGCTAGCTGCTGGAGTAGTGCAACAGAGTCCCTTCGACAGCTCTGCTTGCTGTTGCTGCAGAGCAGTAGGTAGTGTACGTACTGAATGATCGTGCTGGGCACCTGAATGTTCCCTAGTCTTCATGCAGTATCCTGTTGAAAATACTGGGGCTTTCACAGTACCCCTGGGGCAAACAACGGTTTTCAGAGTGCTTTCCTCCAGGGTGAATGCCGTAAGATACTGTGATTCTGGGTGAAGGGGCACTGAGAAGAATGCATTCTTCAAGTCGACTACAGTGAAATGGGTGGCCTGCTTGGGGATGCTGCACAAAATGGAGGCCGGGTTAGGGACAAGAGGAAACTCTTGTTTTACAATGTCATTAACGGGGGTGTAAACCCTGGATCATCCTCCAACTGCCCCCGTTGCTTTTATGATCGGATAGATAGTCGTGTTGCATGGTGAGGTAGAAGGTACTATAATCCCTTGCTGTAATAGGGCCTGCAACGTTTCCTGAATTCCCTCCTCTGCTTCCCTGGACAGGGGGTACTGTTTGACCCTCTGGAGTATTGCTCCTGGTTTGAGTGTTATCTTTACTGGTGTTACTTCCTTCAACATAACTACATCATGGGGGTTTGTAGTCCACAAGTGTGGTGGGATGTACTGCAGATCACTTTTACAGAAGGTGGGCGGCCCGCTAAGAATGGCCAAGAGGGGACTCTGCACTTTTCTGTACTGCACCATTATGTTACAAGGTATACACATTTCAAGTACTGTTTCCTCATCATTATTGTCATCCTCAAAAAGGTCTTCATCTGTCAGTTCTCACAGAGGTACATTGGGATAAATGCACAGCACTGTGCGACATTGGCACCCATGGGGGTCAGTTCCAAGTACTACAATCCTCTTGGTGGACACTTGCAAAGCCTCTAGATCTAATGACAAGATTGTACCAGCAAACGCTTCTGGGAGTGCTAAAGGTCAGAAAATGAAATCTGCAGGTAATCTCCATTCCTTCCTGGTAATCTGGGGGACCGCTTGGGCACGCACTCTAATGCCATAAACAAACATGTCTGGGTTTACAGGTATTCCCCTCACTACTATCTCAGTAACCACATAATGTATCACTAGCATTGCTCGGAAGGAGCACATGCCAGGGGTGGAGCCAACAATCCCTCTCTCTTTGAACAATATTGTCATATTCAGTTTGCTAATCCCGTCCCAGTAAGTTGACAGGGGAGCTTTCAGAATAGAGGAGGGGCGCTCGTACAACCATCCCTCCTATCATGACGCCTACATCTTTTGTGTATGGAACCGTTACTGCAGCCCCAGAGAATCCCTGCGTGTCGAGAGTTTTTCCTGATAGCGGGGAGTCACCCTCACTTATGCATGACTTTTCCACTCCCGAGTCCACCATGAAGATGAATTGCGTATTTACTATCTCTGCCCCCACCAGTGGTTCCTCTTCTGGATGTAAGGTCATTGACAGTACTGACCAAGCAAGTGCTCTCTGTGGGCTGTCCTAGTTGAGAAAGGTGTCTGTCCTTGGGAATAAAAGGGGTTTCCTCTTACCACTGTGGCCCCGTGATAAGGGGCTGCTGCTCCGTTGGGTGTAGTGGCAAAAGGGTGTCTGTTTCCCGTGGCCCGTTGGTTGGGGCGGGGCTGGTGTTGCTGCATTGTCTGCTTTTGCTGTGGTGGGTGATACGGGCCAGGGTCTTGGGGAGGCAACTGAGTGTGTGTCTGGTGTATTTCGTATCGGATCATTGACAACCCCTGAATGGGCCCCTGTTGGCTCCCTGCGTGGGGGCATCCATACATTTGTCGATTGGAACTGTAGTTGCCTCCCTGTCTGCTGCGACATTCTCTCAAAAAGTGCCTCCACCTCCTGCATGACCAACACTGCCCTTGCCCGCCACCCCTTGGTCCCTGTCCACCGAATCCCCCTCCTCTGTGCCATCGGAACCCCTCTCATCCTCGTTGCGGCCCTCCTTGCCACTGCGGTACCGCAAAGTGTTGGTTTCCTCCCTGCCCATTGTCTCCCATACCGCTGCAATCGTTGCTTGTGTGGCAACAGAGGCACACCCTTCCTCTTCCCATTTGTTCTGGGGGTGGCACTGCTGATACCGCTGCTACTTTCACTAGTTTATTTTGAACTTGTTTTGCTTCCTCCACCTGCCTTCTATGAATAGTTTCTTTTTCACGCTCTTTGATCCTTCTACAATGGTGCACTATGATACTTTGAATCTCATGCCAACCTTTTGCTTCCACCCCAGCTTTCTTATCAAGATTTGTGTGCACCTCCTTAGGCAGCCCCCTTTTTACAATAAAATAAAACAAAGACGTTGATTGGTCCCAGGTGCTGCCCGTTTCTGCTCTCCAAATCTCTTGAACTATAAGAATGTATTCCGCAACATCATCCTCATCCCCCGTTGTGCATTGCATTATCGATTGTAAATTGGGGGTGGCCGGGAACGTCCTCCACAACGCATCCCAGACATGCAATCTGATATTATTAAATGATGCCCCATCATGGGCATCGTTACTTAGTGTTACTCCCAGGTACCCCGCTTTCACCAACACTGTTTCTGTCTGGTCTCCGACCGCTGTTACCAACAAGCTCTTGATGTCCCTATAGCGAGGGGGCACCCCTGCAGTGTGTTTTTCAAAAGCATAAATCCATTTTCCCGGCACCGCAGTGAGTTGGCCTTGAGAAGATTGTTTTGTCAATTTGTGTCCAAGGGACATAATGTAATTTTGTTCTTCATTTCCTAAATGTTTACTAACACTTTCCTTTTTCTTTGCCAGTGCTATACTCCCAAACAGTTCCCTTAACCTCCCATCCCACAGGCTTTCTACTCTGTGGTCCTGGGTGCTTGCCCAGCCCCTCCCACCGCTCCTTCTTCGGTATCCTCAAAATCACTCCAATACTCTTGTCCCCTCTCAGGGACCCCACATTCTCATTTCCCAGGCTATCAGTCTCCCCTCCCATTCTACATGTATTGCTCTTATGGGCGCACTGTCAATCCTGAACAGGAAGTCACTGGACTTCCACTCGTCTCCAGGCGGCATGGGAGGTGATCCTGGGGGCAACATCAGAACCACTGTTGCTCTTGCTGTTTCACAAGCTGCCCTTAACCCAGCTAATGCTGTACGTGTACTGGCCAATGCCACTTCAAGGTCTCTCGCGCTCACCCCTGTATGAGTGGACACTTCAGGGAGTCCAATATATGGTGGGGGTGGGGCCATGCTGGGGCCAGCTAAAATAGTTCCTCCAGACACATAGGTCGGATTAGTGTACACTTCTGTTGGCCGTGTGGCCAACGGGTAAATCCCCTTCTTTTTCTCCCGCGACTTCACACTCTCTCATGTACTGGTGTGTTTCCCATTGTCTGGCATTGTCCCATCCCTTTCATGGGCCTCTGTTTCTTCAAACATTCTCCAGAGGTCCAATATCGCTCTTCTATTCTGTAATGGCCTTCCTTTATACCTTGCCGTCAAGTATGTGGCCATATGGTGTAGGCACACCTATCGAAGGACCCCCCTCTGGCCAGGAGTCGGCATTCCTTCTCCTTTAGTCTCGGTCACCCATTGATTGTGGTATTTCTTGATTTTGTCACAGTACAGGGGTAAGGCTTTACATATATGATCTAGGGGCATGTCGGTCCCCATGGTGATACTCTGTCAATGTCGTGTCAGAAGTGTGCTTACGCAATTATTTCCCAACTAAGGCCGGAAATGCAATTTGCAAAATGTCACTTTAAAACACATATACTCTCATCGTACTTGTGCGGTCAGTCAATGCGGTCTAGATATTTGTAACAAAACAACATTAATTTCATCTCTTTCCTTCCCCCCTAGAGCATTTTCTTTCACTCTCTTCACGCCCCTCTCATTCACCCACACATATACACCACACATGCCCCTCCTGGGCCTCCTCCGTACACATAAAAAATACACTAACAAAACAAACTAAGATAACAAGCTAAAACAACAATCACTACTTTTCCCGAGCCCTCTAATTATATGGAGCTTCTAAATTTCATTTTGTATTTATCTCCTGTACTAGTCGAGACAGTGCAATGTGGCACCACCTTCTTCCCTCACTCAGGAAGGCTCCCGTATTCCTTTTTTCCTTATCCTCAATATATCTTAAGAAAAAGAAAAATGAATTAAAATGGCCAATAGCACACTTTTACAATCACCGAACCAAATTATGCTTTCACTTTCATTCACTGCGTATTCACCCGTTTCACACTGCTCTACATCCCCACCCAGACATTGTTATTCCTTGCAGGATACACTCATGTGTTCACGTACTTCCAAAAGCTTCCATTTATGGGGAATCTGCAAAAGGCCTGCACCTCTCCCTGGGGTGGTACCCCACTTCAACGAGCAGGCGGTAATTCTGCAAAGAAGGCACACGCAAGGGCCACTTCTGCGTACGCATTTAGGGGACTGGTCCGGGGAGGTCGCCTGGATACGTCTGCAAGCAAGGGAGCAATGGAATCACGTCATAGGGGCCACTAAATGAAAGCAAGTCCCTCTATGTGCACACTCCAGAATAAAGACCACCCGCTAGGGAAATAGGCCAGGAGATAGCGTTGCAAGGATAACAAGGTTTAATAGTACAGAAAACAAATATCAGCAAAGGAATCTGCTGCTTGAGAGCACTCTAACTCTAACAGTTAAAAACATGGGTTTAGGAACCCAAAATACGTCATCCATAAGGTACACAATGGGTGTCACTGATTGGTGGATCCACTTGGGTCATGCCGGTCAAGTGGCACAGCGAGTAGAGCACTCGCTTTGACATCTGTGCAGAGCCTGCTGATGCAGGTTCAAATCCCGGCGGGGCCAAACTCAGCCTTTCATCCTTCCGAGGTCGATAAATGAGCACCACACACCGTGGGTAATAATAAGCAGCGCTCAGATACCTGAGGGTTCGTAGCGCTATATAAATGCCAAATTATTATTATTATTATCCTCACAGTGAAGGTATTACGACATTGTTCATGTCTAAGCTAAACATGCTAAGCCTGAATATTAACTCATTGTGGCAGGCACCTGGGCAGCACGGGAAGTGGTGCCAAGGAAGAGGGAGGATAAAATACAGTCATGCTAACCCAAACATTCAGGCTTTCATTTATACCACAGTTCCCGCACTCAAGGTCTCCACCCTGGGGTTTGACCTTTCATTTATCCCCCCTGGTACCTCGTGTTATATGGGGGATGTTTTTGTTGCTTATAAGAAATACAGCCGCACATACTGTGGAAACAGAAAAATAATATGAGGCCGGGAAGCCCAAAAAGAAAACACCAACACAGGTTACAAAGAACATACAAGTGCTTTATTTAAAAGCTACAACCGTTACCAAGTCAATTGACAAACGGATAGCTATTAGGCTCTCAGAGTAACATAAAGAACTTCAACGAGGGTTCGATGTGTTAGTGAGAGAGAGCGCACATTGAAATACCTGGGTCTTTTATACAGTTTGTCCAGCCCTTGACCAACCCTCTCGCGGGTTAACCATTCTATGAGCCGGGGCTATGGGTTCCTTGCCAGGTCAATCCTGTAATATATGCATTTCGATTGATTTCACTGATATAGTTGTACATTTACATATAGGTCAACGGTAGGACAAGGTCTCAGTTCGCGACCCCGACAAGTGGCCTGCAGGCATATTAATTATTCATGTGTACGGAGGTCACAACGGCCAGAATCTTACTCAGAATGTCATTCGGCCTCCATTTTGATGTTTAGGGTGACTTCCATATAACAAGAGAACCTAAAATGGCGGCTTAATCCAAGATGGCGACTTACATTACTTTCTCTAAGGTCAAGACCTTGCCGTGGAGTTGTTCGCATATTATGTTTAAACAACTTGGCGTAGGCCAATACACATACAATTGTTACGATAGGAGGCATAATATTGTTTCAATTCCGACAAACCCTCCTTTTGGCCTATGCCAAGTGCTAATATCATTTCTAATATCTTTGTAAATAACTCCATGCATTCTCGTCCATACATCCTGAATCATTATCTGTAATATCTATAGCCATTAGGTCGTTCATCAGAACCTCTTGTAACACAAACTCTTTAGATGCTGTATCTGGGGCATACATTTTGTGCCCTATTGTGCTCACTGCTTGAGCACAACATCCCCCTAGCATTGCACATATACTAGGTAGACATTGGAAACAGCAACAAAGGAATAGCAGGATTCCCAAAATAACCAGTATAACAGAAAGCACCTTCCAACCCCAGGATCATAGAGAATCCCAGAACCAAGCACTAATACTCCAATCTCTCACAGGAACATGCACTTCTGAACTAAGGATGTGCAAGTTCTGAATTGCTTTGAAAATTGTCGGTGACGAATTTGCTACGAAAACACAGCAAGCGCACCCCACTAATTTGCATACTCCACCACGTTCTGCCAGGATGACATCTAATGCCATCTGATTTTGGAGTGCTACCAATCTTATTGCTTTCTGTTCTAGTGTCATATTGTAGAGTATATCCGTGGTCCGATTGATGGTTCTCTCCAGTACCCTCGCTAGCCCCCTAATATTTTCAGAATTTGCTATCTGTCCCCAAAATGGCACAACTGATTTTGCTATATCTCCCAATACTTGCCCAGGGGTATCTCCGTTCTCGCCCTGCCGTGGGCGAGCCGTAGAAACTTCCAATGTACTAGCTATGAATACCCCAGGTAACAGGATTCCCAAATAACAGGTTCCCTGCCAATCCTTGGGCAACCAGGGAAATGCTGTACTACCACAAACGAAATAGACAGGCCCTCCCACATATAGAGGCCTGTTCTCCCCGGTCAAATTTACAATGTTCACACAACCTTCAAAGTTTCCCATTGACGGAGTGCCATTTCTTTGTACACAAAAGGGGACTGAATCGAGGCTATGATTAATAGAGTAGGAAGGAGGCACAGCGTCCTTATTGCCTATCGGAGCCATTTTAAAGGAAATTAGAGTTTGAAAAGGAAGAGATAGTTTATCAGATGGCCTAATAGAAGCAACATTAGGTTTACTTCTATTTGCAAAAAAGCGAGCATCCCAGGGGAGTTAATTCACGTTTCTCAAAATCATTTAAATTAGTTCCATCAAAGTTCCCTGAGATGCTGTCATTCCAACGGCCAAAAAATAGTGCTCTAAGAGAGGCATAGCAAGCAGTCGTTAAAGGTAAAGGGTGAATATACCATCCTAGCCCCCTGTTCCCATGTTGCGGTAAATGGGTGCAAATCCAGCAATTACTCTTATTAAAAATGGCATGCGTTGAATTCATTATTATCATTAAAGTGTTATTATGGTACTTTCGTCTATGCTGGGAGTCTCTAGGTGACAAAGTATGAAGGTGTACAGAGGGAGTCAAAGCAGTAGGTACAATCTCAATTGGCAGTAGAGGTTTTAGAATGTAAATTTCTTCGAAGTACCAAAGTCCCACAGCAGTAACTATACAAATTCCAATTATTATTAACACAACACAGCAATACGTTTTCGGGGCCCAGGCACATTGTTCGTTGTCCGAGTTGGTCACCCCCTTATTTACAAGTCCAATGCGAACAGCAGCGGTGGAGGTGGCAGGCATCGTAGTTTCTCAATCGACGACCCCAATGTTCGTTGCTGGCGACACTACGGTCGCGCGACTTCTTAGTCCTTCCCTAACCCTAGCCAGCAGAATCCCCTTTCTTTCAAAAACTTTCTTTTGCTAGAACAAATCTCTTAATGACTCTCTTTCTTCTCCAATTGCACAGGCAAAACCCGTACCGTAGTCCTATTTTCTTCGTCGAAGGTCGTACCTGGTGATTCCCGGCACTGTTTGATCCGGAAATAAGGTAACGTTACTTCCTGAGGGAAGCGACGTATCGGAGGCGACGGAAGTCGCGGAACTTGAAACAGTGTTTTCCGGAAGTGACCTTTTCAAAGAGTGCAGAGACGAAATGGACTGTTCCCCAAGCTCCAGGGGCTCAGAGAAATTCTCTGACACATTCACAGCGCTGTTTGCTACTCCAGGATCAGAGATTGTAGCATCAGCGAGGGGTTCTGCTTCTTCTGTAACGTGTGGCGTCGGATGAGGAAGTTTCTTGACATGCGTCGCGTGGATCCAATGCTTCTTTCCAGCCACCCGCACTGCTGTCTGGGTGACCAACAGCACCTGATAGGGTCCCCGCAAGCAAGGCGCGAGACAGGAAGACCTTTCGTAGGCCTTCACTAGGACCCAACTTCGAGGCTGAATGTTGTGCCCTGGCCCGTAAACCGTACAGGTAAAGCTGATTGGACCTGATGATAAATGAGATACAGATTTTTAGTCAACTGGTTACAGTAGTCTACAAGCAATACATTTTCGACCTCCCTCAGAGTTTTGGGCTTCGGAAGGCCCCAAATGTTAGCAGGTCTCCCCATCACTACCTCAAATGGAGAGAGCCCAGTCTTAGTTTGAGGTGTGGTACGCATGGCTAACAATACAATAGGTAAGGCATCTGGCCATTTCAGTTTGGTGCCGGCACATGTTTTGGCAAGCTTATTCTTTAGGATACCGTTATGTCTCTCTACCAACCCAGCACTTTGAGGATGTCTAGCCGAGTGAAATCTCTTTTCAATGTGTAACGCTGTGCATATCTGCGAAATTACTGCTGCAACGAAATGGGGACCGTTGTCCGACCAAATTACCCTAGGTAGCCCAAATCGTGGAAAGAATTCCTTTACCATAGTCTTTGCAGTGGTCATGGCAGTAGCATCCTTAACGGAGAAAGCCTCAACCCATTTACTAAAGGCACAACTAATCACAAGAACATATTTTAGATTGTTACACCGTTCCATCTCAATAAAATCAAAGTGGATGACCTCAAAGGGAACAGAAGGGGGCCCAAAGCTACCCCTTGGAGTTACTGTCCCCTTCCCCACATTGTGCTGTAAGCAAATCATACAATTCTGAGCATGTCGCTGTGCAATCTTCAAAATTTTATCATTCACCCAGACTTGTTCTAACATTTTCATGATCTGTTGAGCACACACATGCGTAGGACCGTGTGCCATCGTAACCATTGCCAGCACATATGAATCAGGGAGCAACCATTTCCCTTCAGATGTATCCACCCAACACCCATCGTCATCCAGTTTCCCCATCCCTTCGGCCCACCTTTTAGATTCTTCTATTGTGGCATCAGTTTGGATATCTCGCACAGACCCAATACCCTCATCCATTACATAGGCATCTTTTGTTTCCCTTAGAGCATACATGTCTGCGCTAAGGTCTGTGGCCGTTTGCCTGGCTATTTGGTCAGCAAAAGCGTTCCCTTTTCCCACATCATCTATGACCTTACGATGTGCTTCACATTTCATGATCGCTAACTGCCTAGGGAGTGAGAGTGCCGAGAGCAATTGCACTATCAGGGGACCATGCTGAATCTTGGTCCCATGTGAGGTTAGGAACCCTCTTTCCGACCAGAGCCTCCCAAAGTTGTGAGCCACCCCAAAGGCATACTGGCTATCAGTATATATGTTTACTGTATGCCCTTCGGAGAGTTCACAAGTTCGGGTCAACGCTATAATCTCTGCGGCCTGCGCGGAGTTATGCAGAATTCTCTTAGTTTCAACAACCGTACTCAATGTAGTAACTGCGTAGGCAGCTGTAGATGTACCATCGGGTAGTTTGAAGCAGGAGCCATCACAAAACAGCTCCCCTTCCGCATTGCCCAAAGGAGTATCTATAAGGTCTATCCTGCCCTTCGTTTCCTGTTCAGTAGTAAACAGGCAGTCATGTAATTCTTCGTCTCCGCAAACAGTATTTTGCGGGAAAGGTAGGAGTTCAGCCGGATTAAGAACACAACACCTCTTAATTTGAATGTGAGGGGCAAACAGAATTAATTCATACCTTGTCAGCCGTGCAGAGGTGAGGTGTTGCGTTTGGGTTTTATTCAATAGGACATCTACAGAGTGAGGTACCATCAAAATTAAATCATGGCCTAGGACCATTCTCTCACTCTGTTTTACAGACGCGGCAGCAGCAGCGACAGCTCGCAAACATCTTGGAAAAGCGCATGTGACAGGATCAAGGGCGGAAGAGTAGTAGCCGCACGGCCTATTCTTCCCTCCGTGTTCCTGTGTTAACACAGCCAAAGCACATCCATCACATTCATGCACAAACAACACAAAGGCCTTGTCATAATTTGGAGTACCCAGAACCGGTGCAGAGCATAACGCAGTTTTGAGAAGCTCAAATGATCGTTGATGTTCCGATTTCCATGGCAGCGGCAAAGAAATGCCCTTCTTTGTTAAAGCCAACATCGGTTTTATCACTAGTGAGAAGTTCGGGATCCACAACCTACAGTAAGAAGCCATGCCTATTAAGGCTCTGACTTCCTTCTGTGTATTTGGAACAGACATGCCAGAAATGTGTTTTATTCTTTCAGGTGTCAATCTTCTCCCCTCCTTTGACAGGAGGTAGCCTAAATAGGCGACCTCCTGACAACAATATTGAATTTTTTTGAGCGAAGCTTTATGACCGTTTTCAGCCAAATGAATAAGCAACAATACAGTGCCTTCTTTACAAGCACTTTCAGAATCTGCAGCTAAAAGCAAGTCATCGACATACTGAAGCAGTGTACAAGTAGGTGGCAATTCAAGGGTATCAAGCTGCTCTTTCAAAGCCCTACTATAAATGCTTGGACTTTCAGTATACCCTTGAGGTGCATGAGTAAATGTGAACCCACGCCCCCCCAAGGTGAACGCGAACAAATATCTACTATCCTTGTGTATAGGAATACTAAAGAAAGTATTCTTTAGATCCACAACACTAAAGTGCGTAGCTGTAGCAGGGATCATCGTTAGTATCGTTGTCACATCAGGCACAATTGGAAATTGTGGGGCGACAACTTTATTAATCGCACGTAGATCAATTATGAAACGGTATGGGATTGCATTGTCGCCTTTCTTGTACACAGGCAAAATCGGGCTGTTACATAAACTACCTGCAATCTCTTCAATCACTCCTCGATGCACAAAATCGGAGACAATGCACTTCAAAGCACGCTCGCCCTCAACTGATATTTTATATTGCGGAATGCGTGGTAGTTTAACTCCATGTTTCAAAACTATTTTAACAGGTTCGATCTGTAGCACCCCGACATCATTGTCGTCAACCGCCCACAAACATTCCGGACCAACGCTAAACTCAGGAGGCAATGGTCGAGTCAAAAACTGAGAATTGGGAAGTTGCTGTGGTGAAACCGTCAGTCGCACTCCGTCAGAGGAACAATAAATTACTGCATTCAGTTTCTTCAACAAATTTAACCCCAGCAAATTCTCTCCACAGTTCGAGGTCAGGAGGAAGGGACAATGGTCCGTGAAGGGACCCAAAGAGATGGACACCGGCGAAGAAACCGGGCAAGCAATTGGTATGCCAGAAAACCCTACAGAAACATTTGTTTGCCCTGACAGTGGAATGTTTGGAACCCGGGAATGATCAATGGAGCACTTCTGTGCTCCAATGTCTATCAAAAACTTATGTTTCCTATTCCCCACTAACAATTCAACGTAGTGACCTTTCTGATTAACGGGAATAGGTGAAGGTTCCAAACCCTGCTTCGGGCAGTCCTAACGAAATAAAATGCCATCGGAAGGAAGCTCTTCAGAAAGGTAGGCAGCAGAAGGGTGATCAAATATGTTTCTCGTGTCCACACTCGAAGTCTGATTTTCCCGTGAAAAAGGTTACTGAGGATCTTGCGAGAACTGACCTCTATCAGGGCCCCCCGCTCCGGGGTGACCTCTAGGTCGTCTACCCATACTCCCAAATGCATTGTTTGACCTTTGGCGAAGGATGGGGCACTGTGCTCGCCAATGACCTTCCTGGCGGCAATAGGCACATTGATTAACATTCACAGGACCCAAAGGAGCGTTTCCTTTTGGGACATACTGACCTCTGGTCTGTGAAGTACCTCCTCTGGGATTTCTAACAATTTGTTGTAACAATACTTTAGTCTTCAAATCTCCTTTCCTCTTCTCTATTTTCTCTTTTTCATTATTAACACGGTTCTCATAATACTGAGCCATATGCAAAACTTCAGATTGGGATTTCGCCTGCCAAGCGCTCTCAGAAGACATAATCTGTGACTGGATGTCGGGCAACAATCCACGTACAAACTTGTGCACAAACAACCTTTTCCCAGACTCTGTGCCCAAGTCCTGTCCACTGAAGTCAGAGAATACCTGTTCGAATCTATTAAAGAACTCGGTGGCACCTTCAGTTTTTCCTTGAACACAGGCCGTAAGCTTGTCCCAAATAATTATTTTCTCGGGAATTATGGTTTTCAATTTTGCGACAATTCTATCAGGCAAAGTAAGTATTACCTGAGGTGGTTTCTCACCAGCCGGTCTTTCTCCATCAAACCTAGTCATGTTAGCCCACGTATCTCCCAACCCTGGCACATCGTCTATTGTTCGAACCTGCAACCATAAATCTACGGGCAGGAGTACAGGGAATAGCAAGTCAATATCACTTAAGGTGAACACAGAGGACTGCAAAACGGACTCTATCTCTTTGTAGAATCCTGTCGGGTTTTTCCTAATATCGGGAATTGATTGTCTAATAGTGTTCACTTCCAGTCCTGGAAACGGGACGTGAACAAATTGCGATACATAATGTGCAGGGGTGTCCACAGCGGGTGCACCAGTCCCAGCGTTAGCGGGAATCTCAACCTTTGGGACAAATGTCGGAGGAACCTCTCTCATAGGCAACTGAGATATAGGTAACTCTGACTGCTTACTAAGCAACAGAGCCAGGTCGAGCGCTAAGGCAGCTGAAGAAGTGTCGGGCGAAAAAGCCCTCTTACAAATACCCAATAACTCTATAGGACAATTAACCTTCTTCCTTACACATTCATCCTGCAGGTACTGCACCATTACCTGAATCACCTTCCTCTGCATTTCTACTGTATACTGACTATACGTGTCATATACTTCATCTGGCGATATCGATGAATCCGAGATCCATCGAATCGCATATTTGGTACAAATTTGTACTTCCTCAGATGCCGATCTACGACACGGAAGGAACCGTTTCTGTACATACATACTGTCGTCTTCACCATCCTCATCCCGTAATTTTTCAAAGTCCCTCCTATACTCAAACAATCTCTCAACATGACCATGTACTTTCTCCTCTGTGTCCCTCGAAAGTGCTAAAGTATTTAGATCCCTCACCCCTTGTGGGAGATCCGTATTATGTAATCTACCCCACATTACACATAAATGAGTCCCCAAACCTTCAAATATTTTTCTCGGGAAAATTGCCCATATTTGATAATGTGGAAAAAACGTTAGCTTGATCACCTCTCTCCATACAGTGCTTAGCCCATGCAAATAATTCCCATTTCTTGTCTGCAGAAACAGTATTTCGAGTGACAATCTTTGACCCCGCACCCCGATCAACTTCAGTCAATACGGAACCACTCGGGAGCGGAGGTGTGGGCAAATTCAATGAGGGTGCAACTATCGGTGCAAGAGGAAGGGGTGATAGGATAGGTGAAGGAACAACAACTGGAGGACTAGGAACAGTAGGTTGTACAGGGGGAACAGGAATAACAGCAGGAATAACAGCAGGAATGGGCAGAGCACCAGGGAGAGGATCATACGGAGGTGGCACAGAGGCACCAGGCCTGCGTTCGTTTAACATTTTTTCAATAAATTCTTCAGAAGCATGGACATCTTTAGAGGGATACATTTTCTGGATACCGAGTGAGAAAGCCCTATCCATATTTTTGACTGACTCTGAATGTTTTTCCTTATCATATAACAATGCCTTTTCGGCATTTGTTTTATGACGGCGTGCATGTTTATCCCTACTTTTAAGCTGCTGCAACGCTTCTTTTTTCCAATTCTGCAAAACATCAAATGCTGCAGGTCTGGCCTTCTTTTTTAGCAAGACCGATTCTAGGTATTCAATACGGGGGATCTCGAAACTACCATTGATTGGCCACTGAAATTCAGAGGCATGTCTGGTTTGTCTGTGCCAAATATCATTAAATACTATACTTCCAATGCCATACTTACAGTACATAGTACATGCCGGCGACCCCTCCTGTGGTGCCGGGCGGCTAAATTCCAAAGACTGTTGATCGCTGCGGAACAGAGCCCTAAAGCAGCTAGACAATTGCCCAGGCATTTCACAAAAAATTGGTGTTACCAGGTCAATAATTGTGTCTGCAGATACAATACGCCAAATTCAAATTGTCAGGGTTAAATTAAGAGTCGGGTCACGACTGCACCTGACCAAACCTAAGGAGGACCGTACGGTTTACCAAAGAACTTACCTAACAAATTTTACCTTGTGTTTGGTGGTTTCGACAAATCTGCCCGCCTCATAAATGGACCCTCGTCAAGATGCCGTGTCAGACCACACGACTATCGTCCAAGGATCGGATCGTGGCCGCAGTATCACACCGTCCGATGCCGGTTCGATAGTCTGCGTCAACCTTCAATGATCCGGCATCAATCTTGAGGGCCCCTATTCGGGCGCCAACTGTGGAAACAGAAAAATAATATGAGGCCGGGAAGCCCAAAAAGAAACACACCAACACAGGTTACAAAGAACATACAAGTGCTTTATTTAAAAGCTACAACAGTTAACAAGTCAATTGACAAACGGATAGCTATTCGGCTCTCAGAGTAACATAAAGAACTTCAACGAGGGTTCGATGTGTTAGTGAGAGAGAGCGCACATTGAAATACCTGGGTCTTTTATACAGTTTGTCCAGCCCTTGGCCAACCCTCTCGCGGGTTAACCATTCTATGAGCCGGGCCTATGGGTTCGTTGCCAGGTCAATCATGTAATATATGCATTTCGATTGATTTCACTGATATAGTTGTACATTTACATATAGGTCAACGGTAGGACAAGGTCTCAGTTCGCGACCCCGACAAGTGGCCTGCAGGCATATTAATTATTCATGTGTACGGAGGTCACAACGGCCCGAATCTTACTCAGAATGTCATTCGGCCTCCATTTTGATGTTCAGGGTGACTTCCATATAACAAGAGAACCTAAAATGGCGGCTTAATCCAAGATGACGACTTACATTACTTTCTCTAAGGTCAAGACCTTGCCGTGGAGTTTGTTCGCATATGATGTTTAGACAACTTGGCGTAGGCCAATACACATACAATTGTTACGATAGGAGGCATAATATTGTTTCAATTCCGACAATACTTAGATCACCTACGGACACTTGATGAGGGTTGGGACCTGGGGGTCGCGTGCATGTCAAGAACTGCAAAGGTGTAGGGGTCGATTCAG
Source organism: Ambystoma mexicanum (assembly GCF_040938575.1). Taxonomy (NCBI): domain Eukaryota; kingdom Metazoa; phylum Chordata; class Amphibia; order Caudata; family Ambystomatidae; genus Ambystoma; species Ambystoma mexicanum. The sequence goes on from NC_090934.1 coordinate 478,608,226, forward strand.
TGGTGTGAGGCTGGCTCTGGCCTCGCAGGGTGGGGGTGAGAGGCATACTGACAGTTTAGTGGAGATGAATGGACACAGCACAGAGCCTGGTGTTGTCTCACGCTCTTGCCTGTTGCATTCCAGAGAAAGATACTAAATATTTGCAACACTGAAGGTACGGGGGAAAGTGGACTTCCGTGGGAATGGAGTTCTTGTGGAGCTGGTGTAACTTGGGCCTTGTGCGCCAGGGACGGAGCCTGCAGCTTATCCCTTCTGGGCCTAAGACAAAATGGAGTCGAAGGCTATGGGCTTTTCAAGTGTCATGCATCTACTTCTAAGCACTGCAGGGCCGTTATATGGTGCAAGATGATGCTGATTGCTCCCCCCTTGTATGTTATATCACCTCATATGGTGTTTCACGCACTTGGAGGGCCTAGAGGGGTGGGATAGGCTCATTTCCATCCCAACAGAGCCAACGCTGACAGAGACTGGCCTCAAGCCTTGTGAACATTCCCTGGACTTGTTTCAGTTCTGCTGTCCTTCACTTAGTTTTAAGGAGCCATATCCTACTTTGGTAACACCGGATTACTCTGGTGCACAGTGCAATAAACCTGCTTGTAAATACTAAATGGCTTGTATAGTCCACTGTGACATAACACAAAAGTATTGTGAGTGGCCCAAGTATTCACTCTCTGCATATCCTGCAACAGCAGTACAGGGACCAGTAAACGTACCAGTTTCTTTTCTTTTTTAAAAGGCCCTGTTCTGATGTATGCAGACTATGTTCTCTTATTGCCAGGACTCCCGTATCCTTAAAAAAATGTGATTGCCAGATATGTCTGGTTTATGGCTTCTCTTGATTTAAAAGTGAACACTACTAAATCAGAGGGACTTTTTTACAGCTGGGACTTGTGAAATTATTCCTTAATTGGAGTGACTATTATTTTGTTTTTTTGTTTTGTTGGTTAAAAAATAAAACAATGTAACCTTTAACATTTGACATATCAAACAAACATAAATCAAAAAAGAATTAATCACCATAAAAAAAGAGGAAAAAAGCAAGAAGTAAGATAAAAAGAATAAATGAACTACAATGAAAAAGCAGAGAATTAAACTAAAAAGTAATATATTCACCAAAATGAAAAAGATACACTTAAATATCAGCATTCGTGTTTAGGACTCTAAAAAAGTTACAACCGCTATGACCACAGAGGTAGTAGAACCAGGCAAGCAGTGATCCCACATTAACTCAAGACCACTACCATTAAACATGTGAGGATACTTTCTGAACACATTCCTTCTCACTCCTTGAAGGGCACTACAATAAAGTAGCAGATGATTTAATGTCCCACGTTGTTCCTGTTCTTGGCAAAATCTGCATAACGTCTCCTCATCAACAAGGCCATAGTAAACTAAAATCAATTTTGTGTGGATTCAATTCCACGAAACCCAAAGAAAATTGGCGAGTGTGCTTGTCAGGGTAGATTGACAAAAATGTTGCGCTTACGCCCCGCTTTTTGTGGTCCCCCCTAAAATGGCTCATCGAGGGGTATTGGTGGAATTCATCCACGGTGTGGGCCCAGTCGAGATTGTGTAATGTTTGATTGCCTCTAGATGGATTACCAATCAAATCTTCAGTCTCCCAACCAATTTCGGCCAATAACGCCAAGCATAGTACTTCCATTTCCCTCAAGGTCCCAGAGACTTTTCCCCACGCAACACTCCAAGATCCTCAAAAAGTGATTTTTCAGTTGGGAACAATAATGTTCCAATATAAGGAAAGGTTTCTCCAAATCTTGGCCACCAAAAAAGGCAAATAGTCTACTATCGACAAATCATTGACTTCAAACCCATATAGGATCTTCGGGACAATTTTCTCTTTGTAAAAACGGAGGGGTAATTTGTTGTATCAAGAGTCTACTCTGCACAACTGGTTCGCCAATTTAATTGCCCAAGCTTGGAACCAAGCATGTAGTACCTTTTTTGTTTGTTGCAGTAATTAAAAAAAAACGAAAAAGGGAGGAAGTCAATCGTCTCAACCTGCTCAGTCTGAATCACCACTTAAAGGGTGCTTTCTTTTTAGAGCTGGTTAATTGCATCACCTTGGTCTAATTTGCATTAATGGATAGAGAATGAGCCTCCACAAAAATTGAAAATCCTACCAGCAGAGGCTGCAAGCCTATGGGTGTGCTATCAAAAATGAAAACATCATCTGCATAGGCTAACCATAGTGGTCTTATTCTACCAAGTTTAGGAGTTACAAAAGCATGGGTTGTATGTGCTCTCCTATGTCTGCCATGTATAGGTTGAATAGTCAGGGGGCCAAAACGCACCTCTGCCTAACCCCCCTTAAGGTAGATATTGAATGGCACAACCTTCCCTGTTGATTTAGGCAGTTGAGTGATCGCATAGACCTACTATCAGCCTTAAAAGGCCTGTTGGGATACCCCACTTATGTAGTTTTCACCACAGAAGGGATCGATCGACAGCAGTGAAAGACGCTGTATGGTCCAACGAGGCAAAATATACAGTTTTGCTGCCTTTCGCCCAAGCTAAATGTCGGACACCCTTGATAGCTAGGCCAGTGAGAGATGTCCCCATGTGTTTTCTAAATCCAGTCTGCCATTTCGAAATTATCCCTGCACCACCAGCCCAGGACTCAAGGTGCAAAAGCAAAATACAAGCAAAGATCTTGCTATCAGCATCCAGAATCGCAATTGTCCGGTAGTTACAAGGATTCGATCTTGCTCCCCTCTTATAAATGGGGACAACATGGACCTAAGACTAGGTAGGGGGAAACAGCCCCATCTGTAACACCTGAGTAAAGAGAGTTCACAGCATGCCAGTCGAGATCGTTGGGTCAGACTTAAAGAGGTAGTTCGACAGACCGTTTGGGCCCAGCACCCTAGAAGAACTAATGCCCTTAATTACCTCCTGGACAACCTCTGGAGTAATGGTAATGCCATATACCCTATTTGATGAAAGAAGAGCAGCCAGGGTTCTCAACAGCAGGCCTCAGAGGGGGGGGGGGGTCATAAGGGATTCAATGTGAACTACCCAATCCTCTTCAGAGACAGTGTTCACCAACCTGACAGATTGTAGTGTATCATTGTCATTAATGAGTGTCCAAAAGGCCTGCGAGTTTTTGTTACAGATGGCTGTCAACATTGCCTCTGCATCCAACTTGTACGTATGGGAGCGAGATGCCAACAGCCAGTTTTTATACGATTGACAAGTTTTCTTCAAATACCCACTTTTCTCAATTGGTGTTAGGGCCCTGTTCGTTTGAATCTTCCGCACCACCTGTCTAAACTCCTTTTTCATACATACCAGTTCTTCAATATATGAGTGGCAGTGTTTCGTGGCGCGCGGACTACCCTTCGTGAGCGCTTTGAAAAAAACACTTGCCCGTGTATAGGTGCTTTATAAATAAACAATACCATACTATTACCCAACAAACAATCCTCAATTTAGCCCTTGGAGATTGAACTGCTATACAGTGAATTACTAGGAGGTTTACTTGTTCAAAAATCATTATTAGATACCATCTAGATTGGAAAGTAATAGTAGGCTGCTAATATCACTGCACGCTGCATTTTTGTGTTTGAAGTGCTAAATAGAAAAATCTTATTTGTTTGTTGATTGTATCGCCGAATAATCATTGAAATTGTCTTTGCTAAGCCTTGTTTGCTCTTACCAGTGCCTGTTAATCCTGCTCGCTTTCTTAATGCACTATCTTTGCAGGAAACTACAGTTCCCATCAGCCCAAGCACATCGTCAGTTTCCAGGCACACCATTGCAGGTGCACCAGGAACAAGCCAGTCCTCGCCAGTTATCGTCCAGCAGTGGCGGTTTATCAGGAGAGGCTGTCTTCATGCCTGGAGTAAGTCCACACTTCTACTTATCTCACTCTGTGAACAGACTTAGTGTGCTGTCAAACAACTTCAAGCTCTCACTACTTCGGCTTGCTCAAGAACAGTGTGCTGCCGTGTCACTGGATTCTTGGGTCGTTGCAGGACCCACACTGGAGTAAGCGGAATTGGTGGCCTGCTCGTGTTTGTGGTATATGTCCTAATTCGGTTATGGGTAATTCAACTGAATTAAACTAGCTCTTGGCTGCACAAAAAGCATCAAGTCTTCCAATTGTGAATAAATATCTAATGCTTAAAATGAGGGAGTTCTTCCCTGTTCTGGTAATACCCTGATTGAGACAGTGTCTAACAAGGACTCATAGCTTCAAGATGCATCTCAGGCCTAAACATGGTCAGAGAAATCAGATCTCACTAGTATATCGGCAACCCAGCAAATACAGTTCGGATACCCCCTGAGCCACGGACACATGGAGATTCAAAAGTTCAAACGTACTCCCATAACTCGGACATAGGGGTTCTATGGAAGAATCCTCAAATTTCAGACTGTCCTATAAATCTGATCGACAGCATAGATATAAAAAGTGCCTTACTGAACACGAGGCTATTAAGCAAACACACTCTCGACATTTATGATTATCTTACACTCCATGATATTGACATCTTCTGTCTAACCAGAGCATGGTTAACAGATGTGAGTGGTCCTATACTTGATATGGCAATCCCTTACGGATATTTCATAATTTGCAAAAATAGAGTCCTAGGTCACAAGGAGTGGAGTACTGGTTACCCCTAAAAAGTTATTTCAGTTATTTTAAATCTGTAGTGCTTGTGATTACTACAATATATTACATCCAAAACTCACTCTGCCACCTTGTCGTTGCTTCAACCTTATTGTGGTGTACCACCCACCACATGAAATGGTTCATTTTAATGATCTGCTTCAGCTACTAAAAATTACGAACGGTTCAAACTGCTCCACTCTTGTGGTAGGTGACTTCAATCAATGATTTTAAGGTGGAGAACAATGAACCGTCCTGGATTGGGTGATCTCAAGAAACCTTAATGTGATTATGAAGAAAACCTCCATGTATATGGTCCGATCACTGCATAATCGAGTTTACTATATGTCTAGAAGACATTCCTAAAAAAGCACCTAACCCAATCATAGTCGTGTACAATCGCAACTTCAAAAATGTTAAACCTCACCACCTTCAGGGCTGTCTTGGTGATATTATGTCCACCACTGATAGTTCTCATACCCGTGAGCAACTTGTCGATACGTATCAGAACACCCTAACTAAAAAACTGGATAAAATTGTTCATACGAGGAAGAAACTGGTGAGAGAAAACACCAACCACAAAAAATTGTATATCTCTCAATTTTGAAAAATCAGAAAAGGAGTGCTGAACAAATTTGGCTAAAACACCCCATAGCCTCCAATGAGGAGAAATGGAAGTCACTTGAGCTGGCCTATGAACTCATCATCGCAGCAAAAAATAATGTATTTAATGATGAAATATCAGGAGCTAAAACTATTCCAAGAAGCTCTTTGTGATTTTGAAACTTCTTGAGAATCCTAAAGATTTAGCACACCCCATTCATACCACAGATCAGGACTGTGATGACACCCAGCAAGCCTTTGCTAATAAAATCAAAATAGCCCAAGAAAAAATTAAGGAAGACCTGGAAAACGGCTTGGTCGATCAGGCCCGGCCCTCTTCTATTTTCAAACAACATGAAGGACAATCTAATTTTGTCTTTAAACATGTTACAAATCTCAAGATAGACTCCATTCTGTCCTCAATGCACCCCACCTCCTGCCGAAAGAATCTTATCCCGCCAAAATTAATGCTGGATAAAGCAAATGTATTTATACCTTTTCTTTCTAGACTCGTTACCTCCTCCTTTGATCACAATTCAGTCCCTGAAACTATCAAAACTGTTACAATCAGTCTCTTGGTGAAGAAGGCTGGCTTGGACCCCAAAGATGTTAAACGCAAGGCCAATCACTAATTCTAATTTCCTGTTGAAAATGTTGGATAAGTAGCCACAAACCAATTGCAGGCCTATTTTGAATCAGCATCCATACTTCATAGCAAACAATCTGGGTTCGGATCGGATCATAGTACAGAGACAGCTCTTCTCGACCTAGAGACAAGTATATTGGAGATGCTGGACCAGGGAAAAATTGGGCTCCTTGACCACCTCGATTTGTGTGCAGCTTTTGATCGGCTCGACCATAATCGCCTGATCCACACTCTCGCGGACATGGGGAACAGTGCACCACAGGCCACGAGTTGGATTAAATCATTTTTATCTGGCAGTCAATGCTCGGTATGTTGGGAAGAACAAGTTACTTACCTTATCTGGTAATGTTCTTTCGATGGGATGTTCCTCCGACGTATTCCACATCTATGACAGGTAATGACCACAGCTGTGCTGCTTCGGAACATTTTCGGCAGAGGGCATCCTGCGTCGATGACGTCGATAAGTTGTCCCGTGAGGGCCTCCGTCGAGGGTCGACGTCGCCGGATGTTATATATAGGACGCACTGTGACCGTAGCCTTAGTTGTAGCCTCAGTTGTAGTTTTTTCCCCAGAACGTGTGGCACCAATCTCCTGTCAGTATGACTGCAGAAAGCCTTGCGGAAATGTAAGCTGCAATCGCATAAGAAATTCTGTAGAGGGGCAGGCTGGGAGGGTGCGATGTGGAATACGTCGGAGGAACATCCCAATCGAAAGAACGTTACCAGATAAGGTAAGTAACTTGTTCTTCAAGGGGATTGTGTCCTCCAACGTATTCCACATCTATGACACACTCCCAAAGCAGTAACAACGTATGGAGGTGGGAAAAGAATTTACAATTTTAGAATTTTAGAATGCCCAATCAAATGGCTAAATAGAGGACTGCCTTACCAAAGGCCAAATCCTGCCCATGGATGGAGTCCAAGGAATAGTGTCTCACAAAAGTATGGACAGAGGCCCATGTGGCTGCTTCACAAATATTGCGAATCGGAACACCCCTCTGTAGAGCAGTGGAGGCAAGCACACCCCTGGTAGAGTGAGCCTGTAAGCCTACTGGAGGGTCCTTTCCTGCCAAACGGTAACACTCAGAGATCGTCAAAATGATCCATCTAGACAAGGTCTGTTTGGAAATAGCCTGACCCAAGCGCCTTCCAGCATAACCAACAAAGAGCTGATCGTCCACTCTGACCCGGGACATCCGTGATAGATAGAAACTCAAAGCTCTTCTAGGATCCAACCTATGGAGCCTCTCCTCTTCCTTACCAGGATGTGGAGGAGGATAAAACGCTGGAAGAATCACCTTCTGGCTCAAATGGAATTCCGACACAACCTTTGGAAGAAAAGAAGGCCGCACCCGCAGGACAACCCTGTCCTTATGGAACACAGTAAAGGGTGGCTTGGCAGAAAGTGCCTGCAACTCACTCACTCTGCGTACGGAAGTAACCGCAACTAAAAATACAGTTTTAAAGGACAACAGTCGCAACAGACAAGAATGTAAGGGTGCAAACGGAGCTCCCATTAGGAACTTTAAAACCAAATTCAAATCCCATTCCGGCACCTGGAAAGGCGACGGTGGAAACACATTAGTTAGCCCTTTTAGAAACTGAGAAATCAAAGGGATCTTAAAATAAGAACATTCCTCAGACGGGCGCTTAAATATGGACAGCGCCGCCAGGTAACCCTTAATGGTACCTACTTGAAGGCCCTTGTGGGCTAAAGAAAGCAAAAAAGACAAAACCAAACATCTTTGGGGAGGTCCCAATCCTTATACCTCAACCTTTCAGTTACCAAGCGTGAAGGCTGAGAGACTTGACCTCTGGATGGAGAACCCAACCCTCCTCCCGTGAAAGCAGTTCGTCTCGGTAGGAAAAACGGCATGGAGGGCAGATGGACATGTCTAGAAGGTCCGGATACCACGCTTTCCTGCCCATGCCGGAGCAATGAGGATCATCCAGGAACCAAACCGCCATAACCGCCGCAACACTTGCGGAATGACGGGGACTGGAGGAAACGCGTACAGCAGTGTGAAGGACCACTCCACTATGAACACGTCCCCTAAGGCTCCTCTTGGAGGAAATTCCGGCGAGCAGAATCTTTCGCACTTCCGGTTGACACTGGTGGTGAAGAGATCCACTTGTGGTGTTCTCCAAAGGGCGACGATCTCCAACAGAACTTCCTGAGCCAGCTCCCACTCGTGAGAGACCGTGCTCTGCCTGCTCAGAGCGTCCGCTGCCGCGTTTTCGTCTGTGGCCAGATGAACTGCCGAGACCGAAATTTCCTGTTGGATGGCCCAGAACCAGAGCTGCATCGCCTCCCTGCACAACGGGAGTGACCCTGCCCCCACTTTTTTGTTGAGGTAGTGCATGGCCACCGTATTGTCCGTCAGAACCAGGACATTCTTCCCCCGCACAGACAGCAGAAAAGCCTTCATGGCTAGCTTGATGGCCTGCAACTCTAACAGATTGATGTGGAGTCTGGACTCTGACGGAGACCAACGGCCGCTGGCTGTCAACTCGTTGGCATGAGCTACCCAACCCGTGAGGGATGCGTCCGTCACGATCATCACCTCCGGCCATGGTTGCCAAAATGGAGCTCCCTTCATCAGATTGCCGTTGACGGCCCACCACAGAAGATCCTGTGCGACCAAGGGCAGAATCTGAACGGAATCCGACATCCTGCTGGAGAACTGCGACCACTGCATCTTGAGAGCCCACTGCAGAGATCTCATCCGCAGCCTGGCCTCTGGCACCAGGAAAATGCAGGATGCCATGAGGCCGAGCAACCTCAAGAACTCGAAGTCCACCATCTGCAGAATGTGGTGAGCCCTCACCTGCGGAGGCGAACAATGCCCCAAGGATGTGTCGAGTACTGCTCTGATGTATTGGAGCCGCTGGGTAGGTGTCAAATGGGACTTCTTTAAATTGAGTGAGAAGCCCAGCTTGTGAAGGGATTGGTAGGTGACGGACAGATGATCTAGGGCTTGCTCGGGAGAGCGCGCCCTGATCAACCAATCGTCCAGGTAGGGTAGATGTGAATCCCCCCTTTCCTGAGATACGCTGCCACCACCACCATCAGCTTGGTGAAGACCCTCGGGGCGGAGGTCAATCTGAACGGCAGGACCCGAAACTGAAAATACGAGTCGGCAACCGCAAACCTCAAGTACTTCCTGTGCTTGGGATGAATCGGCACATGAAAGTAAGCATCCTAGAGGTCGAGAGACACCAACCAATCCTGAAGTTGAAGGGCCTGGAGGACTTGAGAAAGAGTTACCATCTTGAACTTGTCCTTCCTGAGGAGCTTGTTCAGCCAACGCAAGTCCATGATGGGTCTCAATCCCCTGTCTTTTTTTGGGATAAAACAATAAGGGGAATACCATCCCTTGTTCCTCTCCGCTACAGGCACCAGTTCTATGGCACCTTTCTCCAGCAGGGATAGGATTTCCTGTGCAAGGAGCGGTCCGGACGCTTCAAAGAGAGCTTCCCCGGTGGATTGTCATGAGGCCTCTGCCGGAAGGGAAGTGTCATGAGCACTACTCCCAAGGAGCCAGGACTGGCCCAGCGCCCCCGGAAGCAGACCCTTCTTCCACATCTCCGGACCCAGCAGACCCCTACAGGCCCTATAGGCGCCGGGCTCATATTGATAAACTGTGTAATAATGCTTGGGTGGACTTACCTGAGGCAGACCATGCTGCATACTTACCCAGAACAATCCAGTCTGGCTGAAGTCCCCAGCCATCAGGGCTGGGAGGAACTATTTCCTCTATTCAGGAACTCTTTTCTTACTTGGGTGGGGCCGGTGGAAGAACACACACCTGAAGCACTTCTCTGCTATTTAAACCACGCCCGATGGAATACACGTGCTTCGTGTTATTCTGCATCAGCAGCAGGACGCTCACCGAGTCGGCTCCTGCATCCTGGCTCCTGACACGCCCGCCAGCACCCGGAACACCTGCAAACAGACAAGAAAAGAGAAGGGGAGCATTAGAAAAATTACTTCCCGGAATCCGGCCTCAGCAATCCTACCTCCGACGATCCTGCAAAGGAAAGGTACAAGATTAGAAGCGCTCTCAAACGCTCTCAGCCGCGCCGCCTTGCCTTACCCATCCGTGGCCTCGCCGAACTCCACCGCGGCCACGATGCCGGCAGCATCTCGGCACCTGGAAGACAGAAAAAGACAGTCATTAGAGGTGCCCGCTCTAAAGCGGCCACATTTCTTCCACTTACTTACGTGCTTCATCACGCGCGACAGCGGCTGTGTCGCCGGCAGCATCTCAGCACCTGTAAGCAGAAAAAGACAATCATTAGAAGTAAGCAGTCGCTTTTCTTTCACTTACCTTCCTCCACCGCGGCCACGACGCCAGCTACATCCCAGCACCTGCATAAGAGGAATACATGGTGAGCACTTACTAAGCACGGAGAACAAATACTCACCAAGAGACTTACCTGCTTTAGGTTTCTGGGCCCCGGCTCCTGTGGAGAAAAGACACTCATACTTACGGCTACCGCAGGAGAGACGAAGGGACACAGTGTCCGCAACTATTTCCCATCCAGTGACGTAACTGGATCCTACGCATCCCTGCACCTGAAGCAGGATGGAGAGCTCATCTTTACAATACCTAAGGTGAGAGCTCGCAGAAACCAAGTTGGGTGTCAAGAAGAGTGAGAAACGGGAGATTGGTGGGAACACATATCCACCCCAGCTGGTAATCAATCCCTTTTCTTCCACCTGCAGAAAACTTACTCTACAAGCCAGGCAATCCAAATTCGGAGGCCCCGTCCAGAGCATCTTCCGGGCCCTGCGCCTCACGATAGAGGAAACGGTAGCAGTCCAGTTCGGGTCAGCGTCTCTGTGGGAATCAGGTGAGCGTTACAGGAAGACAGTAGCCGTGGGCTATGATCTCCAGATCCCACACATCTGAAGTAATGGCTAGCCATTCTCCAAGATGCTGCGCAAGTATGCCCTCAACCGGCAAACAATGGGACATGGCCTCATGACTGAGCGGACGTGACTGCGGCAGTGCCTGAGGGCAAAGAGGCAACTGCCCGAGCGGCTTTGGCACCTCGAGTACCTTGCTTTCCACCTCTGGTACTCCTACGGTGGCCCCTTTGACTGGCAGCACCTCTCGATCTACCAAAGGTAGAGTAGTACCGAAAGGAACCTCCCCTCCATTGCTGTCCCCTAGGACGAAAAGGCAGAGGTTGACCTACTGCAGCGCTCAAAGACTTTGCTGCAGCTTTGGAGGTCTGCAACCTCTCAAGGATCTCGTCAGCCTTGCTGCCAAACAGATGAACTCCATCAAGGGGCATGTTGAGAAGCCGGGATTGCACATCAGGAGCAAACACCGACTTCCGATTTGAGGATAGAGTTGTTTGGGGGTAAAGCAAGTATAAGGGAGGGTCCAGCGGCACTGTGAAGCGAAGTTTCAGTGATAGCCAAGAAGTTAAGGTGGTTATCGTCAATGAGGTTGTGGATGTTGGTGGCGTGGGCACACAGAGATCGGGCGTTGATCAATGCTCTGTTGAGGTGCTTACCTGTTTCCTTCAGAGGGGAAGGGGAGGGGAGTTGGGAGGGGGCATGGGGGTGAGGTACGAGAAGCAATGCAACTGGTTCTCGCTAGTTCCAGAATGGGGAGAAATTTGGAGGGGGTTCTGGAGTGTAATTTGAAGAGCCTAGAGAAGACTTGACAGGGCTGTGAGGGTGGATGTTTGGTAGCCTGGAGGTCAAAGGATGGCAAGCACAGGCTGCACAAGGCAGTGATATAGGGCGACTCAGGAGTAGCACTGTTGGAGGTCGTAGGGGCATCATTATGCAGGCCAGAGGTAGAGATGCAGATGTGGTCAGATGCAGTGCAGGGGGCAGTGGCAGGGGTGACATTATTCTGGCATAAGGCTGTTGGGGATGGGGTAGGAGGAGAGGCGGGGCAGTTCGTGGCTGTGGCAGACACTGGTTCAGATGTGAGGCAGTAAACAAATGTAGGGGCTAAATAGTTCTGGTTGAAGGCAGGCAAAAAAAGGGTGGGTGGAGGGGCAGGGCGACTCAGGGCAGTGGCACAGGCTTGTTCAGATGTGGGAGCAGGGGGCGGTTACAAGGGCATCATAGTACTGGTCGAAGGAAGGCAGAAAAGGAGTGGATGGAGGGGCAAGGCAACTCAGGGAAGTGGCACAGGCTAATTTGGTAGCGAGTTCAGGGGAAGTAGTTAAATTAACGTGTTGATTTAGAGTAGGTAGAGGAGGAGTAGGGCGAGTGCTATGGTGGCCTAGTGTGGTGTCAGAGGAAAGGTGCATGGTAGGGTGGGAGGAAAGTGCTGGGGAGTCTTTGGTCAGGTGTGGAGCATTGAGTGACAGGTGTGGGGTGGCGGGGAGAGAGAAACAGAAGTATGTGGGTAGAGGTGGCTCAGGACGGTGGTGTCGGTTGGCTCAGGGGTGGGCAAAGGTGTGAGTGTAGAATTCATTAGGTATAGGCAGGGCGCCGAAGGCTGTGTGATGAAAGGAGGGTCTGGGTAAGTGTGGGCAGTGGGCACCGTAGGAGTTAGGGAGTGTCTGGGGCCATTGGAAGTACATTGGTTTTCTGGTATGGGCTGGGGGTGAGGGTGTAGGACAGCGGGGTAAGTGTAACATGGGGAGCTCCGGAGGTGGTGGCGTGGAGCCGTGATAGCAAGGAATAGGCCCGGTTATAGTCCCTAGGAGCATTTGGTGAGACGTGCTGAGAGCTGGGTAGGCAGTAAAGGCTGAGGCATAATGAGTGTAACATTTTGGGTGGGATGGCAGCCGTAACAAAGGGTGGAGTGTGATGAGAGGAGGATTCTACGTGTGAGGTTAAGAAGGGTGGGGGGTGCAGGGGAGGTGTAGCGTGGTTCTGTAGCGGTGATGAGAGAGCGTGGTAGTGTGTCGAGGGTGAGGGGTGAGCTGAGGGGCAGTAGGCCTGGAAGGGAGACATCTGAGTATCCGTAGCGGTGTATTCCTATGTAGGGGTACAGGGCAGGGTGTGTGCAACAGGAGAAAGGATGTTAGGCAGGAAATAGGGTGAGAACATTGTAAGGATGGACAGACATTGTAAGACAATGCATAAATCAGGATGGAATTGGGGATCGGGTGAAGAATCAGTATTCCTCTTACCTTCAGCGGTGATGAAGAACACTGCATACAGTGATGGACGTTAAATCAGAAGATCGTTTTTTCATTGTCAGTGCACAATTGAGGGCGACGGGAAGCGATGAGGCAAAAGAGAGGATGGCTGTCTTGGGTGATGGAGGGTGCAAAGCTGTACAGGAGTAGGCAGAGATGGGTACATGCTGCCAAACATCAGGGTCTTGCAACTGGGCAGCAGGGCAGGCATTGTCTGTAGGCTAAAGAACCCTCCCAGAGCCTAGACAGGCCAAGACAGGCACAGTTAAGAACCTTAGTGCAGAGCCTTCGTGCATAGATAGAGCACTAGGGGCCCCTTGGATACTGATCAAGTCCTCCACCCTGAAACAAGTTTTTAGATGAAAAGGAATTGTGAGTGCCATGCTCTGAAGAATGGGTGCCCAAGATGTCCTCATGTGCAGACCTTTGATTTAGAGGTTGCTGGGAGAGCTGAGAAGGTGGCCCCTGAGGATCAGGAGTTCTGATTAACAGAGGCAAAGTTGACTTTGATTGGCCAAATCGGGCAAGCATCTGGAAAGACCCCTCTCAAGGTTTGCTCCTTAGCAGGCCGGAAAAGCACACACTTGCCTCTCTGTCTAGAGTTGACTTCTACTGTAGTTGAAGAGATTGTTGAAGTGTTATCAACCAGTCAATACACCTGCATTTGATCTTCCTTCCTCCTCCATGATTGGGGGAAGGTCAGTTGGCGGAACACTTGCTCTATTCCCTAAAGCAGTTACTAAGTTTGCAGAATTAGAGACAATACCGTCTTCACTGCCAACTGGGGAAAAGGTGAGCGTAAAAAATGATGCACTACCTGCTTTTAGGTGCCATTTTTAGTTTTCTTCCCCTGTGCACCACTGTTCCTTCTACGTATAGGAGGTTTTAAGTGTGCCTGTACCTCCCTCTCGAGACTGGAAGTACAATTTCCTCTGTTGAGTCATCCTCCACAGAGATTACTTCCCCAGTGAGCACAGGCCCCGGGCTACAGGTTGGTTGAATCGCCACCTTAACAGTCGCTAGGCCTGTCTGAGTGACTGGATTTTCCTGCATCTATAGCAGAAGAAGTGGACTCTGCCTGAGTAGCTTGTACTCCAAAATGTGAGGGCTCCTCAGATGTTGGTGTAGCCGTCACTATATATCCCTGTGTCAAGTGCTAGCCATTCGTATTTGTGCCTGTTCCTGGAACCCCATACGCTATTAAACGAGTCAGGAGGCAAGGCCCTGTTCTCCTTGCACTTGTTAGTGTCTGAATGAATTTTCTTGCGGGAAAAGAGGAATCCTTTAGCTGCAACGTGCAGGTTCACATGGTCAAATCTGAATAGCAGTGATTCGAGAAAGGCTGTATTCACCTTTGTTTCTCTCTGTAGGCCCTCATATAACGAAACCAAAATACAGAGAACTTGATTAATTTCAACAAACAGCCCCTCTCAGACTTGCCCAGGTGCCTCATCCATTCTACGCATAATTGCAGAAAGAAATCTTGGGGATAGACAAGTAGGCGAGAGAGCCGGCGAGGATGAGAAAAAGTCAGATCCAGAGTGGGGAAACCCATTTTGAGCGGGTACGTTAGACAAGAGACGCAAGTCTGGAGGAGTACCCTTTTTACATTACATTACAAGATATTTATATAGCGCACTATAGACCCTCAGGCATGAAAGCGCGGACAACACAAAAAGAAACAACCAAATAAAGTCCCCTAGTGCCCTAGAAATACCAGAGACGATATGGGTGGTGCTGGAATTAAGAATCAGAAGAGGAAGGTTTTAAGAGCCTTCTTGAATTTAACAAGGCAACCAAGATTACGCAGATAATTTGGCAGATTGTTCCATAGACTTGGTGCCTTAAATGCAAAGGCCCCATGTTCGGCCTTAGATGTCCTGGCTCTAGGTTTCTCCAGGAAGTTTTTTTAATCCGACCTTAAGGATCTCCTAATGACTTTGTAATATAACATTGAAGGTACGGAGGCATCAACAACATTCGACACTTAAAAGTAATTATCAGCGTTCGGAATGCAATTCTGGATTTCACTGGCAGCCAGTGAAGCCCTCGTCTGGCCTCTGTAATGTGCTCCCGTCTAGAGAGGTCAACTAGCACTCTCACAGCCCAATACTGGACCACCTGTAGTCTCTGTATGACCACCTTACTGGATCCCAGCAAAAGACTGCAACAATAGTCCAATTTGGCCCCTATTATTGCCCTGGCGATATTTTCGGCACTTTTCTGGGAGATAAGAGGCCTCAAATATGACAACAGTTTTACGTAGTATACTGCTGAGGATATTACAGAAGACACGTGCGCTTTCATATTAAGGGATTGATCTAGTGTAACACCCAGTATCTTGGTTTTGGGGAGAGGGTTAATGATGTCATCCCCTAACCTAAAGGCACTGTAAGATGCATTTAACATTTTAAGTGCGTGTGGACTCCCTACAATCATTAATTCAGTTTTGCTCCTGTTGAGGGCAAGATAGTTGTCTAACATCCACCTCTCAATTAGGCTGAAAACTCTGTTTACTTCAGCCTCATCCTGTCCGTGATTGCCTGTCGTATTGCATCCACCCACATAGAACTGCCAATTAAATGATACAACCCCAATGGCAAGTATGTAAATGAACACATGTCTGTCACACACACACAATAGGTGCAAGTGAATCTCAAAACCCATATCATGACATGCATGAAACCAATGAGATAATACCACACATCGAAGTTTGAAGAAAAAAATGTATTAAAAGCAACATGAATGGAATTAAAATCAAACAAACGACAATGGAAATTAAAAAAGAAAAGCTGCATGTCTGTAAAATAATGAAAAACAACAAATCATAATCCAAAGAAAAGGTGTCCAAAGTCACAGTACAAAAAATCAAATCCAAGGGAAAAACAAAAGTGAAAACCATTGCTCCATGGGTAAATAAAATAATAAAAAAGATGAATCCAATAGTGAACTATATACAGAAGAACAATCCAGGGTCCATGATCCCAACTGAAGAAATGATACCTATCAAAAATACTACCTAATGAAAAACTATATACAGAAAGGTGGTGCATTGTCCAAGTGCAACCAAAATAAAGAAAAAACCAAAAGAAACCTAACACTATCTAACTATTTACAAGGGCAGCGGGCAAGTCCAACGGCTCACATGTTGATGTTCCGGGCCAGGGCATCATCGAACTCCTGCTCAATCTCCCAGAGGCGGTCCTCTTCCATAGCCCCGAGGGTTCGCAGGGACGATGACATCTGGAACTCCAGGTCCCTGCGAATGGCCTCGAGGCACTCGGCCCGTCTCAGGGCCCTACGCATGGAGATCTCCGCCATGACCATCGTGAGCCGTGCCTCTTCCGCCCGCTGCCGCTCCGCATCTATCGCATGGCCCAACCGTTGCCACACGGAAGACACTTCCTGTCCAGGGTCCTCCTGCCCTCCGGCCGATGCCTGCCCCTCCGATGATGAAGGCCCCGAGCCATCATGGCTCCCACCTTGTTGCTGCTGCTGCTGTGCCGCTGCCTGTGCCCCTGCTCCTGCTGCCTGCACATCCTCCTCCAGCTGGGGTGCAGTTGTTGAGGTGCCCACCCCTGCTGGACGTCCGACTCCCGACTGTGGCAGGGATGTGTCCTCCACCAGCCTGGCCGCAGGGTCAGAGGCAGCTCCACAGGGCACCCAGGTGACACATGGGTGGGAAGATGGCACGGAGGACGACTGGCGCATAGGGGCTTCAGTTGAGGAGGGGGTCGGAACAAGGTCCACAAAACGGAGGAATCCGGCCATGGTGAGCTGTCCCAGTGGGTCAACACGGTGAACGCGGTCAACGAGCCATGCGAGAAGACGTGCAGTCTCCCCATGAAAAGACTGCAGGTCAGCTCGCATGGCACGTTGACGCAACGCCACCCCACCCAGGACAGGCTCAACCCGGTGCCGGATAGCCACATCCGCAGGGAGAGGAAGGCCAGTTGGTGTAAGCCAATCCCCGCCCTGAGAACGGGTCTGGACGTAGGTATCCCTGCTGGTGCAAGATGATGCAGTCACAGGATCGGGGACAGGATTACACACAGGCACCTCCACAGCGGCCTGTGCTGCCTCCTGTCCCTGCCCCTGCACTGCACCACTAGCACCAGTGGAATCCCCACCTCCAGACCCCGTCTCTGTCCCTTGCACGGCCTCCTCCTCCACAAAACCCCCCACCAACCTGGATGACTCCGTGCCATCTTCCTCCGTTGGGCCCTGTGGGGTCTCAGCTGCCCCTTCGACCTGGGACGCGGCACCGGACTCCTCACTCCCCGAAGAGATGACAACCTGGGAGGGGAGCCGGGCCTTGCGTCTCCGGCTGGCGGTGCGATCCCTGCCGCTGTGCTCCACAGCACCTTCTCCGCCCTCTTCATCAGTTGACACTGCAGATAGGGAGAGATAGGAGACAGGCATCAGGGCACTGTACAATGGACTCATGCACACATGACAGTTGTACATGAGTGGCATTGTCAAACTTCAGACATGGCATCACAATCCCCAACACATGTCATTGCAACTCACACACATGAGCTATTCCACAGCCATATTGCAACAGCCAGCACCATCCATACACATACAAACAGCATGAGCAGCCAAAGGTGAGCCAGACATCACATGAAACACAGGGAGTGCACTAGACATGCACACACGCCACCACAATTACATGCATGTGTACACCTCCGCCAACTGTCGCAGTGATGAGATTGGCATCCATGTCACATCTGGCAATCAGTCTTCTACATATCAGTCTCACATGCATCCATGTTGCATCACTGTTGCACCCATGTCAAATACACACACATGCACATGTACACGGTGCAGATACATGCAGCTGGAACCAACATCCATGTGTGACACCACAACCATGCCAACTTAAATACACAGTAATTAAAACATGTGTGCTCACACATCTGCATTTGGCCTGCATGCTTACCCACACATACACCATCCATGTGTCTCACACATGAAAGGACTTGCATGTGTCAGCCTCACAGCCCTGTACATACACATCCATACATGGCCCTACAAAACCACATGTACAACCTGCACAATACTGGCACACCACCACACGCACAGCTTCCAAACAGTATGCATGTACACTTACCGCTCGACTCCAGACGGGTCTGCCTCTCAAGGACCTGGACGTGGAGCGCTGGGCGTATGCGTTCCAGGACCCTCATCTGATGTTCCGACAGGTGGCCACGGCGCCCCTTAGCATCCGCTGCCTTCAAGAGGCGCCGGGCCTTGTTGAGGGTCCTGGACCTGAAGTCCTCCGAGCGCTTCTTGACATATTGGAAGTCGCGGACTGCCACCCCCTCCGCGTTGATGGCAGTCACGATGTCCGTCCAGATCCGAGTCCGTCCTTCCTTGTCGGCGGCCGACCTTCCGAAGAGGGCATCATACTGCCCCAGGACTTGCTCCACCAGGACACCAACTTCGGTGGCAGTGAAGCTGGAGGCCCTCTGCCTCTCTGGCTGGGGGTTGCCAGTGGTGCCAGATGGTGTAGTGCCCGACATGGCAACCCCAGAGGCAGGTGTGGGTGGGCAACTGGGTCCTGGGGCTGGGCTGTGGAGCGATGGAATAGCAGTCGGGAGTCTTCGGTTCCAGCAGGGTTGGTCACAGCAACAGCACCCCGGGCTGACGTGCAGGCAGCAAATGGCAGGGCACGTGGGCAGCAGGCAATCAGGCAGCAGCAGATGGCAGGTGGGAGCGTGCTCGGGGCTCTGGGGGGCAGTAATTCGGTCTTCTGGGCAGGAGCGTGGTCTTCTGTGACGTGCGCACGCGGGCGTTTCCCTGAACCCAGGTGCATGTTACACGTCCAAGAACTGCACATCCGAGTGTCAGCTCGTGTAATTGGAGGTTAGTGTCATGATGCCTACCTCCAAGGAGCCAGGTCCGACCCAGCAACCCCAGAGGCAGGCATCATTCCCCCCAGGGAAGTGCCAGCGGGCCCTTTGGACACAGTCCTGGCGCCTTAGGCACCAGGCTCATGTTGGACCCCTGTCCTGGCGCCTTAGGCGCCAGGCTCATAAAGCTAGACATGTGTTCAAGTGTTTTAATGTGCACTTACCTGATGCAGACCATGCTGCTACATCCAGGCCCTCTTGAGGCCTGAATGGAACTACTTTACCTGTGGGACTACTTTCCACCTGGGTGTGGTCGGGGAAGGATACATACCTGATCGGTGGAAGGATACATGCCTGGAACTTCTTCCAAAGCTATTTAAACCACGCCCGATCAGCAACTCACGCTTCGCGTTGTTCTGCTCCTCGCAGCTGGACGCTCACCGTGTCAGCTCCTGCATCTGGACTTCAGCCACGCCTGTCAGCATCCTGGGTCGCCTGCAAAGGGAGATAAGAGAGAATTGGTGAGAAAGAAGACCTTACCTGCTAAAGCTGCATCACGGGGACATCACACCGACGATCCTGAAAGGGAAGACTTCATTTTAAATGCATTTTGCTTCGATCGCTGCAGCGCTGCATTTCACCCACCTTTCCTGGGCGCCTCCTACTTCAGCAGCGATCATCCGGATCCGCACCCACTTCCCAGAGCCTAGAGAGAAAAGACAAGAAACAAGGTGAGAGAAGGAAGGGAAATAGGAAAAGCTCAATTTCCTTCTAAGACTTACCTGTTGGGTCATTCCCATTTCATTTCGGGTCCTTCGCTTCCTGGCAATCCGGCCCCCGGCCCCAATGGGGAAAAAAGACAAAGACATTGAATGAGCGAATGCAAAGACATTACCTGAATGCTCATCCAGAACTTACACTTCGGGTCGGCGCCATATCTCCGGCATTCCGAACCCCGGCCCCTAAGGGGAAAAAGACATAAGCATTAGCGCTTGCTGCAATAAGACAATGAACATTATTATTAAGCTTGAACTTTTGAACTTGCAACAGAACTCTTACAGCGCCTCACCTGAATAGTCAAGCTTATTTTGAACTCCCATCAAACCTCAATCCAGTGAAGTAACTGGGTTTCAACGCGCCCCTGCATCAGAAGCAGGATGGAGAACTCATCCTTCCAGACCCTAAGGTGAGACTTCACGGGGAATCGTGGAAGGGTATCGAGGAGGGTTGGAAGGGAGTGGGAGGCTTGAGCATTATTCCGTCAGTAGGTAATACTCCCTTTTCACGCACAGGGGAATATTCCTGCGAGCCGGAAAAGCCAGAGTAGAGGGGCCCTTCCTGTCCATCATCAGAGTCCTGCGCTTCACCATTGAAGAAGCATCAGCACTCGAAGCCAGACCTGCGCCTCCGTGGGAATCAGGTGAGCGTGACAGAACGCGAAGCCTACCCACAATTTCCCACCCGGGCGCTATGGAGACTTCCGAGACAGATCAGCTGGCCCAGCTTTTGGGGGAATTACAGGCAGAAGTGCACTCAGCCCGCCAGGAGACCAACGCTCTCAAAAGAGAACTGATCCTATCCAAGGAAAGAACTGATGACCTGGCCGAAAGGTTATTGCAGGCCCAGGCAGGGCACACTCCTTTACCTAATTCCGGAGGTACTTCCACATCAATGGGTTTGAATAACCTGGTACAAATCAATCTACCTGGACACATGCCTTTGGCCCCGCCTGAACGTTTTGCGGGGGAGCCCAAGAAATATGCCGTCTTTATGAACCAATGTCGTTTACACTTTCTATGCAGACCCGGGGCCTTCCCTAACGACCAGACCAAGGTAACCTTTATACTATCTTACCTCAGTGGCAGTGCTGCCGATTGGTCTATTCCATTGGTAAATCAGGATGATCCCATTCTCCAGGATTTTCAGGGCTTCCAGGCCAGCATGGAAAGATTGTTTGCTCGACACTCTCAAGGACAGGCCCTTTATAACGAACTGCTATCCTTACGACAAGGTAATCAGGATCTCCTGTCCTACGTTGCCACCTTTAATAGATTGGTTGTGGAAACTGGATGGCAAGAAAACAAAAGGATCACATTGTTTCATCGAGGCCTGCGCAGAGAGCTTAAGGATGTTCTAGCTCAGATAGTAGATCCACCCCAGGTCTGCGCAGACTACATAGACTTGGTGGTTCAACTTGATCACAGACTTCAAAATAGAAAAGCAGATCGGTTCAAGTACGAAACCCGAGTACCGATCAAAACCCACGCTAACTCCAAGAGTACCGACATATCCGAACCTATGCAAATCGGTGGTGTTAAAGGACCATTAACGCAGAAGGAACGAGAGAGAAGGCGGCAAATGCAACTTTGTCTGTATTGCGGGACTTCCGGTCACTTTCTTCGAAATTGTCCGGTTAAACCACCTAAGAAGGTGGTTGGAGCCACTGATAACGATTTATTGACACCTGATTCGGGAAACGACCTAGCCCGACAAGCGTAGGGGTCCGCTTGCCGAGCTTGAAAACAAACTCTTTGACCTCGCATTTTGTCATGCCAATGGTGCTCGTGGACCCAAAACAGCCTCAGCAGTTGCATGCTGTAAAAGCATACATCGACAGTGGAGCTATTGGAAATTACATAGACCGTGAATTGGCTTCCAGGATTAAGCTCCCTCTCCGCCCGAAAGTAACCCAAGATGTCATTACTACAGTAGATGGAACCGAAATAGCCTCAGGGCCTGTAACGCATACCACTGTTGAAATGACACTGGTGGGTCAGGATGGACATCGGGAAGCAATCGTGTTTGATGTGATCAAGGCCCCACAATTTCAAGTAATTCTTGGAATTCCTTGGTTAGAAACACATAATCCCAGAATCGACTGGCGAGCAAAGAAGATAAGTTTTCCTGATTGTGAACCAACTTGTTATCCAAAAAATCCAGTTATGGGTCTAGCCTCAGCAACTTCCACCCCTGTACAGCTACCGTCAGAATACCAAGAATTCCAAGACGTTTTTCAGAAGGAACAGGCTAACACGTTACCTCCCCATCGGTCTTATGATTGCCAAATCGATCTGGTACCCAATGCTCAACTACCTTGTAGTAGGATTTATGCTCTTACAGAACCTGAGAACCTGCATTTGTGTCAGTATTTAGATCAGTACCTAGCCAATGGTTTTATTCGCCCGTCCAAGTCTCCTGTCTCCTCAGCTCTGTTCTTCGTGCCGAAAAAAAGAGGGCGACCTTAGAACATGTATAGACTATCGTGCCCTAAATCAAATAACGATTAAGAATCGTTATCCTCTGCCCCTGATCCCTGAGCTTATCGACCAGGTGAAAGACGCTTGTGTGTACACCAAGTTAGATCTCCGAGGAGCTTATCACCTGGTGCGTATAAAAGAAGGCGACGAATGGAAGACTGCATTCCGCACCAAATTTGGGCTCTTCGAATATCAGGTGATGCCCTTCGGTTTGTGCAATGCACCTGCCGCCTTTCAGTACTTTATGAATGATGTTCTTCGGGAACTTATCGATGTCTGTGTCATTGTTTATATTGACGACATCCTGGTGTACTCTTCTTCAGAATCCGATCACAGAAAACATGTTAGGGCAGTTCTTGCGAAATTGCGCCAGCACAGACTATTTGCAAAGCTCGAAAAATGCGTTTTTCATACCACAGAAGTTGAGTTTCTCGGATTCATCCTGACACCTCAAGGAGTCCGAATGGACTCGCGAAAGGTGGACGCCATCCTCAAATGGCCATCTCCTAGCTCGGTGAAGGGAGTTCAGAGCATGCTCGGCTTCGCCAATTTCTATCGAAGATTCATTCCGGAATTTTCCCGAACAGTCCAACCCATCACAGCTCTCGTAAAGAAAAACAAATGCTTTGAATGGACACTTGAGGCCAAACAAGCCTTTTAGGACCTGAAAACCAAATTCACCTCTGCACCTGTACTGAAGCACCCGCACCCAGATCTCCCTTACATTGTGGAAACGGACCCATCCAGTTCGGCCATGGGAGCTGTCCTCTCGCAAAGAGACCCAGAAACTAACCAACTACACCCTGTGGCCTTTTGGTCCAGGAAATTTTCTCCTCCTGAAATCAACTACGCAATTACCGACAAGGAGTTACTGGCTATTAAATCTGCTTTCAAGGCTTGGTGTCACTACCTTCTCGGGGCAAGACACACCATCACCGTAATTACGGACCACAGAAATTTACAATATTTAAAGACGGCCAAAGCTCAATCTTCACGACAACTCCGATGGGCTCTATTCTTTGTGGAATTTGATTTCGTAATTACCTATCGACCTGGCTGCAAGAATGGTAAAGGAGACGCCTTATCCCGGATTGGCATGGAAGAACCCAATTCGAGTTTAGAACATGTGCCAATCATACCTGAACAAAGAATCTTAGGCCTAACTTCATTGCAAACTATTGAGGACATCCAAACGCAAGTAAAACAACTTCTAGACTCTTCAGCCTTACAGGAATGGAGTCAAAAGGGTCCTCATTACACCTTTAAGGATGATTTACCCTACTTCCAGGAGCGGTTGTTTCTGCCAAGTAAAGAATTGCAAGAACTTGTTATTGCCCATCATCATGAATCATTAATGGAAGGACACCCTGGTATCGCTAAAACGGAGGAAAAAATCAAACGCCACTTCTGGTGGCCTTCTTGGAGAAAAGACATAAAGTCTTTTGTTTTGTCTTGCGGAATTTGTGCCCAAAACAAGGGTCAAAAGAAAAGGCCAGCCGGCCTACTTCAACCCTTGGATATTCCACCGGCACCATGGCACACCTTGTCAATGGACTTTATAACTGATCTGCCTCCTTGTGCTGGTTACAACACTATCCTTGTAATTGTGGATCTATTCTCCAAAATGGCCCACTTTATCCCTTTAAAAGGTTTGCCTTCAGCTTCCACCTTGGCCAAGGAATTTCTGGAGAATATAGTTCGCATACATGGTTTTCCTTCCATATTAGTCTCGGATCGTGGAAGTCAATTTATCTCCCATTTTTGGAAGAAATGTTGCCAACTAGCACAAATAGATGTGCGGTTATCCACCAGCCACCACCCCCAGACCGACGGACAAACCGAGAGAACCAATCAGACTCTCGAGCAATATCTTCGGTGCATGTTACACCAATCCGAGTTAAATTGGAAAGACATCCTTTGGATCGCAGAATATGCATACAAGAATACAACAATTCAGTGCATTCTGGAACCGGACAAACTCCTTTTTATACTTTGCATGGTCACCATCCTCGGACCTCTGACCTAGATCCACCTCTGACCCTGGAAATGCCCGCAGTAAATCATCTGCATTCCACAATAACCCGATCCTTCAAAGAAGCTGCAACTCATTTACAGCAAGCCAAGAAAAAGTATAAAGAAAATGCTGATTTGCACCGAAGTAAAACTCCTCCTTACCAAGTAGGAGACCAGGTATGGCTAGCAACGAAACATTTACCCCTCAAGGGCCCGCGAACCTTCAATCCCAGATTCATAGGACCTTATCCCATCAAGGCTATAATCAATCCCGTGGCCTTTAAACTGGATTTACCGTCTAACATGCGTATTCATCCAGTTTTTCATGCATCACTTTTGAAGCCAGTACAACCAGGGACCCGACTGTCCAAGCCTCCAGACCCAGTTCAAATCGAAGGGGAATTAGAATTCGAAGTTAAAGACATTTTAGACTCCAAGGTGTTGAAGTCAAAACTCTTCTATCTTATTGACTGGAAGGGATATGGACCTCAAGAGAGATCGTGGGAGCCTAGTAACCATGTTCACGCACCTCGATTAATGCAAAGGTTCCACCGGAGATTTCCGAACAAGCCAAAACCCCCGGAGGGAACAACCTTGGGAGGGGCCTTGAGGGGGGGTACTGTCATGATGCCTACCTCCAAGGAGCCAGGTCCGACCCAGCAACCCCAGAGGCAGGCATCATTCCCCCCAGGGAAGTGCCAGCGGGCCCAAGCTGGGGCCCTTTGGACACAGTCCTGGCGCCTTAGGCGCCAGGCTCATGTTGGACCCCTGTCCTGGCGCCTTAGGTGCCAGGCTCATAAAGCTAGACATGTGTTCAAGTGTTTTAATGTGCACTTACCTGATGCAGACCATGCTGCTACATCCAGGCCCTCTTGAGGCCTGAATGGAACTACTTTACCTGTGGGACTACTTTCCACCTGGGTGTGGTCGGGGAAGGATACATACCTGATCGGTGGAAGGATACATGCCTGGAACTTCTTCCAAAGCTATTTAAACCACACCCGATCAGCAACTCACGCTTCGCGTTGTTCTGCTCCTCGCAGCTGGACGCTCACCGTGTCAGCTCCTGCATCTGGACTTCAGCCACGCCTGTCAGCATCCTGGGTCGCCTGCAAAGGGAGATAAGAGAGAATTGGAGAGAAAGAAGACCTTACCTGCTAAAGCTGCATCACGGGGACATCACACCGACGATCCTGAAAGGGAAGACATCATTTTAAATGCATTTCGCTTCGATCGCTGCAGCGCTGCATTTCACCCACCTTTCCTGGGCGCCTCCATCTTCAGCAGCGATCATCCGGATCCGCACCCACTTCCCAGAGCCTAGAGAGAAAAGACAAGAAAACAAGGTGAGAGAGGAAGGGAAATAGGAAAAGCTCAGTTTCCTTCTAAGACTTACCTGTTGGGTCATTCCCATTTCATTTCGGGTCCTGCCGCTTCCTGGCATTCCGGACCCCGGCCCCAATGGGGAAAAAAGAAGAAGACATTGAATGAGCGTATGCAAAGACATTACCTGAATGCTCATCCAGAACTTAGACTTCGGGTCGGCGCCATATCTCCGGCATTCCGAACCCCGGCCCCTAAGGGGAAAAAGACATAAGCATTAGCGCTTGCTGCAATAAGACAATGGGCCTCATTACGACCCAGGCGGTAAGTTACCGCCTGGGCCGTGACTTTACCACCATGGCGTAAACTACGTTTACGCCATGGTGGTTGGCGGATTTACCGCCTCATTCCGACCTTGGCGGGGCGGTAAATCCCCATTTTCCCATTTACCCTTCCCCATTCCCATTTTGCCCCATAGGGCATAATGGGAGTGGGGAAGGCGCTAATTACGCCACCGTAAATTACGGTGGCGTAATTAACTCCATGGTCCCTTAGCGCCATGGATTTTAACACCTGCTAAAAGCAGGTGTTAAAACCTCCATGGCGCTAAGGGACCTCGTACTCAGGCGGTAAGGGTCGGCGCTGTTTATGCCGCCGTAAAACCCTTACCGCCTGAGTCGTAATGAGGCCCAATGAACATTATTATTAAGCTTGAACTTTTGAACTTGCAACAGAACTCTTACAGCACCTCACCTGAATAGTCAAGCTTATTTTGAACTCCCATCAAACCTCAATCCAGTGAAGTAACTGGGTTTCAACGCGCCCCTGCATCAGAAGCAGGATGGAGAACTCATCCTTCCAGACCCTAAGGTGAGACTTCACGGGGAATCGTGGAAGGGTATCGAGGAGGGTTGGAAGGGAGTGGGAAGCTTGAGCATTATTCCGTCAGTAGGTAATACTCCCTTTTCACGCACAGGGGAATATTCCTGCGAGCCGGAAAAGCCAGAGTAGAGGGGCCCTTCCTGTCCATCATCAGAGTCCTGCGCTTCACCATTGAAGAAGCATCAGCACTCGAAGCCAGACCTGCGCCTCCGTGGGAATCAGGTGAGCGTGACAGTTAGGGCCTTAGCGCGTATACGCGGAAGTGACTTTGGACGTGTGGGCAGGTTCAAAAGGTACGTGTAGGACGTCATTTCCTTGTACGTGCTTTTCGTGGAGAGCGAGTGGGTGAATTCTGTACTTCTTGTCGGTTCACACACGATTTACTTCACAGCGTTTCTAGTTCGTACTCCCAGTTACCTCTGACAGCTTTTTTCTGATTTTCTGTTGGGCCTGTTTCCTCAAACAGCGTCACTTCTTCTTTTGTCCTGTCTCCTCAGACAGTGTGCAATTCTTCTTTTGGTGGGGGTGTTGCCAACGCACACACGCGGATATTTTTCACGCTCATTTTCCAGGCAGACGGTGACTCGCGCACGTATTTACCAACTGTGCTTACCCCGTGTGTCGCGTACCCCTTCAGAGGTCATTGTAGGCTGCGTGTAACACGCGTACGTTCATTTTTGTGTTTCTGGGTGCCACAGCGTAGTGCGGGTTCATTTTTCCACCCACGTGGTCTACGAGGGGTTGCGTGCACGTTATTTTCTGTTTTTGGGGTGCCTGTGCGTTGCGTGACCCGTCATCTTTCCCCAGGGGTCACATACAGCCTTGCTAGAGCACTAGGGTACGAATTCCATCTAGTACCCTACCCCTTTGACCCCCAATTGCCCAGGACAATAGTTTACTGCAACTCCCATACGCACAACAACATCAGTGCCATGGTTGGGAGGCGACCAAGCGGTAAGGGTGGCAAAGGTGGCCGAGCCTCAAGAGGTGGCTGTGGTGGGCACGGTAGGGGACGTGGCCGGGATTTGCAGGGTACCCCTAGCCCCCCATGTGTGGAGGACCAGTCAGGGACACCCATGCCCCCCCCATAGTTGAGGGAAACGTGGCTGACACCATCTCTGCTCAGCCCTTGTTGGACCGGCCCATTGTGGCACCTGACATGGCAGAGGGTGACTTCCAGGTCGCCAAGTCTAGGCCACGTGTGGCGGTGCAAGTTGGTGTCACCAGGGCACGTGGATCAGGGGCAGCTATGTCATCTGCTGCCCCGAGTAGGCAGGGTGGGGAGGCTGCAGGGACAGCTGCAGCTCCATCCACCCCAGCTCTGACTCTCACAGCCAGGGCAGTGTTGGTCCCAGTCCATCTTGCTAACGTTCCCCCTGACTACGTAACACTTCAGCCAATGCCTGTACCAAGTCCCATGCTCAGTGTGCATTCCCACACTCCAACTACCCAGTCCACCGGTGCTCCTGCCCTAGTGGCCAGAGCGGCGTAGGCCACTCAGGTTCCCCACCACCTTCCAAAAAAAAGAGGAAGAGTGCTCGTCCACTACAGGCTGATACCCCAGACATGGCTACGCAGTCCGGCACGCAAAGGAAGCCTAGCTTCAATGATGCCGAACGTGATGCACTTGTGCAGTATGTGTCTGCACATGACAGCGAAATGTTGATCACTTCAGGGTGCAAGACCACACCTGCTCAACGTCAGGCACACTGGCAGACTGTCGCGGACATCATAAGTGCCCTTGGATTAGTGAGGCGCACAGCTGGTGAGTGCTACAAGTGCTGGAATGACCTTAAGCGCAGGGCAAAGAAAAAGCTGGCCTCAAGTCATGCCGCTACTCTGGTGACTGGAGGTGGGTCTCCACAAGAGGACATTGAACTCACTGCACATGAGTCTGTTGCTGGGACCTACGTCACAGAGGAACAGATCCAAGGTGTGGGAGAACTGCCAGATTACAAGGCATTGTCCGGTGAGTGCACATGCATGTGTGTGCAATCCATGTGTATGTTGTGTGTGTGAGGGGTTCTGATTCTCGAGCAGCGCGTCTTGGCGACGGGCTGCTCGATTGTTCTCGGAGTTTCGTGGTTGCGAGAAAGTGAGTATCTTTGTTGAGATACCCTGTGTCTTGTAAGCACGGTGACGGGCACGGAACACAGGGTGGACCCTGACATTTAGAGAGCATAGGTTTACGTCCCTAAACACGATAGCTCGTGCCAGCGTGCACGTTATGTGAATGGATTTTTCTAGATGCCTGCACGATTGGCGTATCCCGCTGCAATTCCGAACATTAATTAGTGGTCATATTAACTCATAAGGGCAGTACTTCATTTATACCCTTAAATCCTTTATGACAAACAGTATCTACTGCCAATAAATATATTCACACGGCATTAACGGCACACATCTGTTCTGTTTTTGCCTTCAGCCATTGCGCACTGGAAGTCACAGCCTATCACCATTCTTTCACCCGGGGAGAGATAGTTATCTTCCGTCCGGGTGAGTATACCAAAAACGTATTTACATCATGTTACAAGTTGATTCATGCTACAGAACAAATCCTGATTTTGCACGTTTGCACATTTATTACACAGGTTGATACCGGTTTTTGACCATACACACAGGAATTAAGGTCAGTACTACACCTTCTCTTAAGAGTTACTGGTGAAATCCTTTTACTGTCCCATAAGGCTAACTAGTATATCCCTCCTTGTTGTAGGAGTTTATGGACACTCATGAAACTGTAACATAGCCCGCCCTGAAGAAGAATTGTTTAATCCGAAACGCGTCGGCACACATGATTGACAGGAGTGTGTTTAGAAAACTCTGAGCGGAAAGAATCGTACTGCTCAGAAGGACAATCAAACCAATGTTACTCAGCAACATATGAATTCCTTGTTTAATTGAAGATTTTACAATGTATATAATTTTCTGAGTATACCTCTGTACTTGTGGGGACGGTTTTTCAGCCCCATCTACTGCTAATATTTCTATATGCTATACATTTTTGTTGTTGACAATGTTTTCCCACACTATCAGGAAATAGTGTGTTGTTAATTTAAATGTTTCTTAGTGAAACTGATATAAAAAATACTTCATCTGTTTAAATTCTGTCTCGTCTCAGTGTTGTGGTGCCTTGCTGGAGACGAGCTAATAGACAGAGACTCAAAACACCTTGATTAATAAATATATGATGTACTGAGTAAATGCTGATTGCATTGTAAGAATACTTACATTTCTGACTCTCGTGACCTAAAACCTCTCAGATTGGGAGGGGGACGAGACTCACGAGATTCTACAAAACAACATTGGGGACTGTGTCCCATTAAGAGTGCAGCATAGGGCTACCAGCTGGCAACGGCTGGTGTTTGTCTAGGGGTTCTGATTGAGTGCCAGGTGAGGGTGTGTGTGCCTGAGTGGTTTGGGTCACCCATGTGCTTCATCCAAAACATTCTGCGCCCCTGGATTTGGGTATTACAGTATCCCTTCTGCCCACAGTAGACATTTTGTGCAACATCACGCCAGTTGCCCTTGAAGTGGCATCTTGCAACAACATTGTTCCGTATTTCTCATTGTTCATTCAAGCTGATTGTTTCGATCCCCCCACTTTCACTATGCATTTCTCAGCCCTATTGTCAAACGATATGTGACATGCCTACGGTACATGCCATCTGTGTGATGGCATGTGTCATGTATGTGGATTGGACATGCCACTCACAGGCCAATGTGTGATGGCTCTGCTAGCCAGCATGCAGCTAATGTGTTGCTCTTCCATCTTGGTGTCATCAGTGTCTGACATTTTCCTCCCCTTCAAACTCAGTGACAGTGCATGCATGGGAGGGCTATAGTCATGTGGGACATGTGTCAATCAAGTACTGGTTCTGTAGCTTGTGAGGGCTAATTGTGTGCCATGGTGCTAATGCCTGTTTCCATTTTTTGTCTTTCATGTTTCTGCAGGGGATGACGCACTTGATGCTGTTGAGGTTGAGGAGATGGTGCAGACCCAGGAGGGATCTCAGGCACGACCGGGCACCAGTGGGGGACGGGGTGTGGTGGTGGGTGAGAACCCACTCTTGCTGCAGACCGTTCTCTCCAGGGTGTCTCTGGGTGCACCTCCCCAGACCTCTATTCAGGTGTTGATTCGGATGATGAGACCTATGTGGCTTCGCAGGTAGGTGTTTCTGGAAGGGATTCTGTTCTGTCCGACCCACCTGCACCAGGGGTACAGCCCACTATGGGGATGTCAGTGTTGGTAGGTCTGCCTTTGGTGCTTACGGATGCAGGGCCACACTCTGCAACATCTGATCAGAGGGGGAATGCAGTTCTGCAGCCTCAGGCAGTGCCGACACAGCAAGGCACAGTTTGCGTTGCCCCAGACAGGTGTGGTTCCCGCCAACGTGGTGGCCGTACGCCACCAGGCAATACCGCATGGGAGAAATCCATATACGGTATGGCAAACCAACAGGCAGCAGCATCTGAGATGATGGCTCAAGCAATGGAGAGGGTGGCCACTTCCATTGTCCCCCCAGAAAGGCAGGTGGAGCAACTACAGCAGGCAACAGACTCCATTTGCCGATCACTCAGGGAGGACATGTTGGCGTCCAACAGGGAAAGACGGGCGGCCCTGGACACTCTGCGGGAAGCCATTTCTTTAGAGTCCCAGAGCCAGAGGGAAGCCCTGAGGGTAGAAGTCCATCACCTCAGGCAGACTCTTGTGGACCTTGAGGCTTCCACTGTCACGAGGACAGAACAGCTGGTGGAGCGGGTCATACGTACGCTCTCAGCAGAGATACAGGCAACTCGGGAGGAGGTCCGGGCATCACGTCAGGTGGTTCATGGGGATTTCCGCACCATATTCCTCCAGAACGAGACCTTCCACACCCGCATGCTTGCTGCCCTGGAGGACCAGACTAGGGCATTGCGTGGGCTGCCTCCCATAGCACCACCACCTCCTGTGGCGGCAGCAGCACAGAGTGATGAGAGCGACCACAGCTATTCTGAATCTCTCACGATAGCATAGCCGTGCAGGCCATGAGCCCATGGAGGTGTTTTTGTTTCGCAACATCCACACAGGTGGATGTTGGTGTGCACCCTGTCCTCGGACCTCCTGGGTGGCCTCCCCCACCCCCCCTGACCTCCACATGGCCATTTTTGATTTTTGAGTTTTTGTTACAGTGTGTTGCCTTGTGTGGCTCCCGTGGGCATCCACTGTATTCTGGCTGGGCACATGCAGGCTTGTCCTGAGTTTGGGTTAGATGCTTGGGTTTGTGAGACACACACCCCTCCTGCTTCCCGTTTCCATGGGCTTGCAAAGGGTGTGCCCAAGTGACAGTGACTTACACAGTGACGTTGGACTTCCATGACATGTGTGGGCAGTCTGTAGTCAATACTGTGTATACATTCCTAGTGCATATTGTTATAGTATTGTACACTGCATGGTGTATTGATGTGTGCTTGTGCATCCATGTCTCCCTCCTAATTTGCAGGTAAATTCCTCATGTCTTCACAAGGCCGTCTACTTTGGAGATGGAGTTCATGTTGTAAGCAGTGCACTTCCAGATTTGCGTGGCACCAACACTGTACAGTTGGAAGTGGTCGATGTGCTAGCATCACCAGGTTGTAAGACTACGTATCCTTTAACTTAGTACTGTCATGTGTTGCTATGTTTGGGGTTGGCTAGCTGCATTGTATTGTGGTAAGTCTTTGGTCATGTGTGTTGTCAGTTCTACATTAATGGGAGCATATTGTGTGTGGCATTTTCCATTCGGGACACTGTACTTTGTGACGCTTGTGTCATGTTTTGGGGATTCCTTTGTTTGCTCTCACATAGCAGAACATGCCATGGTGTGTTGGGTGGCGGTGCTGGGGAGGTGTTGGGTGACATGGCACTGTTGTCATGTTGTATCTTGCAAGGGGGGTAATGATTTTAGCAGCATAGAAGTATGTCTTTTGATGACACAGCATTGGTGGTGTTTGCGTAGGTAGGGATGCACACAATGGAACACTTCCAGGTGAACAATCTCAGGCTGGTATGGTTGTGACAGTTGACTGTCACTTGACTCATCATCATTGATAGTCAGCTGGTATGTGCCAGGGCCGTGTGCATTCCACAGGGGTGTGATTTTAGGTGAAGTAATTAGCCACCAGCTGCGTACGGGCTGCCTCACCCCGTGCCCTTTCCCCTCCCATGCGCAGTGGGCGTGCATGTGGTTGGGGATGTGGGGGCACCACCATGTCCACGGGCAGGCCCCGGCGTGTTGCAACATTGTGCAGGACACATGCTGCCACTATGATCTTGCACACTACTGGGGGAGCGTATAACAGCTGCCCGCCTGAACGGTCCAGGGAGCGAAAGCGTGACTTGAGCACTCCGAATGTGCGCTCCACTATGCCCCGGGTTGCAATATGGGCTGTGTTGTATCTTACCTCGGGTGGCGTGGTGGGGTTCCGAATTGGCGTCATCATGTGGGTGCTCAGAGGGTAGGCACTGTCCCCTGGGGAGGTGGTGATGGGCATCATTAGTGGGGTTGTGACATTACTCAGTATCTGACATGCATGCATGTGCTGTGGCATTTATACTCACCGATCAGCAATGTATCGCCATGCCGCCCAGCTTCTAGGTCCCGGTTTAGGGTTAACATTCTGTAAATTAAACTGTCGTGGGTGGACCCTGGATAGTTGGCATATACTGAGGTGATGATTCCCTTGACATCACATACTACCTGGACGTTGATGGAATGCCAGTGCTTGTGGTTTCTATAGATGTGCTCAGATGCCCTGGGGGGACGTAGAGCCACATGGGTGCAGTCAATGGCACCTAGCACTTTGGGGAAGTGTGCCACCCCGTAAAAATCCTGGACGACAGCCTGCCTTTCTGCAGGTGTTCTGGGCAGGTATATGTGCCTGCATACTGATGGGCGTGCAGTCATGATGGCCAAGACCTGGTGTAGGCACTTGTCCGCTGAAATGATCCAGTGGCCAAGAAGTGCAGTACATTAAGGACCTTCTCCAGGGGGCTGAGTGCTTGGGAGCAGAGGGTGGGTGATGTGAGGTCATCCTCCCACTCACTAACCAGGTCGAGTATTATGTGAGGTGGAAACCTGTACCTCCCACACACGTGGTCATCAGGCATCTCAAAAAGGCTGGTTCTGGGTGTAAAAATTCTGGCCCTAACTGTCCTCCTCCTCCTCCTGCGGTATCCCACGGCCACTGCTGCTAGGAACGGTATATTCATCCTGGCGTCTGAGCTTGTTTGTTGTTTGCGCGCACTTTTATGCTGCGCGGGTCGACGTACGGCTGCTTCCTGCTGGCGTACCTGTTTCTGGATTAGCGCGTCTTTTTTGGCGTGTGCGTGTGGGCGTTCCGCGCATTTGCCTCCTGTACTTCCACGCCCACCGCAGTAATACACATACCCCGCTCGCCCAGGCCCAAACGCGTGTAAAACTTCCCGCGAGCCCCTGAAGTGCACATACCCCGCTCGCCCAGGCCCAATCGCGTGTAAAACTTCCTGCGAGCCCCTGAAGTACACGTACCCCGCTTGCCCAGGCCCAATCGCGTGTAAAACTTCCCGCGAGCCCCTGAAGTACACGTACCACGCTCGCCCAGGACCAATCGCGTGTAAAACTTCCCGCGAGCCCCTGAAGTACACGTACCCCGCTCGCCCAGGCACAATCGCGTGTAAAACTTCCCGCGAGCCCCTGAAGTACACGTACCCCGCTCGCCCAGGCACAATCACGTGTGAAACTTCCCGCGCACCCCCGAAATACACGCTATTTTTGACACAGCGGGTGTCCGTGTTTGTCGCGTACCCCTTTGCACGTCATTTTATCCTAGAGGGCCACAGTATGGGACATTCATCAGAGCTGTATATACGGCTTTTTGTTAGCGCACATTTTTTTAATGCACAGGGATGCTACCGCCTGCCTTCGTGTGGCGGACATGTGTTGATGTACATAGTTGACTTTTGGTTTGTGTCATGGGATCGCCATTTCACTGCTGTGGGGTGGGGTGCAAGGGGACATGAGTGGGGGCCTACTGGCAGGTGCCCTGCACTGCTGGGGGGTGGGGGTGCAAGGGGACATGAGTGGGACATGAGTGGGGGCCTGCTGGCAGGTGCCCCTCAGTGCTGGGGGGTGGGTGTGCAAGGGGACATGAGTGGGGGCCTGCTGGCAGGTGCCCTGCACTGCTGGGGGGTGGGGGTGCAAGGGGACATGAGTGGGACATGAGTTGGGGCCTGCTGGCAGGTGCCCTGCACTGCTGGGGGGGTGGGGGTGCAAGGGGACATGAGTGGGACATGAGTTGGGGCCTGCTGGCAGGTGCCCTGCACTGCTGGGGGGTGGGTGTGCAAGGGGACATGAGTGGGGGCCTGCTGACAGGCACCCCTCAGTGCTGGGGGGTGGGTGTGCAAGGGAACATGAGTGGGGGCCTGCTGGCAGGTGCCCTGCACTGCTGGGGGTGGGGGTGCAAGGGGACATGAGTGGGACATGAGTGGGGGCCTGCTGGTAGGTGCCCTGCACTGCTGGGGGGTGGGGGTGCAAGGGGACATGAGTGGGGTCCTGCTGGCAGGTGCACTGCACTGCTGGGGGGTGGGGGTGCAAGGGGACATGAGTGGGGGCCTTCTGGCAGGTGCCCTGCACTGCTGGGGGGTGGGGGCGCAAGGGGACATGAGTGGGACATGAGTGGGGGCCTGCTGGCAGGTGCCCTGCACTGCTCGGGGGTGGGGGTGCAAGGGGACATGAGTGGGGGCCTGCTGGCAGGTGCACTGCACTGCTGGGGGGTGGGGGTGCAAGGGGACATGAGTGGGGGCCTGCTGGCAGGTGCCCCTCAGTGCTGGGGGCTGGGGGACATGAGTGGGGGCCTGCTGGCAGGTGCCCCTCAGTGCTGGGGGGTGGGGGTGCTGGGGGACATGAGTGGGGGCCTGCTGGTAGGTGCCCCTCAGTGCTGGGGGGTGGGTGTGCAAGGGGACATGAGTGGGGGCCTGCTGGCAGGTGCCCCTCAGTGCTGGGGGGTGGGGGTGCTGGGGGACATGAGTGGGGGCCTGCTGGCAGGTGCCCTGCACTGCTGGAGGGTGGGGGTGCAAGGGGACATGAGTGGGGGCCTGCTGGCAGGTGCCCTGCACTGCTGGGGGTGGGGATGCAAGGAGACATGAGTGGGACATGAGTGGGGGCCTACTGGCAGGTGCCCCTCAGTGCTGGGGGGTGGGTGTGCAAGGGGACACAAGTGGGGGCCTGCTGGCAGGTGCCCTGCACTGCTGGGGGGTGGGTGTGCAAGGGGACACGAGTGGGACATGAGTGGGGGCCTGCCGGTAGGTGCCCTGCACTGCTGGGGGGTGGGTGTACAAGGGGACATGAGTGGGGGCCTGCTGGCAGGTGCCCTGCACTGCTGGGGCGGTGGGGATGCAAGGGGACATGAGTGGGACATGAGTGGGGGCCTGCTGGCAGGTGCCCTGCACTGCTGGGGGGTGGGGGTGCAAGGGGACATGGGTGTGCCATGAGTGGGGGCCTGCTGGCAGGTGCCCTGCACTGCTGGGGGGTGGGGGTGCAAGGGGACATGAGTGGGACATGAGTGGGGGCCTGCTGGTAGGTGCCCCTCAGTGCTGGGGGGTGGGTGTGCAAGGAGACATGAGTGGGGGCCTGCTGGCAGGTGCCCCACAGTGCTGGGGGGTGGGGGGGGACATGAGTGGGGGCCTGCTGGCAGGTGCCCTGCACTGCTGGAGGGTGGGGGTGCAAGGGGACATGAGTGGGGGCCTGCTGGCAGGTGCCCTGCACTGCTGGGGGGTGGGGATGCAAGGGGACATGAGTGGGACATGAGTGGGGGCCTACTGGCAGGTGCCCCTCAGTGCGGGGGGTGGGTGTGCAAGGGGACATGAGTGGGGGCCTGCTGGCAGGTGCCCCTCAGTGCTGGGGGGTGGGTGTGCAAGGGGACACAAGTGGGGGCCTGCTGACAGGTGCCCTGCACTGCTGGGGGGTGGGTGTGCAAGGGGACATGAGTGGGGGCCTGCTGGCAGGTGCCCTGCACTGCTGGGGGGTGGGGGTGCAAGGGGACATGAGTGGGACATGAGTGGGGGCCTGCTGGCAGGTCCCCTGCACTGCTGGGGGGTGGGGGTGCAAGGGGACATGAGTGGGACATGAGTGGGGGCCTGCTGGCAGGTGCCCTGCACTGCTGGGGGGTAGGTGTGCAAGGGGACATGAGTGGGGGCCTGCTGGCAGGTGCCCCTCAGTGCTGGGGGGTGGTTGTGCAAGGGGACACGAGTGGGGGCCTGCTGGTAGGTGCCCTGCACTGCTGGGGGGTGGGGGTGCAAGGGGACATGAGTGGGGGCCTGCTGGCAGGTGCCCTGCACTGCTGGGGGGTGGGGGTGCAAGGGGACATTAGTGGGGGCTTGTTGGCAGGTGCCCCTCAGTGCTGGGGGGTGGGTGTGCAAGGGGACATGAGTGGGAGCCTGCTGGCAGGTGCCCTGCACTGCTGGGGGGTTGGGGTGGAGGGGGTCATACGTTGGTGATCAGTAGTGCAAGCTGACATGTGGCTTGCCTGGGAGGCATGCCCATGGTGGATGGGCTGCCTGCGGGACATGATCAGGGGTGCAGGGTAGTCCCCTGTGGTGTGGGCTGCCTGCAGGGGCCGTGGAGGGTGTAGAGGGAACACCTGGGAGGACCCACACTGCCAATTCATGTGTAGGACTCCCCTGCACCCCAGATATACATGTACCCCACTCGCACAGGGCCTGTCGCGTGTGAAACTTCCCGCGCACCCCCGAAACACACGTAACCCGCTCGCCCAAGGCCAATCGCGTGTGAAACTTCTCGCGCACCCCAGATTTACACGTACCCAGGCCAATCGCGTGTGAAACTTCAAGCGAACCCCAGGAATACACGCACCCCACTCGCACAGGGCCTATCATGTGTGAGACTTCCCGCGAACCCGAGATTTACACGTACCCAGGCCAATTGCGTGTGCAACTTCACGCGAACCCCATGAATACACTCACCCCACTCGCACAGGGCCTATCGCGAGTGAAACTTCCCGCGAACCCCAGATTTGCACGCACCCTGCTCGCCCAAGACCAATCGCGTGTGAAACTTCCCGCGCACCCCTGGAATACATGTATCCTGCTCCCCCAGGCA
The DNA here is from genome assembly GCF_040938575.1 of Ambystoma mexicanum. NCBI lineage: Eukaryota > Metazoa > Chordata > Amphibia > Caudata > Ambystomatidae > Ambystoma > Ambystoma mexicanum. The sequence continues at coordinate 478,645,673 of NC_090934.1, forward strand.
CGATCGCGTGTAGAACTTCATGCGCACCCCTGAAATACACGTACCCCGCTCCCCCAGGCCCGATCGCATGTAAAACTTCCCGTGCACACCCGAAATACACGCACAAGCTAATTTTTCACACAGCGGGTGTCACTGTTTGTCGCGTACCCCTTTGTACGTCATTTGTCCTAGGGGGCCACAGTATGGGACATTCATCAGAGCTGTATATTCGTGCTTTTTGTTAGCGCACATTTTGGCGCACATTTTTTTCCAGCGCAGGGACGCTACCGCCTGCCTTCGTGTGGCGGACGGGTTTGGGTCTGTGCGCGTCTTTGCCCGTGCGCTGGTTTGCCCTATTCGATTCCATGAATACGTGTTGTAGGCGAGCGTGTGGGCGTTCCGCGCACTTGCCTCCTGTACTTCCCCCGTGACGCCCACATTTTCACGAGTTGTTCCCAATTCCGAGTGTTACGCCCCGTGTTCCGCCTACTTTTGTTATGTGCGCCGCGCTATGTGCGCTTTCGCTGTGGCCTTAGCGTACGCCATTAGATGACCTGTGCGCCGCGCACTTTTTCAGCGCACATCCCTGATTTTACTCGTGCACGAACTTCCATGAATAGATGTGCGCTGGTTTCCCTGCGATGTTCGCACTTGCACTGCGATTTACGCACTTTCACTGCGAATCGCACGCTTGCGCCGAAATTTTCGGCGCACCTTAATTCCAGGTATTGGCCTATGAGTGTCATCAGCATAGTTTGAGAAGACAACCCCCTCCTGTTCTAACATGAAAAAGAAGGGAGCCATGAAAATATTGTAAATACATGGCAATGTACTAGCCCCCTGTGGGACTCCATAGAGTACCGCAATAGGATCTACTTCCGCCATGTCCGAACACACACTACTCAGCTGGTGTTCGAGAAAGGACGAGATCCACAGCGCTGCTCGCTCCGAGAAGTTGGCTACTTCTTTTAGCCTTGAGTTTAATATAGTGTGATCGATTAAATCAAAGGCCGCTGATTGATCCAGGGATATGATCAATAAGAGCTTACTTTTATCCATTTGTGAGGGAAGTCTAGATTTAAGCTCTAGGAGAGAGGTCTCAGTCCCATAGAGTTTCCTAAAACCCGACTGGTGGGAGTGCAGGATGGTGTGCTGATTCAGGTGTTCCAAGATTTGTTGGTAGGCTACCCTATCCAGTATTTTTAGGAGAAAGGGGGTGTTTGAGATAGGACGGAAATTCAGGGGATTGTCCCTTGATAGACCTGACTTCTTAATGATTGGTGTTAGCATAGTGTGTTTCAGATCTTTGGGTACTATACCCTCAGCCAATGAGGCATTAACAAAGGAGCAGACTGTTCCAATGATGGAGGGAGAGCAACTCTTTATTATCCTGGATGTGCATGCATTGCCTATGCAATGCGAAAATGTCATTTGTTCAATGACCTTTATTAATTCCGATTCACTTACTGGATGAAAGTTAAAAATTGGAACATCTAGGCACCTTGTAAAGGCCTTAGGGTTACCAACGTCCGATATGGCCAAGTTCTGTGACTTTTTCTCAAGCATTACTGACCAAATGTTAAGAAGCTTGTTTTGAAGCCCGTTTTGGATACGGTGGCACCAATCTTTATCATTTGATTCAGTTAAGCCTGATGGAGCCGGGGTATTTTCCTGTTCCTTAAGAATTTTAAACAATTCTCTGGTATCTGACTCAGCATTGCTTATACGTGAATTATGATAATTTCTTTTGGCCTGAAGAATGGCATTTTTATAATCTCCTACGGATTTCTTATATTGTGCAAGCAAGTCTGAGATGGGCTCCCTTTTCCATTTCTGAAAAGCCTTTGAGCAGACAGATTTCAGTCTTCTCGGTTCTTCTGTGAACCAAGTCTTTTTATTATTGGCATCTAATTGTGACTTTCTTAATTTTAATGGTGCTAGATTGTCAGATATGCTATTAAGGCATTTAGTAAGTGCACTGGCCATGTGTTGTGCCAATATTCCTTTGTCCGAAGAAAAATCTAACGAGTTACCAATCAAAGGCTCTATATTGGCTTCAGTTAGTTGCTTAGGATTACGGGACAGACTTCCCATTAGTATACCTTTCTTACTCCTAGCGAATGGAACTGTTATGGAAAAGTTAGATCAATAGAAGGTTTGTACTTATTGAAGTGGGGAGATAGAGAGTCCTGTAAGGTTTAGATACAACAAGCACCCCCATCTCATTTGAAATCAATGCCCCTACATTTGGGCATTTTCAGGCCCCCCTCCCTCTACCTCAAGGACTCTTCTGACAGTTGAGTCTGGAAAGGGTGTATGAATTGGCTGAGAGCACTCCTCCCACAGAGAGGCAGGCAAGGGGAGATTAATCGCAGCCAACATTTCCTAATCAGTGATCAAAAAGGGGTAGGAAGGCATCTTATTCACTCCGCTTCTCAAGTCATACATACACACCCCTGAGAAACTCTCCCACAGCGATTTGATTATGGGGCTAAATAAACTCCTTTGCATGCAGTTGCCCTCAGCCACCCTGGCCTACCACTCAATATTAAAGATTGCAGTAACTCTAGACAGGACAGTATTTCTTCTGGGGAGTTTAGGACGAAGCAAGCAAGGTAAAAAACAGAACGCTGGAGTGGTAAAGAGCTGTGAAGGACTTCAGTCAGACTCACCGCCAGTTGTCTTTATTTTCCTTTGTTGTCTGAGATTAATCTGGCTCCAGCAGGGGGGCAGTGCAGACCGGAGTCTTGATCCAACGACCCAGCGGTGCCAACGCTCCAAACACTCCCAACACACACCGGTGCTGTGTTTTTAATGGGAAAGCCCCTTCTCTGGAAATTGACACTGAAGGAAGACTCAAGTTTTAAAGCAAGCGAAACAAAATGTACATGAAGTACTGCACACTCCGAACACACAGCGTTGCACACCCAGTGACTATTAATATGAATGTCAGGGGATTTGACCATGTGAGCATGGCTGCCAGAAAGTGGATTCAAAGCATAGGCATTGCTGGGGGGGTGGTGTGTGGGGGCGGGGGCTATAGCCCCAGGGCTTTTGGTTGTAGCCCCGGACAGAAGCTCAGGGGCTTAAGCCAAAAGGCTGGCTAACCCAGAGTCCCGACATTAGCTTAGCCCTAGATCTTTTCCAGACCTAGCAACACTCCTGATTCAAAGTGCAGGTGCAGTCAATATTTTTGCAAATATTAGACACCAACCTGTCCCTATGATTTTGCGCATAGGTCAAGCCTGAGTTAAGGCGATGGGATTAATAGAGCTGAGCACTGGGGTTTTGAAAACCTCTGAATTACAGGTCGCTGAAAATATTTTTTGCCATAAGATATTGGACATTCCCAACTGTGTCCCAGGATATAAATTATATATTGAAATAGGCATTTTGCATTTTTTTTCCAACCCTGGTACATAGCGCCACTTAAGATGTGGTTATCAACACACTCTAATTCTAAAGTAATATTGTCAAACATACTTTTACATTTTCTTATTTCTCGTCAAGCTGCCGAGAAGATTCCATGGTGTAAAATCTTTAGCAGCGGTTCAAGTTCCTACTTTTACGGTCTGTGAATTTTGAGTATCAAGTTAGAAATTAAACATTTCATTTTGAAAGTGGAAAGCTTTGGGGCGTCTGCAGCTGCCCTAGATTTGAAAATCCTACATTATCATCATATTTCCATCGTAGGCATTCATTCCATCGCAGGCAGTTATTTGAACGCTGGGCTATATAGAAAGGTTTCGTTTTAGTTCACTTTAAATTCTTGGGCTGCTACACGGAAGACTCGGGTCCAAAGACTTTACAGCTGTTGCCTTTTTGTTCAGATAAGGAGAAAACTAGCCTACAATTGACATGTTTATGTCGTAAACATTTCAATCTCCATACTTTTTATTTGGTTCCAATTCTGAAATGTTTAAATGTTAGGAAATGTATTCATGTTTTTAATAATTTGTAAAGAACGTTGGGTTTCGTACTCAGTTAACATCTTTTTAAGGACGGCTTTGCAACATCGTACCCATGAGTTGAAGGTACTTTCATGATGTGTTTGTAATGACTGAGACTGATTTGTGCGACATTGGATGTCTTATCTTTTTGATCTAGTTATTGTATTTATACTTACTTTAATGAATTGATATTTACAATTTGAATAAAGTTTATACATACATACAGTACAGGGACAGACCCACCGTGTAAACCTCTGTGATCGCTGGCCCGAGCCACCTGTTCAAAGAAGACATAGGAGGATGCAATCTCAGATGACTGAGGGCAAATGTGACAAAAAGAATTAGAAATACAGAAATCGGCCGCCCAACTCAAATAAATACAAATAGGCCAGAATACATCTGGTAAATAAAACCGTTATTCGGGTGACAACAGGGAAGAAAAATAAAATATCAGATAATCCTGGCTGATTTTAAAGGCAGGCAACACCTTTGGGAGAAAAGAGAATTTCTCAAAATAATTTGAGAACGAAAATAATCTCAGCTAAAGAGCTCGTAGTCATCCCATGCAGAACTATTGCCACTAAAAGATCTCCCTCATGGCTCAGAATGCCAATGACGACATCAATAGATGTTAAAAAGAAACAAAAGCCAACAACAGATCCCATGGAGGAAGAATAATTTCTAGTGCTGGACGGACCAGATGAAAACTCTGTACAAGCCTATTGGCATAACGTTGCATTTTGAAATTTACAACCAGGGTTACAGAAAAGCACTCATTGCTATTGCTACAGGTATTTGTAGAGGGCATACGGCCATGACATCTAAGTGCTATTGTTCAAAACAATCAGAGAATCGCCTAAGAGTGACTACATAAACAAAATAATGCTAAGTCTCTTTTTGAAGTCAAGATGATTTTTGGACGCTCGAAGATCCTGGGGGAGTTCATTCCAATACTTGATGGACAAAGCCTGAAATGACCTCCCCACTGCTCTCAATCATCTTGCATATTACTGGAATGTAGTATAAGAACATGGCATGAGAGGATCTGAGAGCATGTGGAGAATAGAGCTGACATTATTTTTAAGATATTTAGGACCCGTTTTCTGATGGGGCCTGAAAGGAAGGCATGGTATCAAAGCAAGACAGACACAAGGGATCACAGTTCAAGGTTGTTTATTAAACTGCAAAAATGGGTGAGATAAACGCCTAATCAAAACCTAAATCTAACATGGGAGCAAGCCACGACCATCAAATAATAATAATACCGTCCTAGTTGTGGCCAGACAAATAAAAAGGGCCTATATTAAAAAACCTATTGCCAATCCTTACCTCTAAATATGTTGTAGTAGGGTCTCCCTTCCCCACGTTTGATGCATGGGACAAGGCAGGACTCTTGAGCACAGTTTTAGTTCCTTTTTCCTCCTATCAGGGCCTTCTGTGACCAAATCTCTTTATGCAAAGTCTTCAGAGGGCCTGATGCATCACAAACGGTTCCTTCTGTTTCATCACATTGGGCGATTACTCTTCCCCCGAGGATCCCCCTCAGCCGGGCTCTGATCCCTTTCACAACATTGGCCTCCCTCAATCGGGCTCAGATCAACCACCCACTCTGGACATCCCTCAGTCGGTTTCACCTTTGTCACCATAATGCAGTTCACTTGACTTTTCAATTCACCACGTGTCAAATACTTTCGACTGTGCAAGGGGTTTTGACTCGACCCCTGTATGACCACTTTGACCCTTTACGTCAGCATCCCTAGGGCCTCCTGGTTTGGTATTTTCATTACCCATACAGTTCTTCATGTATTTCTTTCTCTTTCCTTACAAGAGGTGTACTACAAACATTCGAATGGACGCCCAAGTGGCGCCAGACCACTCTATCTTGAGTACCAAGTTTGTTTCACAAAAAGACCAGTGTCTATTATCTTGTTTCCTTTAAGTAAATGTTGCCACTGCAACCTTGAGCTTAAATTCCAGTCTATCAGTTTCTTCCAATCACCGGCTGTGCTGAACTTGTTGGCTTTTCTTCCAATGCAGTCAAGGATGGTACCACAGCGGCAAGCTCTTTTCCCCGCCCTGGCTATCAGTGCAGGAGGGCCCTGTGTACCGTTGACATCTGCCACACTAATCGCAAGCAGCAATTCCTGGTCTTACTGTTCCTTTATTGAAGGCTTTGCAGGTCTGGGTTGAAAAGGGCAAGGGTAATTTAATTACCTCTTTGTCGTCCTTTCTGTTTCCTCCACCTTTCTCCTTCGTTTGAACTGCCATCGTGGAATAGCTGCTTCTTCGTGCTTTCAGCATTCTCAAAGTGCGCTCTCGTGCTTTGCCTTTTATCCCTGTGGGGAAGGGAAAGTGCTGTCAGGCGTGTGTAGTTATCAGCAAATGCCCACTCTGCCTGACCCTTGTTATGGGACATGTCAGGTAAACGACTCTGGTGTTAGTCCATTGTCTTTCGCAGTGTGAGAAAGTGTTTGTGTAGGAAAAGGGAGGGTGGGGGTAGAGCTTTTGAATATCCTATGGGATAAGATGGGGAAAAGGTGTTATAAGGAATGGGATTCCGCGTCTCACCCGTCGGCGTCCCACTCTCACCCCCTGAAAACCCCCTATCCAGGTGATCCTCCCACACTGGTCCACCCACAGGAACTGAATCCAATAGCGATGGCTGTGTCCTGGCCACCTGGATGACAGATGCACAGGGACTAGAGAGTGAGACACCTTCAGGTATCTCACAGCCCTAAATGCTAATGTCAAAACCTTACAATTAATTCCAGCGGTAAAATGCAACCAATGTAGTTTCCTAAGAACAGATTAAATGTGCATTCTTGATGAGACACCTGTACTGCACAGACTGCTGTGTTCTGAACCACCTGCACCCAATTTAAAATATATTTTGGTGCACCAAGAAGTAAGGTGTTACCATAATCGAGCTAAGAGCTAATGACTGCTTGGGCCATCATGGCTGCAAAATGTTCAGAAATGAACGGCCTAATTTGCCTGAGAATCATTATATTGAAATTTGAGGCACTAATTCATTTGTTTACGTGCTGACACAGACCAATGAGAGCCAAAATAGACCCCTACATGTTTTGCGAGCGATTAAACTTAAACTTTTAGTTTGTCTAAGCAAAGCTCAACTGGAGTGTGTGACAATTTAGTGCACAGCAATGTACTCAGACATTTTATTTTTAAGGTGGAAGATGACATTCTGAGACAATAGCCAGTTGCAAAGAGGTGTTAAATATACATTGAACAAAAAGGGGACAAGCACACTCCCTGAGTTACCCCGCAGTCTAAGAGGTGTTCTTAAGACTCAAATTGGTCAATTCTTACGCAAGACTGTCTTTTAAGAATGAATGTAGCCATTGGGACACATTATCTGAAATATTGGCGACATTTTCCAACCTGGACAACAAGATGGAATGGTCCAAGGTGTTGTAGGGCACGAAATGTCCAACAACATGAGCAAAGCTGCAGAGCCCTGGTCCATAATCCTAAAAAGCGGGTCTTTCACATCACTTAGTGCAGTTTCGGTACTCCTCCCCTGATGGAAGCCAGACTGAAAATCCCCAAGTAATTGATGTTTTTTCCAGATGCTCTTGTAACTGTTCGGTGGCCCTTTTGTCAAGGATTTTTAAAACAAAAGCACAATTAGAAATTGGGCGGCAATTGCTAGTGTCTAGGGAATGTAGTGTTTTCTTTTTTTAATAGTGGAGTAACCACCATTCTTTGAATCTCTGCTGGGATATAACCTTCCACAAAGGACCTAATGATTAAAGGTGCTACAGTGGAACTGCAAGTTTTAATTACATTTGATGGGCAAGGGTCACCAGGATAAGTGGTGAGATTAACCCCTTAAGTGTCAAGGACAAGATATCTTGTATTTCGCACTACGTTTGCAGTGCCAAGGACGAGATACCTCGTAGTTTTTTGACACTTCACTTTGTGCGGTCACTGCAAAGCAGCGATCACACAAATCTGAAATCCAAACAGGGTTGGATTTCTTCCAGTTTCACATCAGTGTGCGCAATGCGTGCTGATGTAAAACTGAACTTAAATTTCACCTCTGCATCCATTTTCAGCTGCAGCAGTGAAGGAGAAGGTATGCTTCAACCAATTCCTCCCTTTATTATGCTGATAAGATCAAGGGAGGTGTCGTTGAAAAGGGGAGACACTCCCCTTTCCAACGACACCTACCAAGAAGCATTGCTGGGCGTGGATCACTTGATCCGTGCCCAGCAATGCCACTAGAGCACCAGGGATTTGTTTTTGAAGTGGGGGGCTCCCCCCCCATGTCCCCTAAAACATTGGCCATAATGTTTAGCCCACCCTGGGGGCAGAAGGGCACACCAATGTTCCCACCTGCCCCTAGGGAAGGAGCAAACAAAAAAAATCATGGAATCTGTTTTGTTTTTGGTAGGGTAGTTGGGGGGGCACCCTAGAACACCAGGGATTATTGTAAATGAAAGGGGGTTGGCCCTCTCTCCCTCACCCAAAATGGATGGGGGGCATGCCAAGTAGCCCTCCCTGGGGGCAGATTGGTAGTGTAGGCTGCCAATCTGCCCCTAGGAAGGACTACATTTGTGTAACTGGGGTTGGGGGGGGGTCACTAAACCACCAGGGATGGGTTATTTGTTATGTTAGGAGAATTTCTAAAGCGCAGCATTCACCCGAAGGTACAAGAACAAATAGGTCTCAGGTTCCGACTGAAGATTAGATAGTTTTCGTTGGTGCGAAGGTCAAGGGGAAGACTATTCCAGGATAAGGCCGCCATTACAGAGAAAGCGCGGCCACCAATCCGGGAAAGCCTAGCTCGAGGAAACGCAATCAGTAGAGCTGACTGTAAGCGCAAAGAACGGACAGGCACATATCGGGAAATTTTTTCCTGTAGGTATTCGGCGCCTTGATTGTAAAAAGCACGTGTACTAGGCACAGGGATTTAAAAAGGATATGCTTCTCAATCGGGAGCCAATGGGGGTGGGGTGGGGGAGTGGCCCTCTCTCCCTACCCCAAATGAATGGGCAATGTCATTTAGCCATTCCTAGGGGCAGATTGCCCCTAGGAAGGGGCAGTGTGTTTTTCATCGGGGTGGGAGTCACTAGACCACCAGGGATGGGTTATTTGAAAGGGGGAGGGAGTGGCCCTCTCCCCCACCACAAATGGTTGGGAAATGTCATTTAGCCCTTCCTAGGGCCAGATTGCCCCAAGGAAGGGGCAGTGTGTTTTTCATGGGGGGTGGGAGTCACTAGACCACCAGGGATGGCTTGTATGAAAGGAGTGAGGGGGGCACTCTGCCACTCCTGCTACAATTGGATAGAGCATGTAATGTAGCCCTCCCTGGAGGCAGATTGGCGGTGTAATCAGCCAATCTGCCCCTAGGAAGCGGTATATTTGTTTTTACTGAAGTCCAGCGGCTGTCCCAGGGAGCCCTGGCAGGGTCATCGTCCCTCCACGGAGGGAAAAGCTGTAACGCAGGCCACCCAGAGGTCCAGGACAGTCAGGGGTGATGTCCCTGGCCTTGGGCGCCCGTCTCCCATGTTGGTCGACCGTCCTCCCCAGTCCAGCGGCGGTCCCAGTGAGCCCTGGCAGGGTCCCCATCCTTTCCCAGGGGGTAAAGATGCAATGCAGCCCACCCAGAGAGCCAGGATAGTAGAGGGTGATGGGCCTAGGCATCTGTGCCTGTTTCCCTTGTTGATCGACTGTCCACCAAGGTCAGCAGCAGTCCCAGGGAGCCCTGGCAGGGGTCTTATCCCTTCTCCGCGTGGATAGTTGTAACATAGTCTAGCCAGAGCTTCGGGATGGTCATGATGATGGTCCCAGGCTTGGGAGGCTGTCTCCCTTGTTGGACGACTGTACCCAAGTACAACAGCGTTTCAGCTTCTGAGTTGACCGCCATGGCAGACAGGCGTTCAAGGCCAGGGACAGCATCCCTGGTGTTAGGCAGAAACCTGTGCAGTTCCCTCTGGGACCACTGCAAAAGATTTAAACTACAGGTGTTTGGCAGTAAACCCACTTGGTAGCAGTCTGTACCACACAGATTCACTTGGTAGCTGTGGCTGAGCAGTCAGACTTCCCTCAAGAAGAGTTAGGCAGTAAACAGAGTATTCACAATAGGGCAAAAGAACACAGTAGAACAAGCAAACACTGACCAGAGCTTGGTGTAAAAGAGATATAATTATTTATTTAAAACCACATCTAGTAAAACACACAGGCACTAATATTAAGCAGTTCAAAAACACGGTCACTAAAAGGTATACACTCCCTTAAAAGAATATTAGACAAGTCTAAAGTAAAGCCCCACTTATTTTCAGACAGCGGTGAGCGCTTAACGCAGATGGCACTCTAATAATGCGTTTTAAAAGGGAGAGAAAAGCAGAGTATAATTTGAAACAGATCCCAACACTTTCACAAGAACACAACAAGAGAGGAAGGCAAAGTAAAACTGTGAAGTTAGAGTTCAGAAGGCCGGATCCACTTTAAGAGGATCAGAACGAAAGGTGTCCAAGTTCACACGGTTGAAAAGTGCATAACAGTCTCGAAAAGGTTCAGAAAGAGTTGGACCATAGGAAAGGGACCAGTTAGAGGGTCAAGGGGGCCAGCCCAGTCCAGAAGGTTAAGGGGTTATTATTACTTTGTAGCAATCTTTAGAAAGGGAGGCCTGGCGGACACGGTACCTTAAAGTGGTGAGTATACTCCAGCGGGGGCAGTTGTTCCTGGCAGCGAATGCAAGTCGGTCCTTCGTCCGGGGAAGAGAGGATCTCGTCGGGGAGGAAGACAAGAGTCCGTTGCACTGCCAGGGAAGAAACCAGCCGCAGAGTTTTCAGTTAAAAGGAGCGGTCCTTTGGTTCGCGGTCCAGTGGTAAGTGGCTATCCGGTTGCCGGGGTGCTTGGCACGGGCAATTCGACCACAAGACGTCCTGGGATGCGAGAAAAAGAAGGTAAACTGGTTGTGCCCACCAGTCAGGGGAAGAAGTGTAACGCTCACCTGATTCTCGCAGAGGCGCCGGTCTTGACTGGGCGACTACCGTATCTTCAAAGGTGATGTGTAGCACCCGGTTGGCTCTTTGGGCTGGACCTCTGTGCACTGTATGCCTGACTTCAAGAGTAAGATGTCTGCAGATAGAAAATATGGGATTAATGAACTGGGGTTATTGGGGTGTCCCTATCTCTTTCCTTTTCTCCTCTCCTGTAGACCCCCATAGGTTAACGCTCTCACCTTAGGTAAGTGAATGCCGAGCTCTCCATCTGCCTCGGGGCAGGGTGCTGTAACCAGTTTCTTCACTGGATAGGTAGCGCAGGCCTCTTGACTTCAGAGGACTGCTGTCCGTCGTTTACTGCACGAACGGTAAGTTTCGAGTAATTCTATTGTCTTTAAAGTCTTTAGTAATGATGTCTCTTGTTTTGCAGGGTTCCGGCGATGGCGGATGACGGGCTGAAGTGAGTTGAAGATGGAGCCCGTGTGATGAATAGAAGCGCCTGGAAGCACGTAAGCAAGCGCTTGTTGCCTGCTTCACGATGCGCTCTAACTGTCTTTTTATTTTGCAGGTACAAGTTCGGAGCGGCTGCAGGGTGCCGGAATACCCACTGGGTTAGATGTGGAAAGGAGTAATGGCACGTGAGTATTAAAGTTCCCCAATGTCTTTAAACGCACCTTGTTTTGTCTTTCAGATGCGTGATCCAGCGCCGAAGGCCTCCGGAGCGTGCGAAGAGTTGGTAAGCTTTTGTCTTTCAGATGCCGGAATGCAGTGTGAAGACCTCCGGAGCGCACAAAGAGTAGGTAAGCCTTTGTCTTTCAGATGCCGGAATGCTAACCTGTTCTTTCTTGTCTTTATAGGTGTTGCTGAAGACTGGATTCAGGATGGAAAGCCTTTTTCCTTAGGCCCAGGATCCGATGCAGAAGACACGATGAGCGTTCTGCTGCAGAGGATGCAGAATAACGCAAAGCAAGATTCATCCACCGGGTGTGGTTTAAATAGCCTCCTGTAGTGCTTAGGTGTCTCCTTCCACAGCCACGCCTAGGTAAGAAAAGAGTTCCTGCTTTCCAGAAGAGTTCCAGTGTTCTGAATCTAGGGAGTGGCTCCTGCCCCACCCAACAGGAAAAGTAGTTCCAAACAGAAGAGGATCAGAGGCTCAACTGGCAGGCAAGTAAGCAGCATGGTCTGCTGCAGGTAAGTCCACCCAAGCATTATGAGCCCGGCGCTTCCAGCGCTGGGACTGGGCATATTTATGAGCCTGGTGCCACTGGCGCCAGGACTGGGTCCAAAAGGTCCCAATTGGGACTGGTTGGCACTCGGAACCTGGGTTATGGATCTGCTTCCAAGGGAGTTGGGAAAACCCTGACCTTTTGGAAGCAGAGATCATGACAAGAAGACTCTCCAGCCGGGAGATCTTCTATGTCGTTGGGAAGTGGTGAGTCGGTTCTGCAGGGCTCCACCGGTGGTGTCGTCGTAGCAGGTCGGCTCAGCTTCTCCCTCGTCGGATTCTCAGGTCCTGTGGCGACTTCTGAAGTTCCAGTCCCCAAAGCCCTGCTTTTATGCAGCACACCCCCATTCACTCAGCATAGCTGTCACTCAAACATGCTAAGTGGTGAGCCGGCCGGCTCACCACTTGGGCCAATCACACAAGAGTGCGACTTGAGTTACCAAAGTAACTCAGTCCAGGGTGCCTAAACCCCCTCCCACACCCCCTGTGGTACGCAGACAGAGTGGCACCACTTGTGGAGGCTTCTGTAGAGAAGCCCGCCAAAAGTGGAACAAAGGGCTCGACTTGGGTTGGAGTCACAGAAGAGAACACAAACGCCATTTTAGAATCGAGTCCTGGCAAAAAATACCAACCGGCGAATTAATATTAAATAAATAAACCGGCGGTATGTTCGAGGCTATGAGAATTAAATAATTAAAGTTGGTAGCCTCGAACAATGGGAAAATCCCATAGGGATATATTCGCGGTCGAATATAAAAAGTAGTATCCACTGCCACCAGCCAAAACTCGATCAGGGGGGACGGAGACGTGCCCCCTCGACTAACAGACCCCGGGGCAATCGAATTGCCCCGACCAGTACGTCCACAATATGATGGTTTGTACTGGTTTCTGTTCATAATTTGGGACTAGTAAAGCCAATAGTGACTTTACATGCCCTGGGAGACAGTAGTCAGTCCCAGGGTATGGAGTCTATGGTGGGGTGTCACTATGACACCCCTGTGTTACTGCACGGAGGGTGCTGTGTAACACACATAGGGCCTCATTACAACCCAGGCGGTAAGTTCCCTACTTTACCACCATGGTGTAAACTCTGTTTACACCATGGTGGATGGCGGATTTACCGCCCCATTCCAAGGTGAGTGGGGCGGTAAATCCCCATTCCCCATTTACCCTTCCCCATTCCCATTTTTGCCCCATAGGGCCTAATGGGGGTGGGGAAGGCGCTAATTACGGCACTGTAAATTACGGTGCCGTAATTAGCACCAAGGCGGGTTAGCGCCTTGCATTTTAACGCCTGCTGAAAGCAGGCGTTAAAATGGTAATCAGGCGTTAAGGGTTAACGGCGCCGACGGCGACGTTAAACCCTTAACGCCTGGGTTGTAATGAGGCCCATAGTAAAAAACACATGAGACCCTATGGAGTAAAGGACTCCATAGCCCATAAAACACATTACCAGTCAAAGGAACACCACTCTTGGCAGGAGAGAAAAAAACAAACTCCAGAAATCCAGCAAAGCTGCTGGGGGACTCACTAGGTTAGGAAATTCAGCCTAAACAGAGAATTCTCCCTAACACTCGCCCCCGCCCCCCAGACTAAGGGACAGGAGGATTTAATCCACTCCTGGATGAATCTCATACCTCTAGTCGATGACATACATCCTAGAGAGACCATCAGCATTTTGGTGGTGATACCCTGAACTGTGCTCAATGGTGAAATCAAACCCTTGCAGGCAGATTGACCATCTCAATAGTTTTGGGTTTTCCCCTCTCATTTGCATTAACCATCTCAAGGGTTGGTGGTCCGTCTGAATGACAAAAGTAGAACCATACAAGTATGACCTAAACTTCTTCAGAGCCCACACAATAGAAAAACACTCTTGTTCAATGGTTGCCCACCTTGTTTCAGGATCCTTCAGTTTTCTACTGATGAAGCAAATGGGGTGCTCCCTACCTTTCCCATCCAGTTGACTAAGGACTGCACCTATTCCTACATTTGAAGCATCTGTTTGCACAATGAAAGTTTGGTGATAGTCAGGAGCTCTGAGTACTGGGGCTTGGCAAACAGCCTTTTTCAGGGTTTCAAAGGCCTGATTGCATTCCTCATTCCACCTAAACTTTTTAGGGAATTTAGGAGAGGAGATGACATTCAGTGGAGAAGCTATGGACCCATAGTTCTCAATGAAATTCCTGTAATACCCAGTGAGGCCTAAGAAGGCTCTCACCTGGGTCTGAGTAGTAGGTGTTGTCCAATTTTGCACAGCTTCAATCTTACTGGGCAAAGGCCTTATTTCTCCACCTCCTACCTCATGTCCGAGGTAGACCACTTTACTCTGCCCAATCTGGCATTTGCTTGCCTTTATGGTCAGATTGGCCTTTCCAAGAGCCTGCAAAACATATCTCAGGTGGTCCACATGGTCTTCCCAGGAATTGCTGAACACTGCTATGTCATCCAAGTATGCCATGCAGAAGTCCTCCATCCCATTCAGAACCTGGTTTACCATCCTTTGAAATGTAGCAGGTGCATTTTTCAATCCAAAAGGCATAACCTTAAACTGGTACAAGCCAACTGGGGTAGAAATTGCAGTTTTCTCCTTGGCATGATCTGTCAGGGCGATTTGCCAATAGCCTGACGTCAAGTCAAATGTGCTGAGGAACTTGGCTGCACCAAGTCTATCCACCAACTCATCTGTCCTTGGCAAAGGGTGGGCATCAGTCTTAGTGACTGCATTAAGAGCTCTGTAATCCACACAGAATCTAAGTTCCTTAGACCCTGCCTTTGGTACTAACACAACTGGGCTAGACCATGGACTAGTAGAGGGCTCTATTACCCTGAGATCAAGCATCTTGCTGACCTCACCTTTGATGTGGGTTCTTATATTCTCTGACATTCGATATCCTCTGCTTTTGACTGGCAGACAGTCACCAGTGAGTATGTCATGCTGTCCTCAAGGGGTCAAGCCTGGTGAAAGTGAGAACAGATAGGCAAACTGATTTAACATAGATTTGCACTCTTCCTGTTGCTCAGGTGTCAGATACTCCTTCAATCTTTTCGTCTAAAGGTAAGCCTCTGAGGAGATCAGGAAGAGCTTCACTCTCTTCTTCTTCCTCTGATGATGCTAGAAGCAGAGCTCCTACATCAGGTCTGGAGACATACGCTTTTAGTCTGTTGGTGTGGAAGACTGTTGGAGCCTCCTTGGGGTTGCCCAAGTCCACCAGATAGTTGACCTCTCCAAGTTTACCCACAACCTTGAAGGGTCCCATTCATTTGTCTTGCAAGGCCCTCTGCCTTGTTGGAATCATAACGAGAACTAGCTGGTCCTGAGTAAACTCAACCATGTTAGCCTTTTGATCATGCCAGTGCTTGACCAGTGCTTGTCCAGCTTTCAGGTTATCACTTGCTTCTGCCATAATTTGTGACATTCTCCTTCAGAGACCTATCACATAGTCAGTCACTCTGACCGGTTTGGAGGAAGGAGCACTCTCCAACCCCTCCTTGATCAGGGCCAATGGACCTCTGACTGGATGACCATAAAGAAGTTCAAAGGGAGAATAACCTACTCCCTCCTGAGGGACTTCTCTATAAGCAAAGAGAAGGTATGGTGTAGAAGGTCCCACTTTCTTTTAAGGGGGTCCTCTAAAACACCTATCATGCTCTTCATGGTTCTGTTGAACCTTTCAACCAGTCCATTTGTCTGAGGGTGGCATGTGGTTGAGAACTTGTAAGTAACTCCGCAGGTTTTCCACATGGCTTTCATGTAGTGGGACATAAAATCCGACCCCCTGTCAGAGATTACTTCCTTAGGAAACCCAACCCTGGTAAAAATACCAAGGAGGGCCTTAGCCACAGCCGGAGCTGTAACAGTCCTCATAGGAATTGCCTCAGGGTACCTAGTAGCATGGTCTACTACAACAAGTATAAACCTGTTGCCTGAGGAGGTTGGAGGATCAAGGGGACCAACAATGTCAATCCCTACTCTCTCAAATGGGACTCCCACTACAGAGAGAGGCACTAAAGGTGCCACATTCTTGGAGCCAACCTTACCAGAAGTCTGGCAGGTGTGGCAGCTCCTGCAGTACTTATCTACTTCAGCCCCCATCTTTGGCCAATAAAAGTAGAGTGAGAGCCTTTCCTTAGTCTTCTTGAAACTCAAGTGACCAGCCAAAGGAATCTCATGGGCTAACTGCAAGAACTGTGGTCTGTTCTCTTGGGGCACTACAAGTCGTTTGTTGTCCACAGGTGCAGACTCCGTTGGTTTACTGTAGAAGAGGCCATCTTCCCAGTGTAACCTATATTTCCCAGGCTCTTGCCCTTCAGCCTGAGCATCTGCCTGGTGGCGAAGACCTTCCAGAGTTGGACATTCTCTCTGTCCCTTACTGAAGTCTGCCCTGTTGGGTCCACCTTCTGCCAGTAAAGACTGCAGCTCAGGATGGTCAACAGGATCCAGATCTCCAATGAGTTCCTGGCCTTCCACTAGCTCTTCTTCAGAGTCTAGTTCAACCACACAGGGTTGTACCTCCCTCTCAGCCTCAGCTGGAGGGGGAGTTACTGGTGTAACTTTGGACAACCTAGGGGAAGTCCTTGTTGGCTGCACTGGAGTGCTGGCTGTGAGGTTCTTTTTAGAAGTTTTAGGTTTCCCTTTTCCTTCTAGTTTCTTAGAGACAGCAGCTGACATCTCCAGTGGAGCAGGAGTGATCTCTTTCTTCATCATATCCTTGGGAGCACCTCTCATGGTTCTCTCCCTTGCAGGTCTGGTGAGCTCCTGTAACCTTTTACTAGGAGGTCTGGGGGTATGTGACACTACTCCAAGAGTTTTGAAGTCATTACCCAGCAGAACCCTTCCTGGCACCTCACTTTGTATGCTGACAGGTATCTTCACAGTCATGTCATTACAGTGGATGAGAACTGGTAATTGGGGAAGCATCTGCACAGGCCCTCCAGCTAACTTGGTGAGGCGTTTCGGGGCCTTAGCAACATCCTCAGCCTGAAAAAACGATTTGTCCACCACAGTTATGCTGGCCCCAGAGTCCCTAATGGCAGGAGTCTCCTGACCATTCACCTGGACAATGTCCTTATAATACTCTTTAGTATTATCTGGGATAGAATTATAGACATCTAAGTTCTGTTGTTCCCACAAACCCAGAGACACTAAAGAAACACTGGCTGAGACTCCAATGGGTTCATCAGCCAGTAATAGAAAGTTTCCACTTGCCATTTGTACTTCCTCCTCTGGAGCGAAGGCTAAGGAGACAAGCTGGACCCCTGAAGGTTTACCCTTAATCTGGGATCTCCTTTCACATGGTCAGTAGAGCCACAAACAAAGCATTTACCAAATGCTTTCTGGAATGGTGGCTTGTTCTGACCTCCTTCTGGTTTGGCACCAGAAGGTACACTAGCCTGATTTGGTTTGCCTTGTGGCTTACCCTTTTGGTTTAGTTTGGGGCCCTCTTTGGAATTGGAATTATTGGAATTCTCTTTGGAGTCCTTCTTTGGCTGTTTTCCCTCATCCTTTTTCTGAGTAGCCCCAGAATCCTTGTGAGTGGCCCTGTTGGCAACCCACAAGTCAGCAGCCTTAGCTAACTTCCTGGAATCCAATTCCTTTGAATCAGCCAAGTGCTGTCTGAGCTCAGGAGAGCAGGCATCATAAATTGACTCCAACATTACAATATTCTTCATTCCTTCATAAGTGTTAACTCTGTAACCCTTAATCCATCCCTCTAAGTTCTTCAAACTTTCACTCACCCAGGTAGCCCAAGGGGTACCATCATGCTTTTTGAGGGTCCTAAACCTCTTAATGTACTGGGAAGGGGTCTTCCCAAATCTAGCTATCAAAGCTAGTTTCACACATTCATAATCCTTATCCACCTCCCCCAACTCCATTACCACATCAGTTGCAACAGGGGGAAGCCTAGAGAACAACCAGGGAAGTAACTCATTCCCTGTGATGTCCTGGAGCCCATGATTATACTCAAACATTTTTAACCAATCCAACACATCCAACTTAGGTTCATACATACCCACTAATTCCTTAGGCATCCAGGGTCTTTTGGGACTGGAACTCCTAGAGGAACCAGAGGAGAGAGAGGCATTTTCCACAGACAACTTCTTCATTTCTAGTTCATGATTAAGCTCTATTTCTCTGAGTCTTAACTCAGCTTGCTTCTGCTCAGCCTGGGCATTCATTCTTCTGAACTCTAGCTCTTGGTTTCTTTCAGATTGAGCAATAAAACATGTGTACTCTAATTCAAGCTTCATTTTTTCAAGTTCAAAATAAGCAGGGTTACATGTAGGACCAGGTATAGGTACAGTAGGTAAGGCAGACAGAGGCTCAGAGTGGCTAACTTCATTAGGTTCACTTTCCTCTTCTGACTCATTATCAAGACTTTGATTTAGATCAATACCATCACTGTTTTCTACATTTGCTGGGGGTGTAGATTCCTCTGTACCACCCAGACTTTGGTTTTCTAACAATCTTTCTATAAGTTCCATTTTCTTGCCCTTCTCAAAGAGATTCTTATGTCTACACAATACTTTTAAGCAATCAGCAGTTTTGGCAGACAGTGATTCTAGGGTATAACTCTCCATAGCAGACATAGTTAGAAAATCTGCTTTTTAGTGCTAAGCTTTGTGGTTAGTTGTCCTAAAGTGTTAAAAAAGCACTCTAAAGTGTATACTCAATACAAATCCCACTGCTGTACACCAGTGTTGGGCAGAAACCTGTGCAGTTCCCTCCGGGACCACTGCAAAAGATTTAAGACTAAAGGTGTTTGGCAGTAAACCCACTTGGTAGCAGTCTGTACCACACAGATTCACTTGGTAGCTGTGGCTGAGCAGTCAGACTTCCCTCAAGAAGAGTTAGGCAGTATACAGAGTATTCACAATAGGGCAAAAGAACACAGTAGAACAAGCAAACACTGACCAGAGCTGGGTGTAAAAGAGATATAATTATTTATTTAAAACCACGTCTAGTAAAACACACAGGCACTAATATTAAGCAGTTCAAAAACACGGTCACTAAAAGGTATACACTCCCTTAAAAGAATATTAGACAAGTCTAAAGTAAACCCCCAATTATTTTCAGACAGCCATGTAACTGCTTAACGCAGATGGCACTCTAATAATTCGTTTTAAAAGGGAGAGAAAAGCAGAGTATAATTTGAAACAGATCCCAACACTTTCACAAGAACACAACAAGAGAGGAAGGCAAAGTAAAAACGTGAAGTTAGAGTTCAGAAGGCAGGATCCACTTTATGAGGATCAGAACGAAAGTTGTCCATGGTCACACGGTTGAAAAGTGCATAACAGTCTCGAAAAAGTTCAGAAAGAGTTGGACCAAAAGAAAGGAACCAGTTAGAGAGTCAAGGCGGCCAGCCCAGTCCAGAAGGTTAAGGGGTTATTATTACCTTGTAGCAATCTTTAGAAAGGGAGGCCTGGCGGACACAGTACCTTAAAGTGGTGAGGATACTCCAGCGGGGGCAGTTGTTCCTGGCAGCGGATGCAAGTCGGTGCTTCGTCCGGGGGAAGAGAGGATCTCGTCGGGGAGGAAGACATGAGTCCGCTGCACTGCCAGGGAAGAAACCAGCCGCGGAGTTCTCAGTTAAAAGGAGCGGTCCTTTGGTTCGCGGTCCAGTGGTAAGTGGCTATCCGGTTGCCGGGGTGCTTGGCCCGGGCAATTCGACCACAAGACGTCCTGGGATGCGAGAAAAAGAAGGTAAACTGGTTGTGCCCACCAGTCAGGGGAGAAGACACTCCAGCCCGGAGATCTTCTCTGTCGTCGGGAAGTGGTGAGTCAGTTCCGCAGGGCTCCACCAGTGGTGTCGTCGTAGCAGGTCGGCTCAGCTTCTCCCTCGTCAGATTCTCAGGTCCTGTCATGACTTCTGAAGTTCCAGTCCCCAAAGCCCTGCTTGTATGCAGCACACCCCCATTCACTCAGCCTAGCTGTCACTCAAACATGCTAAGTGGTGAGCCGGCCGGCTCAGCAATTGGGCCAATCACACAAGAGTGCGAATTGAGTTACCAAGGTAACTCAGTCCAGGGTGCCTAAACCCACACCCCCTGTGGTACCCAGACAGAGTGGCACCACTTTTGGAGGCTTCTGTAGAGAAGTCTGCCAAAAGTGGAACAAAGGGCTCGACTTGGGTTGGAGTCACAGAAGAGAACACAAACGCCATTTTAGAATCGAGTCCTGGCAAAAAATACCAACCGGCGAATTAATATTAAATAAATAAACCGGAGGTATTTTCGAGGCTATGCCAATTAAATAATTAAAGTTGGTAGCCTCGAACAATGGGAAAATCCCATAGGGATATATTCGCGGTCGAATATAAAAAGTAGTATCCACTGCCACCAGCCAAAACTCGATCAGGGGGGACAGAGACGTGCCCCCTCGACTAACAGACCCTGGGGCAATCGAATTGCCCCGACCAGTACGTCCACAATATGATGGTTTGTACTGGTTTCTGTTCATAATTTGGGACTAGTAAAGCCAATGGTGACTTCACACGCCCTGGGAGACAGTAGTCAGTCCCAGGGTATGGAGTCTATGGTGGGGTGTCACTATGACACCCCTGTGTCACTGCACGGAGGGTGCTGTGTAACACACATAGTAAAAAACACATGAGACCCTATGGAGTAAAGGACCCCATTGCCCATAAAACACATTACCAGTCAAAGGAACACCATGAATCATGTCCAAGAGTGGGAAAAAGAGTCTCACTCTTGGCAGGAGAGAAAAAAACAAACTCCAGAAATCCAGCAAAGCTACTGGGGGACTCACTAGGTTAGGAAATTCAGCCTAAACAGAGAATTCTCCCTAACACCCGGCCATCCTGGAGCTTTGGCCGAAGCTCCCACAATGAAACTGTCCAAAATTGTATCAATTTGTGATGAATGGCACATATTCTGTCAGGGTGCCTATATTGACAGAGCATACAATACACACTTGACTTGGAGCTCCTTTCCTCTGTCAGAATGTGTTTGTGCTTGGGCTGTAGTGGATAGGTAGGAGGAAGGTTGAACTGGTGTGATCCACTGTTGGAGGTGTGGAAGATCTTGGTGCACTGTGTGAAGTGTATGGTGTTAAGGATTGTTGTGTGTGGTGTAAAGAAGGCGTGTCAATGTGTTCTGGGAGAAGTATGCGTATTGTACAGTGCCCTAAGAAATGCTAGGCATGGAGACTTCACTGAGCCTTACTCTTCCTTTCTGGCTGACTCATGCTCCCATTTACCTTCTCATATACCTCGGTATCACTGTGAAGTACGTGCGACTCTCCTTACCACCGTGCAGTACAAACGGTGGGCCACAGGAACAGAAACCTTCACTGATTACAAGTGTGCCAGCACAACTGTGGTGACATAATGTGTCCTTTGCCTCTTTCCCTGAAAAGTATGTGCCAATTACGTAATGACCTACTGTTCTCTAACATGTGAAGTGCATGTAAGACTGGGGGAAGTGTGTGTCTGGGATTGTTGCAAGAGACATGTGTTGAAGCACTTGTGCTAATTGATAAACTGTACGTCTGGCCCTATTCATGTTAGTTTTTCATGTTTCCATTTCCTAGTGAGGATGAGGGTTGTATGGTTTGTCAGGCACTCTTTCATCTGATGGGCTGCAGCACATTTCACTGGCCCAAGCACATTTGGATCTCAGAGGAATGGTGTCATTGCACTAGTTTGGTGTCGGGGGAATGAACCTTCACCAGCTCAAAGGAGTCATCTGCGATGCCCAGGCAAAAAGAGATGTTCCACCGCCATTTTTAATTGTGGTGCATCTGAGAGGAAATGATATGGCTTCTATGGGACGGAGAGGGGTACGGGAGCTACTGATGACCGAACTGGAGTGGATTTCCCTTAGGTTCCCAAACAATGTGGGGGCTTGGTCGCAAATGATTCCCAGGAGGGATTGGAGAATTCCTGGGAAGGAAAAGGCCATCAACTCCTTGGTGAGGAAACTTAATGCCGAGCTGGCAAGACTGACCAAGGACAATGACGGAATTCCGACAATTTACCATGGCTTGATCAAAGGTGAACTGATGTTTCACTGAAACTGAGTGCACCTTTCTAAGGTTTTCATTGTGGACATTATGAACTTTGCCCAGACGTTATGTTGGGGGGTTTGAGGGGATCCCAATAATTGATGGACTTACAAGGTTGTGTCAATGTATTCAATATGTCAGTGCTGCCTATTTCTTTGCAAAGCATCCCCACATTTATCAGCTTAATTCCACTTGCTGGCCCTTACAGTCGTTCGGTCCTTGTGACCTTCCCCCTTCACACACAACCCTATGTGAATGAGCTGGGGGGTTTGTGGAAAGTGTGCCTGCAATTGTCTTGAAGGGCCTGCCATGTACTTTCCTCATCTTCACTGTCTGCATCCAGAGCGCCTCTGCCTTTTCACCTCACCCAATCACAAATACATTACATTGTTGCTTCTCACCTGTATTTCCCATCCAACTGCACCCCATGGGGAAGTGGAGGGTTCAACGCACGGTGGCTGTCTTAGAATTTGTAGTGTGGGTTTCATCCTCTTCCCCACACTTGTATTTGTGTAATGTATAGCTGAAGATGACATCTTGCTTTTTTGTTCTCTTTTTTGTAGGTGCAGGTGTGTTGTAGCAGTCCAACCAATTGTAAGTAAGCAGTGAGCTGATCCTTTGCATTTCATGTGAGTAGCAAATTAGTAATCGTTTTTATTTAGCGTGCTGAGAGTACATCACATTGCAGAGGGCTGCTACAGTTTGTGAGCAGATTCTGGAGATTTTGGCGTAATTGTGTGGTCTTGGTCTGTGGCATTCAATACCACTTTGCTAGTTTCCATACTTTGTGAAGCAAAGAGACTTACTGTTTCAGTCTTTATCTGTTCTTTTGGCAGTAAAGGGTTACA
Source organism: Ambystoma mexicanum (assembly GCF_040938575.1). Lineage (NCBI taxonomy): Eukaryota > Metazoa > Chordata > Amphibia > Caudata > Ambystomatidae > Ambystoma > Ambystoma mexicanum. The sequence continues at coordinate 478,668,679 of NC_090934.1, forward strand.
TCGCGACAGTAGTCATGGCTTCTCATCAGATCTCTAGTGAGGAGGCTTTGGTCTTACTGATGCAGTCTGACTCGGAGCAAGGCACAGAACCGAATGTGCAATCTGAAACAGAATCTGCTTCTGAGGGTGAGCAGGCAGTTGATTCTGGAAGTGAGTTTTCGGTTCAGGGTTGGTTCCACCTCCTCATCTGATGAGGAACAGAATGAAGGAGTACATGCACCTCTTCAGACACGTCCCACACACAGGTTACCTAAAAGGTTGAGGGAAAATGCAGGACGTGTAAGGAATGTGCCAGATCATGACATGGCTGATGAGTTGGACTGGGTGCCTCCAGCAATGGCTCAGCCTGTTGTGCCACCTTTCACTGGAATATCAGGGTGCACAAATAATACAAATGGTTTTCAGCCTATTGACCGTTTCAACCTTTTTGTGGATGATGGGTTCATTTCAGATGTGGTTGAGCAAACTAATTTGTACACTGCACAGTTCTTGATGTCACAGGGTCCCACTCTCAAACCCCATTCCAGAGCACAGTCTTGGGTTCCAACAACCAATGTTGAGATGAGAAAATGTTGGGGTCTCACTCTGCACATGGAAATATCACTGAAGCCGTCTATCTCAATTATATGATATGATATGATGTATGGCATCTGTAACGCGCCTATACACAGGTGTTTCAAGGTGCGAAAATGTTCTGCTCTACTGAAGCGGTATATACAACCCAATTTTTTTCAAGCAGCAATGCGCCTCATTATAACCCTGGCAGTAGCCGTACCTGCAGCTTCTGGAGTTGCATTTATTCCGGCCCCTGGCAATGGGGACGTACAGGGCCATTCTGACCTCGGTGGTCCCTGTATGTCCCCATTGCCAGGGGCTGGAATCCATTACTCCCCATTCCCATTTGAGCCCAATAGGGCTCAATGGGAATGGGGAGGTCGGACGCACCGGCACCGTTTATAACAGTGCTGGTGCAGCCGACATGCTGTGCTCGCGGGTGCCTTTCTGCCTGCCAGATCCGACCTGGCGGGCAGAAAGGCACCCATGTGCACAACTCGTAGTTTGCCAGTCCAGGAACTACCGTACCGGCATGCTTACTGGTACCGTAGTTCCCGGACTGGCAAACTTATAATGAGGCCCAATGAGTAGAAATTGTTTCCAAGCACGGCAACATATGTTGCATTTCAATGGCAACTCGTCAGCATTATCCAGAACTGACCCAAATTGTGATACGCTATTCAAAAATTCAGCCATTTCTGAAGCACTTTACTCAGCGATTTTTGGAGGTGCATGTTCCTAGACAGAACATATCCATTGATGAATCATTGGTATTGTTCAAAGGTCGGCTAGTGGTCAAACAGTATATTTCGAGCAAGAGAGCACGATCTGGGAACAAGGTGTATATGTTTGTGAAAGTACCACTGCGTAAGCCTACAACATGAGAGTCTACACTGGAAAAGACTCGAGCATAAACCCTCCGGGCTGCCCAGTCCATTTAGGGATAAATGAAAACAATTTTTGGGATCTTGCCACACCATTGTTCCACAACGCAGTTACCGCCAAGGCTTCCCAAAGACAACTTGTGTGTAAGAAGATGGACAAGGCAGAATGTATGGCATTGCGGTGGGAGGAACTGTTGGCAGTAATATTCTGCGACAGAAGAGATGTGCACATTCTAAGTACTATTCATGATGAAAGTACTTCACTTGTCACTGTGCACTGGTAGGCTAAGCAAGTGTAGAAGCCCAAGTGCATTCTGGACTACACCAGGTACATGGGTGGAGTAGATAAAGCAGACCAATTGCTTGAGCCATACCAGGCGGCACGCAAGTCTCGCATGTGGTACAAGAAGTTGCATGTAGCTACATACAATGCTTATGTTGTCTACCATGCAGCTGCTCCACAAAACAAACTGTCCTTTTTGAACTTTGAAAAAGAAGTTGTAAAATCGCTGACCATTGTCCATATACAAACTCCTTCCTTTCCATAAGTAGAAGATGTGGCCAGATTGAAAGGATGACAAGTTGCTGATTATGTTCCTGCCACACCCATGAAGACACAACCATACAGAAAATGTAAGGTGTGTACAAAACAAGGAAGGAGGAGGGATACTCGTGTGCACTGTCCCCAATGCACTTCCATGCCAGCCCTCTGCCTACAGCCTTATTTTCTTTTGTATAATACAAAGGAAAAGTATTAGGAGAAAAGTGATTTCCTGAAATGCCCATAATTCCTAGAAATGGGCCCATAGGCTCTCAATTCGTGCATGCCTTACAAAGGAACGCCACTCCTGCTCCCTGCACTGGAGTCGTGCCTTCAATAAAAATGCAAGATAATTCCGACTCACTTCACTTTAGCGTGCCTTGACGAGCATTGCTAGTCCTGCTCCCACCATTTTAGGCCTGCCTTGGAAAGGCACGCCACTCCGGCACCTTTCACTTGAGGCCTCGCCTTAGAAAGGAACGTCAGTCTAGCTCCCTCTGCTCGAGGCATGACTTACAAAGGAACGCAATTCAGGCTCCTTCCACTTGAGGTGTGCCTTTAAAAGAAACTTCACTCCAACTCCCTCTACTAAGGCATGCCTTGGACAAGAAGGCAACGCCATTCTGGTTCCCTCCACTTGAGGCATTTCTTAGAAAGGAATGCCACTCCAGCTCCCTCCACTCGAGGCGTGCCTTGGACAAGAAAGGAACAACATTCTGGTTCACTCCCCTTTGGCGTGCCTTGCGAAGGCATGCCAGAGCAGCTCCCTCCACTTGAGGCCTGCCTTAGAAAGGAACGTCAGTCAAGATCCCTCTGCTTGATGCGTGCCTTGGAAAGGAATGCGATTTCCGGCTCCTTCCACTGGAGGCCTGACTTACAAAGAAACGTCACTACAGCTCCCTTCACTCGAGGCGTGCCTTGGACAAGAAGGGAACACCATTCTGGTTCATTCCCCATTGGCATGCCTTTGTAAGCAATGTTAGTCATGCTCCCTCCACTTCAGGCTTGCCTTAGAAAGGCATGCCACTCTGGCACCTTTCACTTGAGGCCTGCCTTAGAAAGAAAGATCAGTCTAGCTCCCTCTGCTCGAGGTGTCACTTGCAAAGGAACACAATTCAGGCTCCTTCCACTTGAGGCGTATCTTAGAAAGGAATGCTGCTCCAGCTCCCTCCATTCGAATCGTGCCTTGGACAAGAAGGGAACACCATTCTGGTTCACTCCCCTTTGGCATGCCTTGCCAAGGCATGCTAGTGCAGCTCCCTCCACATGAGGCCTGTCTTAGAAAGAACCGTCAGTCAAGCTTCCTCCGCTTGAGGCATACATTGGAAAGGAATGAGATTCCGGCTTCTTCCACTTGAGGCTTGCCTTACAAAGAAATGTCAGTCCAGCTCCCTCCACTCCAGGCGTGCCTTGGACAAGAAGGGAACACCTTTCTAGTTCACTCCCCTTTGGCGGGCCTTGACAAGCAATGCTAGTCATGCTCCCTCCACTTGAGGTGTGCCTTGGAAAGGATCGCGATTCAGGTTCCTTCAACTTCAGGCGTGCCTTGGCAAGCAATTGTAAACCAGCTCACTCCACTTGAAGCGTGCCTTAGAAATAAACGCCAGTCCGGCTCCCTCTACTCGAGAGGTGTGTTGGACAAGACGGGAACACCATTCCAGTTCCCTCCACTCAAGGCGTGTCTTTCAAAATTTGTAAACGCCACTTTGGCTGCCTCCCTTGAGGGCTAAGTGTCATGAAAATGGTACCTGGACACCATCTATACTGTACATGCAGATGTGATTTCTGTGAATGCAGTTTGCCATCACTGCAGAAATGATAAGCATGTTAGTGGATGTGTATTTAGTGTGTGTATGTTTGCAGATATGGATGGTTCAACATGACTGGTGGATGCTGGCATCCTTGCTATGCGAGTACTTGAAGTTGGTGGGAAAGGCATCGCCTGGAGGCCAGGTAGCTAAGTGAGCGGATGTCTACTTGCTATGAGTGTGCAGATACGGTTGGTGACACGTGACAGTTGAATACAGGCAGAGTTGATATGCAAGTCCCGTAGAAGCGCATTGAAGCAAGTCCCGCTTGGCCCGCGATCTCTGCTTCATTGAGGATTTGCAGTGTTTTCTTTTGGACACTTGTATAAGTGCACTACTTTGACCAAAAGGCTTTGCAGCACATATTACGTGCCCCGCTTATTTAAACAGGCACCCGCGTGCGCGCATTGAAGCAAGTCCTGTAGAAGTCCCGCTTGGCCCGCGATCTCTGCTTCATTGAGGATTTGCAGCGTTTTCTTTTGGACACTTGTATAAGTGCACTACTTTGACCAAAGGGTGATTTGGTTACTATTTGGCAAGGACTTAAGGACATATAACTTCTCCTGCAGTCTTAACTTACTTTATTTCTGTTTTGTTTAGGCTTTTCAGCACGTATTACGTGCCCCGCCTATTTAAACAGGCACCCGGGCGCATCGCACGCACGTATCGAAGCAAGTCCCGTAGAAGTCCTGCTTGGCCGCTTAGACGCAGCGACGCAGCCACTTGGCAGGGCTTGCTTCCTGTTTTGACAAGAAATAGGCTAATTACACTACTTTAGAACTAATTGTTGTTAGAACTAATTGCTGCGCCGCTGGCCAGTTCTGGTCCGATCAAAGTGAGTACAGTTGAAATGATCTATTTATCATGTACTGACATGTTGATGGTGTTCAGCTTATGTTTCATTGTTCCACTGAGTGACTTGTTGCTCTTCCTTTTTTCATTTGTCATCTAATTGTGCGGAGCTTCGCATAGGTCTTGTACGACTCATTCTTTAAAGGTGTGTGCCCTTGTTATTGTATTGTATTGAGGATTGAAACGATTTTGCTGAAATGTCACGAGTTATGTACAATTTAAAATCTGGCATGCCCATTTTACCAGACCTAGGTATGGGTAAAAATAATTTAAGTGTAACTCCTGTCAGCGGCTCTGCGTCAAAATCTAGTGACTCAAGTAAATGTGCTACTCGCACTTCGAAAAAAGACATTACCCTCACCCCAGTGACCCAAACCCCTTTACATAATCGAGATATTCGTAATGTCTATGAAAAAAAAGCGAAAGATCGGCTCCTAGTCAATCTGAACTTGTTACTCCGCGTTTGGCCGGTACAAATCCCTCTGAAAATACATCTACCCAAAATATTGATGGTAATGTACAAATTCCTTGTGTCGTTATATCTGACCAGACGATTTTGACCATTCCACAGACCCCCATCAAAATTACACAACGTAAGAGAACGTTCTCGGTGGTTCAAGAGGAAACCTTAGGTAGTGCTGAAGTAACGGTCAATGTTGATAATGTTGATTGTGCACTAGAGGTGGGGAATAGAAGTGTGAATGGATCTCCAGTGGTTGCCTCATTGGAAGGTGTGGTGGAAATTGTAGAAAGTAAGCGCAAGAGAGGTTCCGATCGCAGACATTTCATTACATGCAAGCATCAAAGACCTAGAAAGCTCTAGACTCTCTGAGGTTACAGATTATCATCTGCCGTGTTCTATGGATTCAACGAGACAAGTCGTGGATGAATTTTATATTCAGCACACGCCACGGCGTTGCTTGCCCTCTGGGAAAATTGCTGATACAGTTGCCAACCCTGTGCTCTTAGAGATTACTATAGGGGCTGTCAATAGGACTACTGTGAGCCTCTATACACTCTTTGAAGTCATGGGGCCTCATTACGACCCAGGCGTTGGACCATGGTGCTAATAGCACCATGGTCCATGCCGGTAACTTACCGACTCCGCCATGGCGGAATGGGGAATTACCACCCCATTCCGAGGTCGGCGGGGCGGTAATTCCCCATGCCGCCATGGCCCTTCCTCATTCCCATTTTTGCCCCATAGGGCTCAATGGGAATGGGGAAGGCGCTAATTACGGCACCGTAAATTACGGTGCCGTAATTAGCTCCTAGGTTCCTTTGCGGGTTGGTTTTTTAGCGCCTGCTAAAAGCAGGCGTTAAAGTGCAACCCGCAAAGGGACCTCGTAATCAGGCGTTAAGGGTTTAACGGCGCCGACACCTTTTACGGCGCCGTTAACCCCTTAACGCCTGGGTTGTAATGAGGCCCATGGACTAAGATCTCGCACCTGTCAGCAAAAAGAGATCAAATTGGGGAATGGATGAAATACAGTTCACATGAACCCTCTAAAGCAGATACTATTCTGAATATTGTGCAAAGATTCTCAGTACTAGAAACTAATTACACCTCTGCCACTATGCATTTAGAGCCTTTAAGGTCGGATCTACCCATATTCTCGAGGATTATTCGACCTGTGGAGTGTGTGGAGGAAATGGCTGATAACAAAAATGATTCTTGTGTCAGTGTTGACTCGCCTGTAAGAAATGTGCATAATGTTCTACCTCAAGCAACTTATCATGATGATGAGGACAGTCAGCAGACTCGCAAAAAAGGCTGGAAAACACTGGTTTTGAAAAAAACAAAAGCAGCAGCAAATAAACCGACAGCTGCAGGGAAGGCCAGTAAAATCAGTCAAAAAGATTCGCAAGGACAAAATGGCCCCCCAGCTACATCCGCTCTGACTGATAATGGTAGAGTTGAGACTACGCAGTCAGAAGTTGGGAGTACTACCAATGCAGTGATCTATGTCTCCTCTGTATCCAAAGAATCTACAACATTGCCTCCCGCAATCCCCCTGTTCTCCTTCCTGTAATTAAACAGGTGCAAGCTCCTCCATCTGTGTATGCACCCTTAAATGAGCTTGTTGAAATGCTTGATAACAATCTGCCTAAGGCAAATCCACCGCAAAATTCGATTGTTGTTGATGTCAATCCACCGATTCCGACTCGGGTGGTTACACTGGGCTCTGATAAACAACGTGCCTGTGTACCCGCTCATGATTTGGACTTTGAGGATCGAATGTCCACATTAAAATCTGCAGTGGATGCCTATCTAATTAGAAGAATTACTGAGGTGTTCCCTGAAGCTAATCCGTTGAATAATAATCCCTTGCAAAATCAGAAAGCAGGATTACAAATACCTCATGCAGGCCAAACAAGTAAAGAACTCCCAATGGTGTGCTCAAAAAGTGTCCTGCATCAGAGAATTATAGCAGTAATCGTGATCCAATCTTTAAAAACACTTCAACAATCAGAGGGGGGTAATAATTCATACCCAAAACCGACCATTAATAATCAGAAACATTCCTACACTAACAGATTTAATTCTTTCATACTTTGATTTTGAATTGTCGTGATGGTCCATTTGAGGGATATGATCTGTGTCGCTCCAGTGTGTTAAACATTTTTGGAGATATCCAGGCGCTAGAAGATCTCTCCTCAAGTGATTTTAACCAAATTGAATTCCTATGCGATAAAAATCTATCTATTGTACGTCTGTGGATTAAATCAGGGCTGGTACGCAGTACATTATGGAAGGCGAAAATATAGCTTTTTAATATGGGCTTTCTGTTAGCTTTGGATCCAGCTCGTGAAAATCATCACGCGGCTGATCAAAGTGTGCAGAAATCTGGTTCTCCACCGGAGCCTGATTGTTTATGCCCATTTTGTATTGGAGAGAACAGCTTCCAGCAAGTGCTGCCTTTACAAAACCATTCGTAACCACTAACCAGCGATAAAAGAGAGGAAATCTCGCTGGCAAGGTGGAAAACAAGAGGCTTTTTACATCTTAAATGGGCTATAAAGGATCATTTGAATTGTTTTTATATCGTGGCACTACAAGAAACCTGGATGCTACAAACACCTGTTTGGGATGATCATGATCTTATTTCATTACCAGCTGTAACCTCTGGTAAAGGCAGACCCACCGCAGGATTGCTAGTAGCGGTGAAATCTAGCAGGGGTTTTCAAATTTCTACCTGGTTCTCTCCAAATAGGTTTATGCAATTAGTTAAAATCACTCATGGATTGCAAATCTATGATCTAATCAATCTTTACTGTAATCCGGACGGAATTACAGATGATGCTTTTTATCGTGCTCTGTCTTCTATTTTTGAAACAATTGCTAAGCATGATAATATCTCTGGCATTCTGGTGGTGGGTGATTTAAATTTCACGTGTATTGAGTCACATAAGAAGGGAGCTAGTAGTGTGAGTCGGAGATGGAGCATGTTCGCAAACGATTTAAATCTAAAAATGGCCAATGGAGCCATTCAGGGCGACATTCCTCCAAGTCACATGTGGGAGAGAGGTGACTCTTACTCCACGATTGATTACATCTTCTTAAGCAACATCTGCTTTCCTTGTATTGGATCATCTAAGACCAAACAATCATTACATCTCAGAAGTGATCCAAACAAATGCTGGTAATCAATAATGCAAAAAATCGTTTTGGATGGTCTGAAGATAAATTAATATCATTGCATGCTTCCATTTTGAATAGCCAAAGGTTGAATGGCTTTGACTCATATGTTGATGTGCTGGATACATTTAGGAACATTTTACCGTATGTCAGTCTAATACTCATATTCATGGCTTTGATCTCGCATTACAAGAGCGGAAAACAGCTTACAAGAAAGAGTTGCGAAAATTACGCAAACTGCCCTTGAATGAGAGGATCGAAGCCATTAAAGCAGTGAAATGTTTATACCACAATTGGGCACGATCCAGAAAAACTCATCTTTTTCAAACTGATGGTGAAGATTTTATGTTAGCCTGTCATAAAAAAAACTCTGCACAGGTGTGAGAACTACTAAACAAATGTAATTCTGCCACACAAGTAGACTCTCAAATCAATGGTGTCACTGAAGCACTATGGCTCATGCATTTCTCCAACCTCTATGCTGATGAGAACATGGGTGATTTTGCCTATATAAATAGATCCTCCTCGTGTTGGTATTTAGCTTGCTCAGTAGATAGTGTGAAGGATTTTATAACCAAATCTTCTTCATCAAGAGCAGCTGGTCCAGACGGGCTTACAAACTATAGGTTTAAGCAAAACCCGCAACACTGGGCGATTATTCTTAATAACACCATTCAATACATCTTGCTATCAAAAGCGATACCTAAATCCTGGCGTATATCACTTATTGTTCCGATATACAAAAAAAGGTGATGGCAAGGACCCTAAATGTTACCGCCCAATTGCGTTGCTGGACGCCCCTGGCAAAATATTTACACGATTGGTCTTAAGGGAGTTTAACATATGGACTGCTAAGGTACATCAGCGTGATCCTACACAAACCGGATTTGTAGCAGGGTTGGCACTGCTATTAATTTGATCACTCTCAATGCAATTAAATTGCAAGCCCAAGCCACTAAACAACCGATTTATTTTGCTTTTGTGGACCTACATTCTCCTTTTGATTCAGTTTCAAGACCTAAACTCATGGATAAACTAGTCAAAGCGAATTGTCCACGTACCTTGAGTGACATTATTTTTGCTTTACATTCACATACTGCTGTATATAGATGACTGAATTCTGAGGGTCTGTTATCAACTGCAGTAGCAACAGAATGTGGATTAAAACAGGGCTGTATTCTGGCCTCAGCACTGTTCAACTTTTTTATCAATGATGTTAGATGGATCTTTGACGAGATTAGGGCTGATGCTCCGAAATTAAATGGTGTGGAAGTGAAAGCTCTTTGGTACGCAGACGACCTTGTCTTGGTTTCTAAAACACCTATTGGTTTACAAAATCTACTGACTGCTCTTTGCACTTATTTTAGCGCTAATGAGTTGGTGGTAAACAGCAAAAAAAAAAACAGATTGTCGTGTATGCTCCTAGAGGTTCTCGCCGGCACAAATTGGAGTGGAAAATTAAAAATACGGTCATAGAGGTGGTTCCAAACTATGTATATTTGGGCCTCATATTTGATGGTCTCCCATCGCTCCACTCTCAATTGTGCAAAATTGAACAGAAATGAATCACGGCCGTACGTCAAACAAGATTGTGTTGAAATATGGTAAATTTTCCATTAAGTCAGCCATAACATTTTGGACACAAAATGTAGTAGCAACTTTACTGTATGGTCTAGAGACTCAAAAAGTAATACAACCAGCTTTTTTGAATCTTTTGGAAGCGAAATTCTGGCGAGCGATTCTTCATCTTCCTCAGTGTATCCCAGGTGCCTTGATTCGTTATGAACTAGGGCTAACATCATTATTGGCAATGTACAACTGGCACTTGTGTAGTTTGTTTCGGAAATGATTATTGTCTACTCTGAATGATTCCACGCTAGCAATTGTGTCAAATTATCTGTTGTCATCAGCGCATGAGTTTCCCAAACAATGGTCTAAAAATATCATGTCCATAATGATAAATGCTGATATCTCCATTGATACTCTTGTGCTTAATCCTGACCGTGCTAAGAAAAAACTGTACATGATGGACTGGATTGATACTAGAGCTGGTTGTCTAAAATGTAAAGACTTCAATTCATCTGTCTTTGGCCCAAAAAGGTATAGAGAAATAGAACCTTATCTTTGTAAAGCACCTAACCCTGCCATCAGAAACGCAATATTACGCTTTCGCTTCAATTTATGGCCCACCCGTGATGTCCAAGCCCGAAGAAAACTGATTGCCTTAGAAGTCAATTGGTGTCGCTATTGTAAAAATCTCACTATTAAAGATACGCTGGAGCATGTGATTACAGATTGTTCAGAACTTATGGATTTAAGACAAGCACACTTTATTAAACATCTGGCATACTTCAAACAAATGAAACCAGAAAATAGATGGGTTGCAATAGCAGATACTAAAAGCATGAGCATTAGACAGTCAATTTCTTGAAAGCCCTAGAATTGGAATAAATGTGTTAAGATTTTCCTAACCTAATCATGAATGTCATATGAATGGCATCTGTAGTTGCCACAGCTAGTTGCATCTTGAACAGGAATACTAAGAAAACATTCTATGTGAAATGTTATTAGTTGAGTGTAAGATTAATATCTTGGGTTTATTTTATTGTTCTCCTTTTTTGATATTTCCTCGTGTGTGTTTTATATGTTAAAAATATTGAGTTTTATATTTAGCTGTGACAACTCAGTGTTATTGATGTTCATTGATATTGTTTTTGAGTTTTAATAATATTTTGTGTAAACGATTTGAAATTACTGCATTTTAGCTGTTTTTTGACTTAATGTATTTGTTTTAATTGATTGTTATGTTTTTTTGTTGTATTAATTTATACAAAATGATTGATGAATTGTTATCTTGTAATAATTGAAAAAGTTGATTAATTTCAGCTAAATTCAATAAAAAAAAATAATAATAAAAAAAACAACCTATGCAAGTACGTGAAAATGGTGTGCCAGACATGTCCTGGAGACGACAGTGCCATGTGAGTGGATGTCCACATGCTATGCATGTGCAGATATGGTTGGTGTCACATGACATTTGAATGCAGACACAGTTGATATGCAAGTAAATGAAGTTGGTGTGAAAGATATCACCTGGAGAAGAGGTTCCCATGTGAGGAGATGTCCATTTGCTGCGAGTGTGCAGATACGGTTGATGGGGAGCTAGTGATTTGGTAGTGGTGCAACTGCTGAAATGGATGCCTACTGACTGCAGACACAAAATGTCTATGAATGGCAGGTAAAACAGTTGGTGCCTTGACGCTACTTTACTGCTCCCATGAACTTTGTTTCATGTGCTAAACCAACCCTGCCTGTCATGTTGCACTGCAAATTGGATGTATGAGGAGTGTGAGCAAAGGTGCCTGTGAATGGGCTTGAAGAGAAAAACAGGGTGGCAGTGGGTACTACACAGTGATTCTTGTATTCCCAGAGCACTTGGCATACGGATGATTTACCCATTTTCACCCTGGTGAGGGCAGCCACGCATACAAGGTCTGGCTTTTATTGGGACATATGTGGTAACCTGGGAAGTTAGGACAAGTGTTGTCGGCGGAGTGTTTTGGTGGTTTCCCAGTGGCAAATGACTGAAAATTGTGGGTTTTTTCCCTAGATTTCAGATTTTGCCAGGGCTTGTGGATAATCGAATCTATGGCGAATCGCGCAAGTCAGACCTCTGTGGATTCCCACAGGTGTGTTCTTGTCAGAAATGCATGGGGTTCCCTGTTTTATTTGGTGGCTGTGACACCCCAGGCCCAAATCTATAGGTTGTCCCCAAGAGCAAATTCCTGCAGAATCTGCTCTCCCAGAAACACTTGGGGTTACAAGTGGTTTAGCCTTTTCCCTTTGCGCCCAGGTTGGTCCCCCCACACATGTGAGGTACCGTTTTCATCAGGACACCAGTGGGAACGAGGGAAGATAGGACATGTGTTGTTGGTGGCGTGTTCCGGTGGTTTCCAGGTGGGAAATGTCTGAAAATTGTGTTTTTTCCCTAAATTTCTGACTTTGCTGAGGCTTGTGGGTGAGACCTCTGTGGATTCCCACGGGTGTCTTCTTTTCAGAAATGCATGGGGTTCCCTGTTTTCCTTGGTGGCTGCGACACCCCAAGCCCAAATCTGTGGATTTTCCACAAAGCCAAATCCAGTCTTCCCCAGGGCATTTGATGTACCAGTGGTTTGGGCTTCTCCCTTTGCGCCCAGGTAGGTGCACAGCCACATGTGAGGTACCGTTTTCATTGTGACACATGTGGGAAGGTAGGAAATTTGTTGTTTTCTCTTGATTTTCATAACATATTCATACATTTGCTACTGCACTTTGTTACACAACCCTTAATTTCCCAAATGTAACCTACATTTAGTCGCTGCTTTAGTCACTGCACACTTTTCTAACCTGCACAAGTCACCTACCCATCAAAAGATCTGCATGTGCCCTTTCAAAAAATGTATGCTTGCCATTCCTCACCACATTTGCTTTCTTTCTTTACACATGCCAAGTACATCTGTTTAGGCCGTCAGCATAAACATCCTGTGTACCATGGTTCAGTGTTTAGCTTGTGATAATGCTTGTTTTGTGAAACATTATGAAAAATGTGTGATTTGCTAACTAGTAGACTCGGAGGAATGTAGCGGTGCATTGCTTTTCTCAATATTCACAGAAGCCATTACCCTACAGGTCCAACCATGTCCAGCACATCTTTCTGTAATTTTTCCAATTTTTCAACCAAACTATGGGAATTTTACCTACATAGTTGTTGCCTGACCTGCGCAAATGACCCTGTCCTAAATTTGGAATTTCGTCTACCTTTCAGAAATGTACGCCTTTCTGTCTTTCCCATTCTGCTTTCCTACCCTCCTCTTGCATTCCTTCCATGCATGTCCTACTGGAAAAAAAGTGTAAAATCGACTACCTCTCACAAAACTGATGGCAACCAGGACCGGACTGGCCCCATCGGTCGATCGGCCCGTGGCCGAAAGACCTTGAGGCCTGGGGGGCCGATTTTTCATGGAGGCACCCCATGGCCGTTTTTTTCTTAAATGAAATAGTTTGTGTCAATTCCACGACAGTGGTGGCACTCTCTGCACTGCAGTGTGTGCATCGGACTGCCCGCGACCCAAGCTGGATGGCCGTTTTTTTTTCTTCTTTAATTTGTGTTTGTGAAATTAATGTGTGCCTGCCGTGCCCGCGGCCCGAGCAGCTCAGCTGCCTCGCCTGCACTGTCTGTCTGCCTGCAAGGGGAAAGGAGGCTGGGGCCGCGGGCGGGCAGGGCTCACCAGCTCAGGGCTGTGCAGCATAATCATCAAAGCAAGGTAACAACACACGCACGTTGTTACCTTGCTTTGATGATTTGCAATGCACGATGATGCTGCATGCCATGCAGCATCATAATTATGATGCATGAATGCATGATGCAGCATCATGAAGGGCCAGCGCTGGGCTGGCGGCCATGTAGCCATCTCTCCAAGAGGGCCGGAGCTCTGTGCTCGCCTCGCCCTGGCTCGGCCCTGACCCGCTCTGATGTGTTAATATTATAACACCTACTGCAGGAGGAGGCTGTGGCTGCCCGCTTCTGCCTGCAGGGCTCGGGCTGGGCCCGGGCGGGGCTGAGGCCCTCTATGCACAAAGAGACACGGCGCAGCACCTTGTAACCCATAACAAGTTGCTTTCAACTTTGCAGGAAGTACAACAAATTTGTTGCACTTTTTTGCAAAGTTGAAAGCAACTGGAGTTGGATGTGGCTGATAAGCGGCAGAGCCGCCGGCAGCGCCGGCAAAACAGACTGTGCCGCCAAATTGAACACGTCGTGACGTGACTCACTCACGTGAGAGAGGATATTAGGTGGGGACCCTGAACTGACTGGCATCATGATCATTTTTTGGCCAGGATGAGGCCCACCACGACGACGACTCGAAACAGCCAGCAGCGCCAGCGCAGCAGCCAGCCAGCTAGCCAGGCCAGCCCTGTGCCCACAACCACCACCACTCGAGTCGACACAGTGAAGCAGGCATCACGCAGCAGCAGCCCTGCCCACTGCCGCCCAGCAGCCAGCACTACAGCCAGAGGGCATAGGCAGAGGCAACTTCACTGCGTCTGCCAGCCCAGTGCCAACAGTGCCGCGGCCGCCGGCTGCCCCAGCACCCTGCCACCTTGCTCGACGGTGGGTGGCGTTCACAGCAGCAGCCAGGCGGAGACATCGACGCCGGGAGAGACTCTGGAGCCCTGAGCCAGCCATACAATCCCTGAGGACGATCCCTGAGGTAAGTCCAAATTGGAGCGTCGCTAATGCACTGCAACAACAGTGTTTGAAATGGCTGGGTGGGTCTGGGTGCCCCCATGCCCGGCTGCACTGAATGCCAGGCAATGTGTCTCCCACCGCTGAATAGCAGCGTGCCAGCTCTCTAGGCGATGGGTGGGTGCTGCGCAGGCAGGTGTCTCTAATGGACAGCGAGTGCCCTGACTGGCCTGCATGTGCTGCGTGTGTGTTTGCTAAAATGTGTCTCTTCACTAGAAGGTACAGAGAGGCATAATGACACTCAACATCTAATAATACAACTGGAAGGTGGTGCGTTACCATCTGCATGTTTCACAGCGTGTGTGTTGTTTCAGGCCCCTTGGGGTAGTGTGGAGGCCCCGGGAGAAGCATTTGCTTCAGTTCTGACACCCCAGGGGCAGAAGAGTGTCCATGAGGGTGGCAGCCTTCTTATGGATTATGCTGCAAAACTTCCTAAAAGCTTGTGATCAGCATGCTTTAAGTGGGCCGGGTCTGCCCAAGTTCCAAATCCGGGATAGATGTAAAGAAAGCCCCTAGTTTCACCTTGATGGGCCCCAGTAGTGTAAGCCCAGAGCTCACCCCCTCACTACACTGCATCGCCTACTCTGCTTCCTTTCTGGGCCCATGGTAATGTGTGCCCAAGCTGCTCGTGATATCAACCAGGAGAGCACTGTTCAGTGCTTAGCCACATGCCCAGTTGGCGTGGTGTAGTCCTCTATTAAGCCGTGATGCACAGGCGAATTCACTGGCTCTTAATGGCGAATATGACTTTCAGGCCACTGTCATATTTGGAACTTGTTTAAGCTTCTGTTGTACGTTTTGTTACACACTTTGTGTCCGTCTACACAGTCATTAATCTCCTATAAGATGCTAGTCTTGTAAAGCTAAATTATGACCGCAAAGGCATGGAAAGACCCACGGCCAAAGTTTTCCCCCACAATGCAGCAATTCTCCTCCTAAAATTGATATGTGCCACACTCTGGCCTACAACTACACAAGAAAGTAATGTCAGTTATCAGAAGCAGTATATACCTACATCAACATTGTGTGTTGGGCGATCACTGGGTTTATTTGCTCAGGCACTTGCTTTTTTATGCCATAAAGTGGCTAAGGAGATTAGAGCCAAAGCGCTGGGTTCCAATCCCCGGATTCCCCCACATCACCAGCGATGTGTGAACCTCTGACATCACCTTTGCCGTTGGTGCCTCTGTGCACCTAGTCTGCCAACATTGTGCCCCCTGTAAGAACGAATCACTGTATGCACATATAAAAGCAGGATCTTTCTCCTCTGGCATGTTTTGCTGGGGCACGCAGAGTCTGCAGAAACCAATGTGCTTGGCATGGGATCCAGTCTCTCAACACGTGGGGGATGCTGCTATCCTATCACGAACCTTAACATACGAAAGATGACTATGCCACTCCTTACCATTTATTGATGCTTTATTTGGCCCCACACCTACACATGGAGGGCAGGCTGCACGTGGGGCCATGCATGCTCACCCCATGCCCCTTCAAGTGCCAGGCTGCCCACTATCAGGTGTGCCTTTGCTTTGTGCACTCTCCCCAGTAACCCTCAGCTCAGCAAGCTTAAGCTGTCTCTCTTTCTCCAACTGACCTGAGCAAATCGGAACACAATAAGTGGCGCATCGGGGGCCAGTGTTGTAAGGTCCCTGTGCAGGGCATCGCACAGGGCACCTCCTGCAGGTGATGAGGGGACTGCAGGTCCCAGTGAATTTGCATTTTTTTGAAGAACAGGCCGCATGCTATCGTGCTGTGCGACGTGAGGTTTGTGACATGCCGATGCCATCGTGTTATGTGGTGGGTGGCGTGCTGCTCGGGTATGCTGCATGCTTTCGCACTGTGAGACGTGTGGTTGGTGTGACATGCTGATAATGCTATTGTGTCATGGAATGGGTGGCTTGCTGCAGTGCTGCTCGGATATGCTACATCATGCTATGGTGCTCTGTGTGGCGTGCAGCGTGCTGATGCTGTAGTGGTTCGTACTTGGAAGTGCTCAGCCATGCTTCATGTTAATAAGAGTGGTGGGTGATATATTCAAATAGTGTGGTGGGGAGCCTGAATAGCAGCTTATTGGACATCCTTATTGATGTCCATATAACACTATTAGCTGGATAGGATTAGATGAGGCTCGGGCCCATTGCAAATTTGCAATGGAAGATTTTAAAAGCCCAATGCCGTCCCTGCTGATGGAAACAATGGGAAGTGGGGAATGACTGTTCGAATTGAATACCAATTAAATCTCAATTACAGGTTGGTGTGACATCTATAGGAACAATTGCACCACTACTGCATTTTAAATGCATTTTTCGCACATGCCCCGATCACATTTGTCACAGATATATATTTTTTAAAAATATTTGTATACAAAATACAAAAATCGTTCTTCAAATAATGTTTATTGCACCTTGCTTCTATACATTTTCCCTCTCAATCCTTGATGTCAAGCCATACGGTTAGGTTACAAGTGTATGTCAGTGGCTTGGAAGCATAGCAACGGGAGAGGCAGGAGGCCAGGTGTAGGTTTTGTGTAGTGAGAGAAGGAGCGATAGGACAGCAAGTAGGGGTTGTGGGGTGGCGAGATAAGAGACCATGCATACACGTTTTGTTGTTGGGGTGGGGAGGCTGGACACCAGGTCTGGGTGGGAAGAGCGCTGTGTGCCAGGCTTCTTTTGGTAAATTGCCTCGTGTTTGTCTTCTAGACCTACGCCAGAACCTCTGTCTAGGGGCCGCTCTGGCACGGCTTTCTGAATTCTGTGCCCCCCCCACCCTCAACACCTTGTATAGTAATGATATGCTAAACACTGCCCCACTTTCCCACGTGCTGCCATAAAATGCCAAGTATAGCCTCTTGTATGTTGTTAGTGCTAGCCACCAGTCCTGGTTTTAAGTTTACATTCTGGGCTTCAGCCTGCTATTGGGCCAGGAAGGGTGCGTGACTGGGTTTGGAGCATGTCACCTCTCCAGGCACAGCCAGGCCACACACGCCATGTTGTCCGCACCGGCACCTCACACACCCTAAGAATAATAAAAGTCTTCTACTCTTCTGAAAGATAAATGTTTTATTTTAAGTCATGTCCTTGCATAATGAAAATTTCCTAAGCAAGTATGCCTTCAGCTGGCCTGCTTTTTAAGCAATGTGTAATCTTGCATCTCTTCCTTGAAATTAATTTCTGTTAAAACCATCACTGGCATGGAAAAACCGACAGTTTTGGCTTTTCTATAGACATTCGCCAGCTGCTGCCATTATTTGACAAGTTGTTAGTTACACACCATTTGCAGCAGTTACCATCATATGGCCGGGTAGTAACCAGCTATTTTCATTACTGGTGGCAACAAGTAGACATACTTTGAGTCTAGTTCTGCAAAATGAGTATTAAGCTATGTGATGATGATGTTTTTTTTTAAAAAGAACAAAATGAATGTTATCACTTTCTCAAGCGTTTACACAAAATATAACATGCAACATACAGATGAATCCTCCATAAGTAGCATTTTCTGTAAAGTCGTGAATTGACGCGATTCACGGATGATGGTGTGAGTGACACTTTTTCTGAGGCGAGGGGTGGGCCACTTTTTGAGGTGACCGTGAGGGGTGGGCCACTTATGAGGCGAGGGTGGGCCGCTTTTTTTTGGGTGTCCGGGCCTATTTCTTGTGCCAGTCTGACCCTGATGGCAACCTTATAAAAATATGTTTTTTTGGTTTCCACTCAACCTGTTCTTGAAAGCCCGGCAAATGGCAAATTCAGAACAGCAAACCATTTGTTCCTAGCTCTTACAATGAAAAAACAACAGGCTTCTTTGTACATCATTTTATTGTCGTTTTTTGAAAAAACACAAAATGTGCTCTCTTTTTGGTTATCTCCTCTCACCCCCATACAGCAAACTAGGATTCCTTGGTGGTGTTATAATCGCCTCCTTCTGGGAAGAAAAAGGGGCCAAATTTGGCCGAGATATCACATGTATCAAAAAAGTTACAAGGGATTGAATGGCGACATACTGAAATCACCAAAAAAGGGCTTGGCACTGGCAGGGAAAACAACTGGCAGTTAAGGGGTTGATGAAGATTAAGTTAGTCACCTGGTTTATAGCATCAGGAACAAAGTCAAGTACTGGAGAGAAATTATTTTCTATTCCATTGGGCAGAGGGAGGTTTGCATGTTTAGAGGCATCATCTCCCAGTTTCAGGGCTATTTCTCTTCTGATGTTTATTATTTTGTTTTGAAAAGTCGATGCCAGGGCATCACGCCACTCCGTAGAAGACAGGTACAGAACTTCTACACCCTTTTGGATAACTAAATTGTTGCAAAATTTGGACCAGGCCGTCGTCGCTGAGCCTCATGGCCTGGTTCCTGCAGACCTAGATTTTGGGAATTATTCCCTGCCACTGGAGTGCAAGAATATCCTGACAAAGGCCAGAGCTTCCTCTACATTGTCGTGCTACGGCCACAAATGGAAACGCTTTACAGTGTGGCGCAGGACTCCTGCCGCTGCAAATAACAGCTCTGCAACAGCTTGGGAGCTCAACATGGTTTAGACTAAGCTCGTGGGGGCCTCTTTTGAACCGATGCATCAAACCCCTTTGAAGTTTCTCTCATGGACGACGGCTTTCCTAGTGGCAATCACCAAGACCAGGTGGCGGTCAGGGATATCCAGGCCTTGTCCTGCGTGCAGTCGTATTTATCCTTTTAAGCTACAAGGGTGGTGTTGCAGAACCTACCCCACATTTATGCCAAAGGTTGTCCCAGAATTCCATCTCAATGAGCCTTTGGTTCTGCCAGTCTTTTCCCGGAATCCGGCGGAAAGGACGTTGCATTTGCTGGACTTTGCTTGTGCCTTCAAGTTTTATGTGGCACACACAAAGGATTTTTGTAAGACATCTCAACTCTGAATTCTGGACCTGTGAATCATTAGAAGGCCCTGTCTAAGGCTTCCATATCCAGGTGGCTTTCATGCTGCATCAGGCAATGTCATTGTCTGGCTAACAGACCTCTTTCAGAGAGCCCATTCCACCAGAGCCATCTCAGTGACAACAGTGTTTCTCTCTGGTGTTCCCCTGCTCGACATCAGCAGGGCTGTTTAGTGGACGTCCACCCACACCCTAACAAGATTCTATTGCGTCGACAAGGATTGCAGGGAGGAGTCCCGGGTCGGCCAAGCGTTGCTACACAACCCGTTTACCTGAGCTGAGTGTGTTTCAGGTAAGTGTTTTTAACCTGTTAAGCCTTGCCACCTCCCATGGTTGTTTATATGTACTGCTGTGTAATCGTATTCATGAGCATGTGAATCCATGCCAGACCACGTGCGGGAGAAGGAACAAGTTATTTACCTGTAACTCTGGTTCTGCAGCATGGGTCTGGCATGGATTCACATGTGAACCCTCCCTACCCTCTGTGGCTCTTCTTGGTTCATACTGCACCTTACGTGCTCTAGCAAATCTGAAGATGGCCACCAGGGGTGGAGCTTAGGGAGACAACTGTCATTGAATGGGGGCAGTATGACCCAGAGGACAGTGATTGGTTATAGAGGAGACAAGCAGTTTTCAGGCTAAAGCAAAACCGCTTTTCTTTTTTACTGAGGATTCCCAGCCTGACGATGGGGAATATTCATGAGCATGTGAATCCATGTCAGACCTCATGCTGGTAAAGTGTATTCTAACACAAAGGTCTACACAGGGTAAGCGCTGATCTGAACCAAAGTGACGGTGTGTGGCCGAGTGGTGAAGTGTGCGCCACCGTGGCAGGGCAAACTACTACCCATACAATAGGAGGGAAGATAGGTAGGCCTGTGGGGGTGTGGGAGACACCTGCCCAGAGGAGAAGAGCGGGACCCGGCGGAGCATTCTGGTGAAAGAGAAGTGCCCACTGGAGAGAAAATCAGATTTCGAAGCAGCATGGCAGGGGGTGGGGCATATCCCTGCTCTGTTGACCGCAGAGTGGTCAATGGAGCGGCGCATGGTCCCCCCAGAGCATGGAGGGCCATTGTAGCTAGTCAGGTGGGCGGCTAGAAGTATAGCGCTGTTGTGGAGTACCACGGCTGTCCAGTGGGCGGCTTAAAGATTCAGCAGAGCCTGAGAATGGAGCACAGAGTCCCAGGAAAAGACGACAGGTATGGCTTGGACTGAAACTGCTGGGGACCCGCTGGTGAGGCTGGAAGGGGGTGAGTGGTGGAGCTCATCAAGAAACAGATGAAATAGGACATGCACATTTGGGGGGACACAGGCTTCAATGCTAAAGAGAAGAGCCTTATTAAAACGGCTTTGATGATAGGCAAGACCTGGTGGTTGGATGGGGTAGCGCCTGCACGCCAAGCATACACAGATGGAGGGAGGGGATGGACTATTGCTGCAAACTGGAACTGAGGGTATACAGAGAAAGGGGTTGCCTGAGAAGTATGAAAAAATATGGAAGCGCTGGATGGAGACGGCATGAAATGGTCGATCATAGAATGTTTTTGCATGGGGTTCAGGGTCTTGCAATAAGGGGACTGTGACATGGCGAGGGTGGGTAAAGGATAAAGATGTGTAAAGAAGGGTGCCTAGGGGAGGGCTATTAATTACAATTCCCCCACACTCCTACAATTCAGAAAAGATCTCAAGACCCATCGCTTTGTCTCAGCACCTCGACCATCACATTGCCCCTCGCGCCACCTGACTCGCTATAGGCCGCTGCCGCTGCCCCCTCAAACCTGCCTCTCGGTACAGCTGTATCCCTCCTCTATGGCCTTCTGTATCTCACCCCGGCTGTATATCTGTTCTGTTGTTACCTCTGAAAAGCACCCCGTTACGCATCTGTACTGTTGTATACCTCTGAAAAGCGCTCTGTTATGCATCGGTACTGTTGTATCCGTCTGTTAAAGGCATGGTCTAGTAAAAATGTTTATTGTCCCTACGGGTCGGCCATGTTTTTTTTAAGCCTAAGTGGCTCGATTTTAGAAAACTTTCCTATGGACCTTACCCGAGTTTTCGTCCATTAAACGCACGCGAAAACAAGCACCAGGGAGCCGCCATTTTCTGATAATCCTATCATTTCCCCCATCGCCCTGGCTGACCTGCTTTTGCGGCACTAAATCAATTCCCCCGCCCCTGAGCCTGACATTATCCAAACATTCATATTCCCCGCCTCTCTCCGTGACCTTACTGTGCTGCATAGGCAAACGCGCCCAGTCGTCTTCTACGCGACTCCACACAGAACCCGGAAACCAACACAGACCATCTCACAACACAGCGCGCCACAATTAGGAATATGAAACTGTACTTTAAAATCAAACAGCAACACGGTACATTTGGTAAAGTACATTTATTTTACATTAAATGTTTAGAGAATATTCAGCAATTGCCATATGAACTCCGAAAGCCATTTATTTTCTTTTATCTGTATCCGCCATGGTACACAGGGTGTTGCTTTTTGTTAAAAGAAGCACTTTGGAAGCACGGTGAACCGCAAGGCTGTTCCATCAACTAGGCACTAGTCCATCGTAAAGGTTGATGTGTTGCTTCTAGCCACTAGTACAGCGTAAGGGCATGTGGGCCCTTGGCAATCGTCCCATAAAATTGTCAGTGTGCTCCAGTTGTTCACACGAAGCTGCAGGTGTCTACTGTAAAAGCCATCTGCTGGTGCCTCAAACCGATGGCAGTAGCAGAAGGGGAGCAAATACCTGTTATGAAAACAAAAAAATTATAATTAGTCTCGCCAGCCGATCTTCATTAATATTACTTATTTTATTTATTACAGCCGATCAGAAACTATTTGCTTGCAAGGATAGTTCAATGGAGTATGTTCGGCTCTAAAATCAATGCGAAAAGTAACAAAATAAATCGAGGCCAACACACAATGATAAACGACAGTTAGTCTACATGCATGAGGAATGATATGATATATGATATGGCATTTGTAACGCGCCTATACTCAAGTGTTTCTAGGCGCGACGAGGCAGGTGGGGAACAAGGGCAGACAGACAACGATCCTACTAGGCCAGGTGTCTTTCTGATTGCGCATGGGGGAGGGGGGGAAAAGTGCTGTACATGGTTAGTTGAATACAAATTAAGTAATAGGGCCAGCTGGTGGCAAGTGCAAGGTAAATGCTGGGAGAAGGGGCTGAAGGATACAGAGACAGTCCCGTAGTGCAGGTAGGCAGTGCAGGGAAAAGTGGCTGGGCCAAGGACCGAGATCGGTGAGACCAGTGGACCTGCATGCCCATGTGCCCACTACGAACACGTTTTCCTTGCTTTTCCTAGCTCTTCATTCATTCATTTATTCATGCATCCATTCATTAAATCTTCATTCCGGTATAAAAGCGTGGAAACATTTACTTACATTATATTTGAAATTTCCATTGTGTCTCTTCGTAATGCAGTCTGTAAAACGGACCGTGCTCTTGACAACGATTTTTCGTATACTGAACTAAAATGAAACTCGGTCTAGTTTCTGAATTTTCTGCCTCATCGTCTCTTACGTTATTGCGCACCCCCTTCAAATGTAGTTCTTTCAGCATGGTCCCTGTCTTAAGGTCAAAAAACAATAGACCCTTATACTTCCAGTGCGACTTGTGGGCCTCATCTGGGCGTGAGCTGAAAATCAAAGCCGCTGTCCTTCGCATTCTTTATTTGCAACATCACGTAGTATAGGCATCTGTGAGAACTTGAAGTTTAGAATCTGTCTATGTAGTGCGCCTCAATGTGCAAATGCGACCTGGCTTCTCTCCCAAATGCCACGGCCCGCTTGGCTGGCACGTTCTAAGTGCCCCAATTTTGTCCCCGTTGTCTGCGAGCTTTGCAGCCCAAATTGAGACATTTAATTTTTGGCGGAAGGTCAGGGAAAGTATAAAGTACCACAGGAGTTGAGTTAAAAGTGAGATTTATTGTTTGTTTGTTTGTTTATTTGCAATACGCAAGCCTCCCCTCCGTTAACAGTGCGCAGCATTTACATTTACATGAGATGAGACATGAGAAAAATATATACATACACATATATGAGGTGAATAGAGAGAATTCAAAGATGACACCCAGCTTGTTAGCCACCCATGATGGTGAAGGTAGGGGTTAGGGTTACAGGTACACTGTACAATAACATTTATTTACAAAAAGACAATCGTATTGCAATTATTTAAACCAGGATTTGTACTTCACAATCAGCTGTGCTTCGGGTGAGCATGGCATAGTCGCAATGTTCGGTGGCAATGGATCACTGCTCTGCACAGAAACGTCCAAAATTCCATATCTGTGCTTCTCTAACACAGCAACAATAAGGCCTTTCACAAAGTCGAACTGCATTTCATCATAGACTGGTTTGATCACCCATTGCTTACTTCGTTTTGAAAACACCTTAGTGTAGCGAGGCATCCTTACTTTACCCCTAGTCCTAGATTGTTCACGTCCGACATTGCTGTTATGGGCCAAGACCGCTAGTAGACTGCGATGTTTCATGTCCCGAAAGCTAAAATGCAAGCGCTTTGGCCTGTACTTTACGCACATATTGTGGAACACCTCCAAATCTCCTGTGTGACAGAATTCTGTCAGTCCTCTCAAATCTCTTGATAGAGTTTTGTCGAAAACAATCTTCTCAATGGCTTTGTGTGTCGGTGAAGATGGAATCAACCACTTCTTCTTCCGTGCCTCCTCTGGGGACAAAGGGCCATGTTCACATTGGTAGAAATGTTGATTTGCTGTCCAGCGGTGAACGTTGGTACAGTGGTGCATCAGTGACCGCCATTTTTCAAGTAGTATTTCCACTGACCCTTCACAAGTTTTTGAGCTCCACCAAAGATGGTTGGTGATAGAATGGGACCACTGCAAAATACTTTCAAAACCTTTTTTTTCCCTGCAGCCAAGATTTTCTTATTGATTGATTTAGCAAGATGCCATACGTCAAATTGATGTTTAATATGTGGGAACTGCTCTCTCATTGTCTTGGCAATTGAAACGTGTCTATCCGTGGCTATGAGGTCGATGTGCATTCCCCTTGATTGTAGATATTCCACTGATTTTATAAATCCTAGTTTCTCCATGGCCACTGACGATGTACATTGTGTTACCTGCACGACCACCGAACTCACAATTTTCTTACTATCCATGTCCTGAAAGTGGTAGGTGCAGTACTTGGCAGAAAATCCAGGGCTGTCGCACTGTCCATCGCCGGCTAGCCTGAATCGTTTGCCTTCGAATGTACTTGCTAGAGACAATTGTTCAATTTTCCAAGCATCACTAATGGCCGGAAACAGATAATCACGTTGGTATATGTAGTACAGCGCTTTAGAAATGAAATGGAGTCCCACAAACTGAAAGAAAGCCTCTAACTTTCTAAAACTGGAGCCACTAAAAAGTGATGCAGCTGCACACAGTAGATTGCCTGCTGGCAGTTTCCCCAGCATCGGTTGTGCAGACCTTGAGAACCTATGATTTAATCTACAGGCGGCATTTATTTTGACGTTACTGCCTTTTATTTGACGCGTCACATTAATCAAT
This sequence comes from Ambystoma mexicanum, assembly GCF_040938575.1. NCBI lineage: Eukaryota > Metazoa > Chordata > Amphibia > Caudata > Ambystomatidae > Ambystoma > Ambystoma mexicanum. Next base: position 478,693,704 of record NC_090934.1, read on the forward strand.
GGCTTCCCACATACTTTCCCTCTAATGGAATGCACACATTTCAGCATACTTATAATTTCCATCAAACAACTGTCGAATACAATGTATTTGCTCTCTTTCATTAGACTGTCATCCTGCGTCAACGTTGTTTCGGCCTGTGACGTTGTGGAGATTTCAACACATTGGAAAGTAATATCGCTGATATCAAGTTCTGATGCGTCTATGGATGCTGCGGCTGGTTCATTCTCTGTCATTTCGACATCTATTACTTCAACATTGATGGGAGAACACAACAATGTCGACAGGTTTTTTGGTGGCAAATATTTGGCGGCTGTAGATTGTGTTGAGTTGATCTGCAACTACTTCAGAGCCATCTTCAATACATTCAATAAAATCTTCTTGTGGTGGTGCGGTCGCACTGTAGCTATGGTCCAATGCAACTTTGCTGTAGTCTCCAAACACAGTTAATTCATGTTCTGGCCATTGGACATGAGCATCTCGAGCCCGAACACGCCTCACCTCAATTAATAGTTCCTCCATAGTGTACACGGTCTGGCAAGCCACATCTCTCATTCGCTTCACTGTCTGTGTATGTATAGTTCTGACACCCACGGGTAACTGGAGGAGAGATTGGAAAAGGGATGTTCAGTTTAAACACAAAATAAAGTGTAGTACAATTGACTGGAAAAAAACATAAAATAGTCCCCAGCACAAACATTTTTCTTAAAGTTATGAACTGTTTGTAACTAACCTTTTTTTGTTTTTTTTTCTTTGCAACTTTTTTGACTCGACCTTCAACATCTGCACGCTGTAGCTCCGATTCGTTTCCGCATGTCCTCCCTTCCTCTTGCGCTGCTACGACTATATTTTCTGTATCCGCATAGACAGCACGGAATGAGGCTCCATCGTCTCCCTGAAACATAGTACTTTCATTACTATGTATCAAAATATTATTAGCATAAAACACACGTGAGGACGAACACACGGGTACATCTCAATAGCCAAACACGATTTAACCATTGTGTGCAACAATCAAAGGACAAGTATTCGACCAGTGATGATCTATTTCGATGGAGCTGTCAGTATCCATACCTCTGGCTCTGCATGGACTGCCATGAATGGTTGTATTGGAGAGGAGGCATCCGCATCTCCCTGAAACACAGTACTTGCATTAGTATGCTTTTCAATATTGGAAACACAACACACACTTGGGGTCGACGGCACAGGTACATATAAAGAGATAACCACAAATGATGCATTGTCCAAAAGAATCAAGGAAAATCTAAATATGATCACATTTCATCGACTTATTTCTCCGATTCCTTTACATCTGCATCATCTAAATGAGATGTTGTGATTGTGGTGGAAGCTCCGTCGTCTCCCTGAAACACAGTACTTGGATTAGTATGGTTTTCAATATTGGAAACATAACACACACTTGGGGCCGGAAGCAGAAGTACATATAAAGAGATAACCGCAAATGATGCATTGTCCAAAAGAATCAAGGAAAATCTAAATATGATCACATTTCATCGACTTATTTCTCCGATTCCTTTACATCTGCATCATCTAAATTGGATGTTGTGATTGTAGTGGAAGCTTCGTCGTCTCCCTGAAACACAGCACTTGCGTTAATAGGGAAGAAAGTATAGCAAATGGAATCACGTTATATGATCACGCATAATGGAGCTGTCATTATCCATACCTCGTGCTGCTGAAGAATATCTATGGATGTTGCAAATGTAGTGCGCACTTCCGAAAGCTGTTGCGCCGATTCGTATACGCATGGTCCCACTTCCACTTCCCCTGGAATTACTTGAATGTCAGGCTCTGCATCAAGTGCAGGGGTTGACGCTCCATCAACTGCCTGAAACATAGTACTTGCATTAGTGAGGATTACAATAGTGAAAACATAACACACACCTGGGGTCGACAGCACAGGTACATATCAACGGCTAACCACGAATGAAACATTGTGTAGGACAATCAAACGACAAGAATTCCAGCTCTGACGATGACGCTCGATGGAGCTGTCAGTATCCATACCTCCTGCTGGTGAAGAACATCTAGAAATGTTGTAGATGTGGCGGGCGCTTCAGCATCTCCCTGAAGACAGTACTTGCATTAGTATGGATAACACTAATTATAACTGAAAACAAACACCAGTGGACGATAACTAAGGTGTATATCAATTGGAAAGCACTAACCAAACATTCGGTAAAATAATTACACGATAAAATAAAACTATTACTTGACATGCATAAAACAAGTCTGTAGCGGATTAGCCTAGTAAGATTACCTGATACGCGCTAGAAGTGGTTGATAACTGCGACCACGTCAAGGATAGCGACAGAATACTTGAAAAATGCTCAATACATCACAGTTCCCTGTTCCCATATATATACATTGCGTTTGTGGGTTATGAAATCGAAAAAGAATATATTGATAAATGTCATTATTCAAAAAACTATACACTCATATCAATATCGAAATTATTACAAGGGATAGAACACCTACAATATCAATTAATCCGTTCGGATACCTACACACTACCGCAAGGCCTAAAGCTAAATCCGGACACTTGACTCACCGGTGGCGGAATGTGGAAGAATAGAGTGGGAATAGCGTTTTCGAGCAATTTCCGTGTCGTTCGCCGTTCATTCTTCTTTGTTACCCAAGATGTTGTGTACATGTCCAAGGAAAAGTGCCGGCTGCAGATGCGGTATCGATAACCCCTCTTGTCCTGTAAGACTTGTTGGACTCTACTTTCCAGCTCATCCAGTGGATATCCACAATGTCTGACCCATTCTCTTATTCGATCAACAGTTTTCGGGAATACATGCATTTTAGTGCCTTCAGATTTCGCATTGGGTCTTCGAAGGGCAACCGCTAATCGAACAGGCAGGCATTGTTGATAAATCTGAAAAGTAAATATCGACATTATTATACAATCTTCAAGAATAAAGATTTGATACAAAAGTAAATGAATCATACAATGATCAATGCAAGGTTTCTTTTGGTCGCAGGAACTATACCAGTTCATAATGTGCGGCTTAGTATTTGCATAAGTTGCAGAAATGTATAAATGATGTGACTAAAATCTGAACATGTGACTCATCCCTTGGATGTTCTGTATTGCACGAGAAGGAAACATGCTTACATTATAGACTGGACCCCCGAAGGATGCAATTCGATGACAATAGACACAGATAAATAGATCTATTGATAGCATAGCAATGGAAACTCAAGTCAATAGCAATGAGACCAATGAACATAGCACTATTGTGTACTCAACTCGCAAATAGATAGAAATTTAAAAATCTGCGAAATATGACTAGGATACATGGCCTTACCTTGACCAACAAACAGTTGGATTCAGCAAGCAGAGCAGTATGTTGCAGGAGAATAGGTGGGTGGCCACAGGTAGCACACTGATGGGTTTTCTCTAAGCGGTCACAGAAGTTCACGGATAGCACGACGACGAGCAGATTAGCGTAGATCTCAGTGGTTGCCAGGTAACACGTTCAGGAGTTGACTTGCAAAGCACAAAGATGTTCTCATGAGACATATCAAGTGGTTTATAAAGTATTAGAAACAGGGGTGTGTTTGTGAATGAATGACATATGTATGTCGTGGTCTTAGGGGGGCGGCCTGCTTCAAGGGGAGGCCTGGCTGGAGACACAGGGTCTGAGGAGGCCATGTGACCGATGGCCCCTTGGCGTGGGATACCTTTTGGCACCTTGGCCTTTCGCGCCCCTGACAGCACGCATCCACTGCCGCAAACCGCCTTTGATAGAGGGGGGTGGGATGGATGGGCCTGGGGCGTGCAGATAAGGCACAGGAAGACTGCTGAATGGAGACACACTTATGTGGATTGCAGGGGGGCGGCCTGCTTCAAGGGGAGGCCTGGCTGGAGACACAGGGTCTGAGGAGGCCATGTGACCGATGGCCCCTTGGCGTGTGATACCTTTTGAAGTGTACATGTAGTTTGGCACCATGGCCTTTCGCGCCCCTGACAGCGCGCATCCACTGTCGCGAACCGCCTTTGATAGAGGGTGGGTGGGATGGATGGGCCTGGGGCGTGCAGATAAGACACAGGAAGACTGCTGAATGGAGACACACTTATGTGGATTACAGGGGGGCGGCCTGCTTCAAGGGGAGGCCTGGCTGGAGACATGGGGTCTGAGGAGGCCATGTGACCGATGGCCCCTTGGCGTGGGATACCTTTTGAAGTGTACATGTAGTTTGGCACCTTGGCCTTTTGCGCCCCTGACAGCGTGCATCCACTGGCGCGAACCGCCTTTGATAGAGGGTGGGTGGGATGGATGGGCCTGGGGCATGCAGATAAGGCACAGGAAGACTGCTGAATGGAGACACACTTATGTGGATTGCAGGGGGGCGGCCTGCTTCAAGGGGAGGCCTGGCTGGAGACACGGGGTCTGAGGAGGCCATGTGACCGATGGCCCCTTGGCGTGTGATACCTTTTGAAGTGTACATGTAGTTTGGCACCTTGGCCTTTCGCGCCCCTGACAGCCGCCCATGCCAGCGCTCATCCACTGGCGCGAACCGCCTTTATATCAATATATAGTATATCGCCTTTATATCAATGATAGTATAACGTTGCTTATCAATAACAAATGCCACATACCAGAGATTCTTGTGAGCACAGACCCACACTTCAACCGGTGTTTATAGTGGTCAAGACCCTAAGGCCTGTATAATCCAATGGTAATTGTTAGTATAGATATATGTGTGACTTTTATAGAGACATAACCTACTGAAAGACTTTGAACAAGTGTTATTTAGTGCATGCATTATCGAGAATATGTTATGTTAGCTTAGATAGATAGTGACCACCCTGCTTCACAGCGACCAGACCTTCACCCATTCGGAGCACAGATGTCTGACGTCCATCCTTGAATGGAGACACACTTGATTCATTTAAAAAATCGAAACAACCGTTGTTAAAATATATGTGCTGTTTTATTTTGTATCTTATTTTCATGACACAAAAATACAAGACTTTAAAGATTATACAGGTCAGGTTGCAGCACAGCGAGAGAAAATCCCCTGTACTGACCGCTGTCACTCGGGAACGTTTCTCTAATGGCACGAACGGCACAGGCGGGTATCACTCTTCGAACGCGGTGTCCAAGCCTCCCGTGGAGCCACCATGTAAAGGAACGATAGGCCACCAGCCTGTACCACCTGTGAAAAGGAATGAAACAAACTGTTTTTAAATGACCAAGATAAGTTTAATAAACGTTTGTTGTCAATGACAATTCTTGTAACTAATGGCATTCTGCACGGACAAATGCTATCTAGACAATGCACACTATTGAACGACTTACATGCGTTACTATGATATGTAGATGTAAATTTGGATATAGTAGAAGAACATGAAATAGGAGTGGCATGACAAGCAGAGTATACTTACTCATTACTCGGATTACGAGGACGAACAGTTGCGCGAAGTTCGTGCATAAGCACCATCATTATGCTCAACACGGCCCGTGTGAGGCAGGCTGCCATTAAGTCTGGCAACTCGGTGATGCATTGCGGTCTTGGCTCGCCTTCCGAAATGTAGGCCAAGCATCCCGAGTTTTCTCGGCAGCAGCAGTTCTCGTCCTCAGTTGGCATTAGCTCGCACCGATTGCATGTGCACCAGGTGGAGACGCCGTCCATGCGACTAGGCCCAGGCTCTTCATCTGTTGATTCGTCCTGCCAACTGCCGTCCGAATCCCCATCGTTTTCGCGTGCCTCCCTTTCCAGTAGTTCCTCCTCGGTATACTCGGGCTCGTACATGTAGGGCATTATTGTAGCCATTGTGTGTTAAACAAACTAAAATAATTTATAGCGGTGGTACTGGTATCTGTTCACACGGGCTACAAGCGGCGAAGGTAGCTGACCAGAGCACTGAAACGAGTCACAGAATACTCAAAGTAACACAGAGAGAGGAATGGAATCGAAAATCTGCTGCTGTGTGTTGTGAAACGGTCTGTTTATACTTATTGAGGAAAGAGGCGTCCTGCCATTTCCATGGCAACACGTCATTAGCTGAAGCGCAGCGAATGTTGACACAAGACGTGCTTTGGCGTTGGGAAATGGGCGGTACGAGTCTGCTGATGACAGGCTCAGGGGCGGGGGATTTGATTTAGTGCCGCAAAAGCAGGTCAGCCAGGGCGATGGGGGAAATGATAGGATTATCAGAAAATGGCGGCTCCCTGGTGCTTGTTTTCGCGTGCGTTTAATGGACGAAAACTCGGGTAAGGTCCATAGGAAAGTTTTCTAAAATCGAGCCACTGAGGCTTAAAAAAACATGGCCGACCCGTAGGGACAATAAGCTCTGTTGCTTCTCGAAGCTAGGTCCTCACTCCATAAATACAATAATAATAATAATATATACTGGGGTTTGGTGAGAAGAGTCTTTAATTGATCGTATTGGTCATTATTTGTTTTATTGATTTGTTTTCATTGAACCACATTATAAAAACAAACAAAAAAGAAACAGAGAGAACATTGGGAGATTGAAAGTGCGCAGAGCGAAAAGCCCCACTGGAAAACTGCACTTATGTGAGAGAACGCCGGTTGGGAGGTTGATCCATTCACCCAGTGGTGGGCGGGATAATCATGCACCACACCAAATAGACAGAGAAGGGGGTAAACACTTCTACAGACGGCTGTAGTTCAAGGGTGTGGAATGCAAAATACAGCCCCCGCCATACGCCTAATAGGGACCAAGGTGAGGGACACACCCTTGGAGAATAGAGAAGTCCTGGCAAGAGCGCTACAGGTTGGAACAAAGCAAATCGGCCACAATTATGCAAAATGGAGCGCTACGCATTGGGAACAGCGGGCAAGGTACAGGGGGACCCCTCTACACCCCAGATATTGTGAGTCATAAAAAAGAGGGGATGCCTGCTGATGGAGAGGTGGAACACATGATTGTGCAGGTACTCAAGGCGGTGATGGACTCCAGAAAGAGCATGGAAGACCAAATTGGGCAAGTGGGAATGGAAGTGAACCTACGCAGGATGGTCCTGAGAGCAGTGTCAGGACGGGTGGGGGAGGCCGAGGAGAGAATTAGCCAGCTGGAGGACATAAACAGGGCCAGGTACTGCAAGGAAAGTCTCAGACCCTGGAGGAGAGGGCAGAGGATGCCGAACAGAGGTCCCGAAGGGCCAATATCAGGATAGGTTGCATCCCTGAGAGTTAGGGGCCCGACAATGGATCTGTTCTTGGAGAAGTGGATTAAGGAGGTCCTGAAACCAAGAGGTTTAACCAATTTCTTTGCAATTGAGCGAGTGCCCAGAGTCCCGGGTAGACAGACCCGGCCGGGCCTCCCACGCAACCAATGGTGGCCAAACTGTTCAATTACATGGACAGCAACAATATCCTTCAAACTGCCAAAAAAAAAGGAGTGATTAGAACAGAGAACGCAAATGTGATGATCTTTCCGGACAACACCTTACAGGTGCAGAGGGCGAGGAGGTATATTGAATAAGCCAGAAGAATCTTATGCAGTAATCAAGTAAAACACATGCTTATATTCCCTGCGAAACAGGGTTATGGTGGGGGAGCGGTCCTGGGTGTTCAGGGAGCCATGAGAAGTCTGGGACTGGATAGGAAACCGAGAGCTACAGATTTCAGGACACCAAAGGAGGAAAACAGCATGGTGCTGCACCCAGGATGGAAGTGAAGAGGCCATTCCCACCGCAAACAGGGAAGAGAGGGGGGTACACATACAGAATTGAGGTGGCCACAGATTGGACGCCTTCCAGAATTGAGTCGAGTCATGGGGCAGGAGCAACAATCAAATACCCCCCAATCACTGGCGAAGGAGTGGGGGAATGAGAGCAGTGGCACTGAGTAAAGGCTTCATGTGTTGATGCTATGGGGTTAATGTACAGGGGAGGGGCAACCTGGTGGGAGAGGGCCGGGGGAGGGTGAGAATAGTTAAGGGAGGCAGACGGGGCAGGTGGTCTTGAGGGTGAAACTTGGGAAGAAACATAATTACATGAGTTTGGGTGTTTCTCAGGGGGTTTTGTTCTAAGGGCGACAAACATAGACGAGGCGTGCAGTGCACCTGGAGGACAAATGTTTGTTGCCGCAAAGAAGATGAGTAAAGAATGTAGGCCCAGCAAGGGCGTCGGGTCGTTGGCGTCAGAGATCAGGACTCTACCACGGCTGGCTTTGGATCTTCGTCGTCGTCTTTGAGGACTTTGGGTGGCAGGAAACCCACCAGTGGATTCTCCTCAGCCGTCAACGACCTTGACTTTCCCCAACCAGGAAAAGCGGTCAACTGTGATGGCAAGGAAAGTCCTTGGATTAAATGTGTTAGGCAAAGGTGGAGCGTTGCGGCTCCTGTCGTTGAGCAGCACAGCGTCAAGCTGTCTCCGCTTCTGGGCAACACAACTTGATGGGCTTCCAGCAGTCATGGCAAACCTCCTAACCCTGGTCGACGACAGTGGCCTTGATGTCTGGATGCTCTACTTCAGGTTCTTGGCGGACCCAGTCTGCGGTCAGCAGCCATTCGAGGACTGAGTTCCAGGGTGCCTTGAAAAAGATGAGCGGGTGCACGATGTTCCCTTGTAGCTCAGGAAGAGGGATCCTAGCAGGTCCTCTCTTGGATCAGTTCCTTGACAGACACAGAGCTTTCAAATTAGCGAAGGACAGCAGCAGCAATTCTTTTTCCAGCGGGCCTCAAGGTTAAGCATCAAGTTTAGACTTCAGCTTCTGAACGATTTCCAACAGTGAGAGGTCCCCAGATATACTGTTCGGTCTGTCATTCCCTCTGCTGGGTCACACTCAGGCAACCAATCATTGAGAAGGGCATTCAGGCAGGCAGCCAATCAGGCTCACAGTGCATTTAGGTCATTCACTTCCATCCAGACACCCATAACAAGGAATGTGGATTCGGACAAGCACTCGGCCTTTCAGCACACCACACTGCATTCATACTAGTTTCGAGCAGGGCTGTCTCATTCTTTGTGTCACATACTGTTACGCTCACCTGGTTCCCACAGGGGCGTCGATCGGACCCGGACAGCTGCGGTCTCCACCAACGTGATGCATAGTGCCGAGATGACTGTCTGGACTGGCCCGCCTAATCTCGTCTGCTTGACCCGTAGAAGTATTCTCCTGCAAGTGGAGAAAGGGATTTAGCCACCCTGGATTTTAGTGATGGCCCCCTCCCACTGTTCTCGTACTCCCCACTTGTCACCTCCGATATCCCCTTTTAGTAACCTCACCGTATGTTTTTAAATGATGAGCTCTCCATCCTGCGTGGCATGCAGGGGCGCGTAGATACCAGTTACTTCACTGGTTTGAAGGTACTGGAGGAGTTCCGGAGGAATATTGACTTTGGGGTTTATAAAGTTCAAAGAGTTCAATATGTCCGATGTTCACTCTTGTTCCATTCCCTTGTTGAATTGCAGCTGGTCCAAAAGAATATTGCCTGGAGGCAGCCGATGGCGTACAGGTAAGAGTCTATTACCCAACACTGTCCGGTAAAAGTTGCATGAGTTTAACTTGTTGTTTTCTCTCCCTATATAGGTGCGGCATATGAAGATGAGACGTATTAAAGGGTAATGCCTCCGGTGGTAAATCAGGCAAGCCTATGGTGGTAAGAGATTGTATTTCTCAGCTCTCTTTGCTCACCTTGTTATTTCTTTTGTTTTCCCCCAGGTGTTGGAGGTCGACGAAGAAAATGATGGAGGCAGCGCCGAGTCGAAAGATGCTGTGGACTGGTGAATATGGTGCGGCGCTGCTGCTGGCAATGTGACGCGTGCTGGAAGAATGTCCTTTCCAGGCTCGGAGACGTGCTGGATCCGGAATCAAGTAAGGAATTAAAATAATGTCCGTGATCTAACCTTTTCTCCTTCTTTCTCCTTTTTCTAGGAGCTCCAGATTCGTGGTTGGCGTGGCAGAAGACTGGATGCTGACTTGCAGGCACGGTGAGTGTTACGCTGCAGGATGCAGAATAACGCGAAGCGTGTGCTGCTGTTCGGGCGTGGTTCAAATAGCCTCCAAAGTAGTTCCAGGTAAGAAGTTCCCCAGAACCACACCCGAGTAAAAAATAGTCACTGTAATAAAATTGTCCCATCCAGGCCTCACGTTGGCTTGGATTCATTTGCAGCATGGTCTGCATGAGGTAAGTAATATCTATGAGCCTGGCGCCTATGGTGCCAGGACTGGTTTCTAAGATGAGCCTGGCGGCTAAGGCGCCAGGACTGAACCCAAACAGCCCCCAGCCGGGGCTGCTGTGGTTTTAAAAAGTATCTGGATGCCTGCTCCCGGGGCTGATGGACTCGATCCAGATGCCCGGGGGTAGGCATCATGACACATACACAGATACCAGACACCCACAACATGAAATGTATATTGGTCACACACTCCATTCACCCAGGTCCCACCACAAGGGCGTACCCACAACATACAGTCATTGGGAAGGCTCCAGCCAGTCTGACCTGGACTTCACCACAACACCATATATGGAACTTCCACCCAACAGCCAGTCAGGGGAAGGGACAGAGTCAGGGCTTCCCGGAACTTTGGGAAAACAAGGTAACAGGCGATAGAAACTAAGAGGCCACGGGGGCCATCTTGTCCCCATCAGGAATCCCCTGATTCCTATGGCAGGCCCTGGGTATCCTAAAATGGAGGACACTCAGAGCACCTGCCAAATTCAGCATGGAGCTGCCACCAACCCATACCCTGCTATGTGGACCACATACAGGTGCCCAAAAACATACACTAGGGGTACAGGGTTGTACCCCCACCCATGGGTGCCATAAGGGTATCCCAAGGGTGTGTTCACCATGACCAAAAAAGAGGAAGAGCTGCACTGCCAGGAGTCCCACGAGGACTCCTGTGCAGAAAACAACATAGGAAACACATGAAAAGGGAGTACAGCCAAGGCATTTCCAGCATCACAGAGAGGTACTGCCAGAATGGTCTTTCTTTTGGCCTCATGTCGTTGGTAAAGGAAACCTTCCTTCTTGATCTCTTCTGGCGCAAGCTGGAGAGCTCCGATGCTCAGGTCCGGGGGGCGATACCCTCAGCAGCAGAGAAACGCTGCTGTTGTCGTCCATGTCCGTAGTCGCTGTGTCCGTCCCTGTATCCCTGTGGTGGCTCAAGTGTCCCACAAATATCTGCGACCCATCAATATTTGTTACTCTGCCCTGACCCAGTTGTCTGTCTGTAGATTCCGTTTAAAGGAATAGTGCGCTCAAAAATGTTATTGTCCCGAGCGTTTGGGCATGTGGTTTAAAGCAAACTGTGATCAATCGTAAAGACATTTCCTATGCACCTTACCTTAGTTTTCCTCACTTTTACACATGCGAAAACAACGAGCGGGGTGCAGCCATCTTGTACTAATCTTACCCATTGCTGCATCGCCCTAAGTTCAACCGCCCTCGCAGCACGAATTCATATCACCCGCCCCTGAAGCTGACATCACTAGATGCGTACGCCCCATTTCACAACGCGAATCCACGTCTTGTGTCAATGTTCTCTGTGCAAGAAGGAAAGTGAGTGGGCACCACTTGATACTTAGTCCATGTTTCTCAACAATTGTAAACAATGAGATGATTAGTTCAAACTGTTTGTGTCAAAATATTCAAACAGGAGCTGGCTATGACGAATTTGGAGACACCCAAACTCAAAATACATGTGAAGCAGGAGACCAAGTTCAATACCGGGTCACATAGCCGCTCTCCATAAAACCCAGTCCGGGTATATACTTAGTCAAGATTTAGCAAAAGTTAAACTCTAAGGTGAAAAAACTTGCCTTTACTTGAAAATATGAACTCGGCGGTAGCACGCCACTGGGATGAAAATGGACATAATTTGACACAGATGAGATTTGTAATTTTGGAAGCACTCACAAAACATAATCCACATGAAGATTTGAGTCAATGACTCAACCGCAGAGAGACCTTTTGAATCGACAAACTCAGGAATCTTACTCTCAATGGAATCAACGAAGAAATTAATTACCATTGTTTTTCATGATCCTGCATTTCCACTGCTTTGATTGTTATGCTCCTTGTTAGCATTGTCAACACACTATAGGATTACTTTCTGTTTGGTACATCTTGCAAGATTGTGCACATTATGGATAACCCAGCTGTATTTCCTGGACATTTGTCTGGGACCCAAGGTGCCGTCATTTGACGACACCGCATGCAGTAGGGTTGCACACCGAGGTATTCACTTTGACTGAAAATTCTTTCAGGGATTTTCTGAACAACTGCTGCACATCCTAGACCTTCGGTCCAGGACCTATAATGCCGTCCAGTGACGTTTCCATTGGCAACATAGGAACAACATTCATACTATTATACCATGATTTACCTTTAGGCATTCTATACATTTGTACCTTAGGTGTTTCACACACCACCACACCTTGTTGTTTAATTCACTTTCACCGTCTATAGCACACATGTGATCATATCTTCATTTTAATTCACAATAAACGCAGAGGCTTGATCAGGTCTCTGGTTTCGACTGCGAGCCCATCTCTGGGTAATCCGCTACTGTGTGAGATTTTCTGTTATAGTATTTCTTCTATTTCTATGCATTTCATTTTCTGTGATTTTTGTTTTTTATGACATCACAATTCTTCATTTCCATACGTGAGGCCAGATAATTATCTAGAACTGTTCATATCAAGCCCACAGGCTTGATTGCACACTCCGATTCTTACTGCACACCCATTCCGGGTTGCAATGCGGTCACGTGGCATTAAAAGGAAGCGTTACCTTAGCAACGCTTCGATGCGATAGCCGCAGATGCGTTCGCGCCAGCAACAGGAGAACATCTCCTCTCTCGTATTACGAATGGTAAGCTTGCACTCTCAATCTTGCTTTCGCATTCTAAACCCCTCCTAATTACGGACTTTTACTGATTCCAGCCCATTTGTTACAGGCTGGTTTGCTGTGCTGATATTTGTCAGTCAGTTTTTGGAGTACCACACGAATATATTGTGCCACACATTGCATACAACTGATTTTCGGGTAATCTGCCTTCCTTGATTGGCTTTACGATTGATTATTTACAACGAACAGACTCATCATTTTTTATCTTTTGTTTTTTCCCATATTCTCAACTTATTCTCCCACTTCTGAAACCACAACTGTATGGTATGTTTTTGACTTTATTTCAATTATGTATGATATGTATGTGTCAATTGACATATGTGAATTTGTTTCTTTGAACTTGTATGTCTTACCTTTAGACTGGCCCCGATGAAGGAAATTCATTTCCGAAATGCATTGGCAATTTGGTCTGATTGATAAATCAATCGTGGCAAATTCTTCCTCACTAAGAGAATATTAGTGACTTCTCACTTAGGAGATCATTATTTTTGATAAAATTGTTTTGAAGAACAACTGAAGCGTAATGTTTTCATCATTTTTCAAGTAAAGGCAACTTTTTTCACCTTAGAGTTTAACTTTTGGTAAATCTTGACTAAGTATATACCCGGACTGGGTTTTATGGAGAGTGGCTGTGTGACCCGGTATTGAACTTGGTCTCCTGCTTCACATGTATTTTGAGTTTGGGCGTCTCCAAATTCGTCATAGCCAGCTCCTGTTTGAATATTTTGACACAAACAGTTTGAACTAATCATCTCATTGTTTACAATTGTTGAGAAACATGGACTAAGTATCAAGTGGTGCCCACTCACTTTCCTTCTTGCTCTTCTTTCTCCCCCATTTTTGGTGAGACACACAGCAGTGGAGGCACACATTTTCGAAAAATATCTTAAAACATATGAACTAATTTGTTGTTTGAGGATATTGAAGGGTTATCAACTAAATGCGCAGAAACCCTAGGGTTTTCAACTGAGGAAGCAACTGCCATTCTCAAACTCATTAGTGAAACATCCATTGGTCCACATGGAACTACGCTTAAGGATCCAGCTAAACGGATCAAGCAGCTAGAATACCTTATACGCAAAGAGATCAACAGGAAATTACATGCAATAACCCTTGGTCGTTATTATAAGAACCAACGGATCCCCAGAGGACTGCGTATACAACTCCGACCAACTCTCTGCAAGGAGAATAAGGAGTTTGTTCGTAAGTGGGAAGCAATTCTGAACAAGTGCTCTTTAGATTTAATTCTGCTTACCATTCAAGACCTCTCAAAAAACTTGACAACTCTTAATGCAGATATTCAGGACATAGAGAAAGAGTTGGTCGGTTCATTAGGCAAAGAAGAATATGACGTTATTCTGACAGGCATTAATGCAAAACTTGAAGATTATAAAACAGAACTTGAACAGAAGAAGGTTAGAAAATTTAAACGAGACACCTATGATTATATCAATGATGAAGTCTACACATGGATGGAGAGGTATGGTCCAGTAGCACCCAAAAAGCTGTTCAAATATACATCTGACAACACTAGCAGCTCTGACTCAGAGGTCCAGAGAGACTCCGAAACAACAACAGAACAGACAACAGATAACTCTAACCGTTCAACTGGGCTCTCAGCTCAAGCACCTCCCTCTTCGGCTTTTTTAGGTGTCCGCCCAACGGAACCCGTAAGGGGGGAGCGGGGGGGGACCAAAGGAGCAAACCCCAAACGCGACTTCAACTAAGGAAAGAACAAGTTACTTTCTTACCTGGTAACGTTCTTTCGATGGGATGGTCCGACGTATTCCATATCTATGACAGGTAATGTCCACAGCTGTGCTGCTTCAGAAAATCTTTGGCGTCTGCGTCCTGCGTCGATGATGTCGATGCGCCGTCCCCGAGGACCTCCTCCGACGGCCGACGTCACCCGATGTGATAAGTAGGATGCACGACGCCCATAGCCTCAGTTATAGTTTTTTCCCAGAACGTGTGCCACCAGTATTCTGCCAGTCAGACACACAAGGCCTTGCGGAACGCAAGCTGCAATCGCAAAAGAAATTCTGCAGCGGGGAAGGTAGGGAGGGAGCGATATGGAATACGTCGTCGGACCATCCCATCGAAAGAACGTTACCAGGTAAGAAAGTAAATTGTTCTTCGAGGGGATTGGGTCCTCCGACGTATTCCATATCTATGACAGACTCCCAAAGCAGTACCAAGCAAGGAGGTGGGAAAGAATTTAGAATACAAATTTAGCATGCCCAATCAAATTGCGGAATAGAGAACTGCCTTGCCAAAGGCCAGATCTTGCCCTCTGATGGAATCAAGGGAATAGTGACGTACAAAAGTATGTACTGAAGCCCAGGTGGCTGCATCACAGATGTGACGAATAGGAACTCCCCTCTGCAGGGCAGTCGACGCAGCACTCCTCTGGTAGAATGGGCCCGCAAGCCAGCCGGAGGGTCCTTACCCGCCAAGCGGTAACACTCGGAGATAGCTAAAATAATCCAACGAGACAAAGTCTGTTTTGTCACAGCTTGTCCCAAACGGTTTCCAGCGTAACCAATGAAAAGTTGATCGTCCACTCTGACCCGGTACATGCGCGAAATATAAAAGCTCAATGCTCTCCGAGGATCAAGCCTATGGAGCCTCTCCTCTTCCTTACCAGGATGTGGAGGAGGATAGAACGCCGGAAGAACAACCTTCTGGCTCAAATGAAATTCCGAAACCACCTTCGGAAGAAAAGAAGGACGAACTCTAAGGAAAACCCTGTCCTTGTGAAACACAGTGAAGGGTGGCTTAACTGAAAGTGCCTGTAACTCACTCACTCTGCGAGCGGAAGTAACCGCAACCAAAAACACAGTTTTCAGAGTTAACAGCCTCAAAGGGCAAGAATGTAAAGGCTCAAACAGAGCACCCATAAGAAACTTAAGAACAAGGTTCAAATCCCAGCCTGGCACCAGAAAAGGTGACGGAGGGAACACATTAGTGAGCCCTTTCAGAAACTGCGAAATTAAAGGAATTTTGAAATAGGAACACTCTTCAAACGAGCGCTTAAATATGGACAGCGCCGCCAGGTAACCTTTAATGGTCCCCACTTGCAAGCCACTGTGGGCCAAAGAAAGCAAAAAAGACAGAACCATGGGAATGTCACATTCAAAAGGATCCACATTCTGAACTCTGCACCAGTCGCAGAACTTTCTCCAACGGCAACGGTACAGAGACTTAGTTGCCGGCCTCCTGGCCAAGAGCAACACCTCCATCACGTCTTCAGGGAGGTCCCAATCTTTATACCTCAACCTTTCAGAAGCCAAGCGTGAAGATTGAGGGATCTGACCTCTGGATGGAGAACCTGACCCCCCCTCCCGTGAGAGCAGATCGTCTCGGTAAGGAAGACGACGTGGAGGGCAGATGGACAAGTCTAGAAGGTCCGGGTACCACGTCCTCCGGGCCCACGCCGGAGCAATGAGGATCATCCGGGAACCAAACCTCCGTAACCTCCGCAGCACTTGCGGGATGACGGGGACTGGAGGAAACGCGTACAGCAGTGGGAATGACCACTCCACCACGAACGCGTCTCCTAAGGCTTTTGGAGGAAATTCCCGTAAGCAAAACCTTTCGCACTTCCGGTTGACACTGGAGGCGAAGAGATCCACTTGAGGGCTCCCCCAAAGAGCAAAGAACTCCAGGAGAATCTCCTGAGCC
This sequence comes from Ambystoma mexicanum, assembly GCF_040938575.1. Taxonomy (NCBI): domain Eukaryota; kingdom Metazoa; phylum Chordata; class Amphibia; order Caudata; family Ambystomatidae; genus Ambystoma; species Ambystoma mexicanum. Next base: position 478,710,248 of record NC_090934.1, read on the forward strand.
AGCTCCCACTCGTGAGAGATCGTGCTCTGCCTGCTCAGAGCGTCCGCCGTCTCGTTGTCGTCTCCGGCCAGATGAACCGCTGATATTGAAACTTCCTGCTGGATGGCCCAGAACTCGAGCTGCATAGCCTCCCTGCACAGCGGAAGTGACCCTGCCCCCCCTTTTTGTTGAGGTAGTGCATGGCCACCGTGTTGTCCGTTAGAATCAGGACACTCTTTCCGCGCACAGACGGCAGAAAAGCCTTCAAGGCTAGCCTGATGGCCCTCAGCTCCAACAGATTGATATGGAGTCTGGACTCCGGTGGAGACCAACGACCGCTGACTGTCAACTCGTTGACAATCCCGTGAGGGATGCGTCTGTCACGATCGTCACCTCCGGCCAGGGCAGCCAAAATGGGGCCCCTTTCATCAGATTGCCCTCAACAGCCCACCACAAAAGGTCCCGGGCAACCGAGGACGGCACCTGAACAGGGTCCGACAGCCTGCCGGAGGACTGAGACCACTGGAGCTTGAGTGCCCACTGCAAAGATCTCATCCGCAGACGAGCCTCTGACACCAGAAGAATGCAGGATGCCATGAGGCCGAGCAGTCTCAAGAATTCGGACGCTGGGAGATTCTGGGCAAACTGAAACTTGTGCACCATCTGCTGAATGTGAAGAGCCCTCACCTGAGGAGAAAAACACTGCCCCAGGGACGTGTCGAGCATTGCTACGATGTACTGGAGCCGCTGCGTTGGTGTCAAATGGGACTTCTTTAAATTGAGGGAGAAGCCAAGCCTGTGAAGGGAGTGGCAGGTGACGGACAGATGATCCAGGACTTGCTCGGGAGCGCTTCCCTTGATCAACCAATCGTCCAGGTAGGGGTAGACGTGAATCCCCCCCTTTCCTGAGATGCGCTGCCACCACCACCATGAGCTTGGTGAAAACCCTCGGGACGGAGGTCAATCCGAACGGCAGGACACGAAACTGAAAGTGCGAGACGCCAACCGCAAACCTCAGGTACTTCTTGTGCTTGGGATGGATCGGCACATGGAAGTAAGCATCCTTGAGGTCGAGAGACACCAACCAGTCCTGAAGTTGAAGGGCCTGAAGGACTTGAGAAAGAGTCACCATCTTGAACTTGTCCTTCCTGAGGAGTTTGTTCAAACCGCGCAAGTCCATGATGGGTCTCAATCCCCCATCTTTCTTTGAAATCAAAAAATAAGGGGAATACCATCCCTTGTTCCTCTCCGCTACAGGCACCAGTTCTATGGCGCCTTTCTCCAGCAGGGCTTGAATTTCCTGCGCAAGGAGCGGATCTGGACTCTTCAAAGAGAGATTCCCTGGTGGATTGTCGTGAGGCCTCTACCGAAAAGGAAGACAGTAGCCGTGGGTTATGATCTCCAGAACCCACACATTCGAAGTAATGGCTTGCCACTCTACAAGATGCTGCGCCAGCCTTCCCCAAACCGGCGAACCATGGGACCTGGCCTCATGACTAAGTGGTAGCGGCTGCGGCGTTGCCCGAGGGCAAAGAGGCAACTGCCCGAGCGGCCTTGGCACCTCGAGTACCTTTGTTTCCACCTCTGGCACTCTTACGATGGCCTCTTTGACTGCTAGCTCCTCTCACTTTACTGAAGGACGAGTAATAGCGAAAGGAACCTCCCCTCCATTGCTGTCCCCTAGGACGAAAAGGCGGAGGTTGGCGAACTGCAGCGCCCAACGACTTCGCTGCAGCTTTGGAGGTCTGCAACCTCTCAAGGCTCTCGTCAGCCTTGGTGCCAAAAAGGTGTTCACCGTCAAAGGGCATGTTGAGGAGCCGGGACTGCACATCAGGAGCGAACCCAGACTTCCGCAACCACGCAAACCTGCGCATTACGGTGCTCGCCGCCATGGACCGGCTGACACAATCCGCCAAGTCCAAACCCGATTGAACGGCCTCACACATGGCATCCTTGCCATCCTGAACCATAGCAAGGAAACCATCCCGTTCGTCCCCTTCGGGAATATGATCAGCCGCTAATGCAACACAGTTCCACAGAGTGTGTGTGAAACGAGACAAGGCACGTATGGAGTTGGCCGCCTGAAGCGCCATACCCCCGGAGGAAAACACTTTCTTCGCCCAGCCGTCAAAACGTTTGTCGTCCATATCCGGAGGGATGGTAGGATACGACGCCTGCTTTGCCGGGGCCGTAGCCGCCTGCACCACCAAACTCTCCGGGGTGGGGTGCCTAGACAAGTAGCAGGGGTCGCTACTGGCTGGACGGTATTTTCGCGACAAAGACTTGCCCACTGCCGGGAGACTCTCTGGAGCAGTCCAAGCCGCCGCCACCCTTCTCTGCAGAGCCATATGAAAAGGGTAAACCGGGTCAGTGGGTGGACCGAGATCAAAGATGTCCGTGAGATCATCCTGAACGAACTCCCCTGGGGGAGCTGACCAATTCAAGTACTCGGTAACCCGAGACATAAGGCGCCGATATGACGAATCGGCATGAGTGCCAGGCTCCGGTCGACAAAACTCCACCTCCGGAGAGGTGTCCAGTCCACTGGCATCATGCAGTGACTGCCTCAGTTCATCAAACTGGCTATGGCCCGAGATAAGGTCATCTGGAACCGTAACCGGAACCAGGCTGCCATCAGAGCCTTCATCACCCTCTGAAATGTACTCCAGGCGAGGAGAGGAAGACCTCTACGGACCAAAGCAGTGCCGGACCTTAGCCATAGCCTTTTTAGGGGCAAACCCTGTGCCACGGGGCCCCTCCGACACCATCGCCTTGAAAGGCGTTGAGGGCGCCGAACGAGTCGGCGCTGGCGTCGACAGAAAAGGCGTTGAGGGCGCCGAACGAGTCGGCGCCGGCGTCGACAGAAAAGGCGTTGACGCCGAGCGAATCGGCGTCGTCGTCAGCTGCAATGCCTCCAGCATCTGCGGCATCGACACAGTCCTCGAAGCCAGAGCTCCGAGCGTGTCTCTCGACAACCTGGGCGCCGACGGCGTTGACGACCCCCTCGAAGACGGAACCTCGAGAGAAATCGTCGACGACCTCGGCGCCACAGGCGTCGACGTCTTCTTCGAAGACGGCACAGGATCACGCGGTCTCGAGCGCGTCGAGGACCGGGACCTGGAACGGGCATGGCGAGAACGGCTACCCTTGTCCGAGCGGGACCTCTCCCGTGAGCCGTGCCGACCACCCGAGCCCGAAGGCGTACGGGTGGTTCTCGTTCGGTGCCGACCGACCCCACTCGGAGGCGCGGACGGACCGGTGCCCTGCGATTCTAGAATCGCTAGCATCTGCTTCCCAAAGGAAGCCCATTCCTCCGGTGTCGCTTGCATGGAGGGATAAGCGACCCGCCGATGGGCGGAGTCCTCGGAAGAGGACGGGGAAGGGGACCTATGCCGGCGCTTCCTGGAATGCCTAGAAGAGGCAGAGGAGTGGCGAGACCGACTCCTGGAAGGAGACCCACCGGACTTCCGACGCGGAGAGTCACCCCTCGAGTCATCGGTCGAAAGCCCCGCAGACCTCGACTTCCGGGGCTTAGACACCCAGCCTACCGACAGCTTCTTCTTGCGTTCCCGCAAGGCCTTCGCAGTGAGCAACTGGCAGTCGACACAGTCGTCCGTATCGTGGGCCAGAGGCAGGCGTCGTGCGAGTCCGTGACCGACACCTTGGACCCACAGTCCCCGCAGTTCTTGAAGCCCGGACGCGGGGTCGAAGATGAGAAAGACATCGCCACAAACAGGTCTTCACAACCAACCGAACAGGTTCAACGAACCGAGAATAGAAAACAGAAACTCCAACGAGTCGAGGCGTACCGAGATTCACGAAGCGAACACGTTCGCGGAAAAAACGGAACTGAGGCTATGGGCGTCGTGCGTCCTACTTATCACATCGGGTGACGTCGGCCGTCGGAGGAGGTCCTCGGGGACGGCGCATCGACGTCATCGACGCAGGACGCAGACGCCAAAGATTTTCCGAAGCAGCACAGCTGTGGACATTACCTGTCATAGATATGGAATACGTCGGAGGATCCAATCCCCTCGAAACTTAGTTATCAACATATCTGATCGGACACTGAGTAAGGCAGAGGAAGACACTTTACAAAAAGGACTGAGTTTCGTACCTACTTATGGAACCACTCTGTTCAACACAAAGATTGAACTTTATAAGTTTGTTAGAAAACTCAAGCTAAAGGTCTTCTTTGAAGAATTAGAAACTCAAGTCAATCCACCTAAGGGCCCTGACTACCAGGAATCAGAGCAAAGAGTGGGTTTGTACCACCAATTACAGTTCCGTCTATTGACATTTTTCAGAAGCTAGTAACCCGTGATATAGAACGTATTAGCTACAAAACCCCTCCACACAAGAATCTGAAACCCCATGAAATGAGACTGATTAAGGATCTTTACAGTGACAAAAACATAAACATCCGCCCAGCCGACAAAGGAGGAGCATTGGTTATCCAGAATTCGGTTGATTACGATATGAAATGCACCAGACAACTTCAAGACAGAACAATATATGCCATTCTGGATCATGACCCAACTACTGCAATTAAACAAAATCTGAAGACCTTATTGGATAAAGCTCTCGAGCTAGAATGGATCAATGAACACACACAGAAGTTTTTGTTCAATAACCACCCCAGGATTCCTAACTTCTATACATTACCAAAGATCCATAAAGACACCCCTAAACCACCAGGTAGACCGATAGTTGCAGGCATGGACAGCATTAACCAACCGCTAGGTATCTACATTGATTTTTTCCTGCAGCCTCTTATTCAGAAAACCCCTACATACACCCGCGACACTACTCATTTCCTGCAAAAATTCAATTCTACAACCCTTCAACAGGATGACCTAATGTTTACCATCGATGTCAGCGGTTTATATGCATCAATACCACATGACCTTGGAGTAGAATCAGTTGAATGGCTATTATTACAAACATCTGAAATCCGTGCACAGAAAGAATTTATACTGGCCCTTTTACAGTTCGTTGCAGAAAACTCTACTTTCAATATCGCAACCAGTTTTATTTACAGACATCAGGGACATCAATGGGGGCCACCATGGCACCCACATATGCCAACTGCTTTATGCACAAGTTTGAGATGGACAATGTACTTAATAAACCTGAATGGAACAAAGACATTAATTTATGGACGCGTTACATTGATGACATTTTTGGCGTATGGAGAGGTACCAGGGAAGATTTTGATGCTTTCTTTGAATACTTGAATAACATTGACCAACGTATTCAATTCACAAGAGAGATCTCATATGACACAATCACATTTTCTGGACGTTTCCATCAAAAAACAAGCGACTGGCTACAACACCTCACTGTTCCGCAAGCCAACTGACCATAATAACCTTATACATCGTCTAAGTTTCCACCAGCCCAGTCTGCTCAGAAATCTCCCATATAGCCAATTGCTACGGGTTAAAAAAATTGTGAGTGATCCAGAGGACTGATTAGCTCAACAACTTGCGATGAAAGAAAAATTCCCAGCACGAGGTTATAAACAAGAAGAACTTGAGATGGCGTCAGCTAGGGTCAGCACCCTGGCACGCGAGACCCTACTATCTAATCAAAATCCCAGAAACAAGAGGGAACTGAAAACACCTGAGTATGTATCCAAGTTCTCTACCCAGAGTAACAAGATTAAGAAAACTATTAAAAACACTGGGGAATCTTCAAAAATGACATCAGAGTACAGAGTTTATTCAGCGAGTTACCAGTGTTCGCCTACCAGCGCAGTAGGAATCTGAGAGATGAATTGGTACACACAAGACCACCCCTTAAAGAGCCCACAACTCAACGCACCGGAACGTTCCCTTGCCTACATTGCATCAATTGTAATTCAGTAATCAAGGGTAACATCATCAATCACCCTAGAACAGGGAAAAAGATTCTTCTCAAAACATATGGGACCTGCGACAGTATCAACATTATTTATGGCATTAAATGCCCGTGTGGAAAATTCTATGTGGGCCAATCCACAAGAGCGGCCAAAACAAGGTGGAATGAACACCGTTCTTGCATCCGGAACGCAAATATGAACTCGGCGGTAGCACGCCACTGGGTTGAAAATGGACATAATTTGACAGAGATGAGATTTGTAATTTTGGAAGCACTCACAAAACATAATCCACATGAAGATTTGAGTCAACGACTCAACCGCAGAGAGAGCTTTTGGATCGACAAACTCGGGAGTCTTACTCCCAATGGAATCAACGAAGAAATGAATTACCATTGTTTTTTATGATCCTGCATTTCCACTGCTTTGATTGTTATGCTCCTTGTTGGCATTGTCAACACACTATAGGATTACTTTCTGTTTGGTACATCTTGCAAGATTGTGCACCTTATGGATAACCCAGCTGTATTTCCTGGACATTTGTCTGGGACCCAAGGTGCCATCATTTGACGACACCGTATGCAGTAGGGTTGCACACCGAGGTATTCACTTTGACTGAAATTTCTTTCAGGGATTTTCTGAACAACTGCTGCACATCCTAGACCTTCGGTCCAGACCTATAATGCCGTCCAGTGACGTTTCCATTGGCAACATAGGAACAACATTCATACTATTATACCATGATTTACCTTTAGGAATTCTATACATTTGTACCTTAGGTGTTTCACACACCACCACACCTTGTTGTTTAATTCACTTTCACCCTCTATAGCACACATGTGATCATATTTTCATTTTAATTCACAATAAACGCAGAGGCTTGATCAGGTCTCTGGTTTCGACTGCGAGCCCATCTCTGGGTCATTCGCTACTGTGTACTATTTACTGATGTGAGATTTTCCGTTATAGTATTTCTTCTATTTCTATGCATTTCATTTTCTGTGATTTTTGTTTTTTATGACATCACAATTCTTCATTTCCATACGTGAGGCAAGATAATTATCTAGAACTGTTCATATCAAGCCCACAGGCTTGATTGCACACTCTGATTCTTACCGCACACCCATTCCGGGTTGCAATGCGGTCACGTGGCATTAAAAGGAAGCGTTACCTTAGCAACGCTTTGATGCGGTAGCCGCAGACGCGTTCGCGCCAGCAACAGGAGAACATCTCCTCTCTCGTATTACGAATGGTAAGCTTGCACTCTCAATCTTGCTCTCGCATTCGAAAACCCCTCCTAATTACGGACTTTTACTGATTCCAGCCCATTTGTTACAGGCTGGTTTGCTGTGCTGATATTTGTCAGGCAGTTTTTGGAGTACCACACTAATATTGTGCCACACATTGCATACAACTGATTTTCAGGTAATCTGCCTTCCTTGATTGGCTTTACGATTGACTATTTACAACGAACACAGACTCATAATTTTTTATCTTTTGTTTTTTCCCATATTCTCACCTTATTCTCCCACTTCTGAAACCACAACTGTATGGTATGTTTTGGACTTTATTTCAATTATGTATGATATGTATGTGTCACTTGACATATGTGAATTTGTTTCTTTGAACTTGTATGTCTTACCCTTAGACTAGACCTGATGAAGGAAATTCATTTCCAAAATGCATTGGCAATTTGGTCTGATTGATAAATCAAATGTGGCAAATTCTTCCTCACTAAGAGAATATTAGTGACTTCTCACTTAGGAGATCATTATTTTTGATAAAATTGTTTTGAAGAACAACTGAAGGGTAATGTTTTCATCATTTTTCAAGTAAAGGCAACTTTTTTCACCTTAGAGTTTAACTTTTGGTAAATGTTCTCTGTGCGCTAGCTAATGATGCGTCTCCATGGAAATGGCAGGACACCTCTTTCCTCAATAAGTATAAACAGATCGCTTCTCATCAGAGAACATCAAAGTTGCTTTTTCAATCGTTTCATTGCTTTTTTTTGTATAGCCTGTGACTCGTTTCTGCTCTGTTCAGCTATCTTCGTTGTTCGGAGGTCGTGCGAACAGATACTTGTACTAGCATTACTATCGATTTTAATTTTGTCATCTAATGGCCAGCAATACAGCCCTACCAGTACGAGCCAGAGTATTCCAAGGCGGAATTAGTTGATAGAAAAAGATGTGGAAACAATGGGGCATCGGACGACAGTTGGGAAGATGAATCACTGGATCCTGAGCCAGAGCCTAGTCGCATGGAAGACGTTTCCACCTGGTGTACCTGCAATCGGTGCAAGGTTATGCCAACCGAGGAGGAGAACTGCTGCTGCAGAGAAAACTCTGGATGCCTGGCCTACATATCGGAAGAAGACACACCTTCGCTATGTGTTACCGAGCTGCATGACTTCAGTTCAGCCTGCCTCACAAGGTCTGTGTTGAGGATTATGATGGTGCTTATGCACGAACGTCGCGCAAAAGTTCGCCCTCGCAATCCAAGTAACGAGTAAGTGTAGTCTAGATCTGATGTCACTTTGACCACCGAATCCACTAACATTCCTTGTTTGTCTCCTATATTGTCGTAACTTTGATCTATCACTGCCAAATGAATGTAGTCTGGCAATTCAATACATCGCTTGCGGTTTGGGGAAATCATAGTGGACATCTTATGTGTCTTTCAATTTCAACTAAGAAACAATATTTCTCTGTGATCCAAACGTTATGGATTGCATGGGGGTTCACTTTTGTAATGTGTCTACACTTTAAAGTCCAAGTTGATTGATCCATGAAGTAACGTACGGGCAACTAAACTATGCCATAGGATACAGGATGCATTTTCAAGTACGTTTTGTACACTTATCAGGTTCCTTTAAATACAGTATGTATGTTTCTCTTCCACAGGAGGTACAGGCTGGTGGCCTATAGTTCCTTTACATGGTGGCTTCATGGGAGGCTTGGATAATGCGTTCGACGAGTAATAGCTGCCTGTGTCGTTGGAGCCATTCACGCCAAATTCCCTAGTGACAGCGGAGAGTACAGGGGATTTTCCCACACTGTGCTGCAACCCGAAGTATACAATTTTTAGTACATTTGCGCCATCAACATCAGCAATAAAATAAAATACAAATGATCTCTTATGAATAGTAGTTTCAATTTTTCAGTGAATCAAGGACACTCTCACTTGTCTATGAGTGACATGCAGCAATGGTTGGTGCCCTTTTATGCTCACCACAACAATCCATCCCCCCTCCATTATAAACAGCCAAGGTGCCAAACACCATGTACACTTCAAAGGTATCATCCGCACAGAGGCCAATATACACATGGCCTCCCCAGACCCCGTGTCTCCAGGCTCCCCTCTTGCAGACCCCGCCCCTGCAATCCACATAAGTGTGTGCCCTTTCAGCAGTGTTCCGGGCCTTTTCTGCACGCCACATGCCCATCCATCCCCCCTCCACCACCAATGGCAGTTTGCACCTTTCGCTGTACCCTCCCAAGGGGGCTGGCAGTGTGGGAATGGCCAAGGTGCCAAACACCATGTACACTTCAAAGCTATCTTCCACACAGGGGCCATTGTACACATGGCCTCCCCAAACCCCGTGCTCCAGGCTCCCCTGAAGCAGACCCCGCCAGAAACATGTCACATATACACCCACTTTTCTAATCCTTTATAAACCCCTTGATATTTATCCGGAGAACATCTCGGAGCACGGGAAGTCAACTCTTGATCGTGCTACCTGTTCTCCTGCTACTAACTCCCCTGCTTGCTGAATCTAATTGTTTGTTAGTCAAGGTAAGGGCAGGTCACCTATTAACTTTACTATATTCATCTCAAAATCTCGTCCTAATGTACCCAGTAGTGTAATGTTCATTCATCTCAATGACTTTATATTCGACTACGCTACACAGGTTTTGCTTCTTTGACCAAAACAAACAGTGCATAGAAAAGTGTGCTATAATTCCATCAATATCATGCATTCAGTACAATTGTTTTGTAATTATTTACACAGTCGGGGCACAATCCTGCATACATTCCCGAAGGATATTGATTTCATAAGAAGATAGTACGATATTGTGGTTTTGCAGTGGACGACATTGAAAGTAGAGCCCAGGCTGTCTTGGGAGACTTGAGGGCCAATCGATTCCGCATCTGCAGCCTGCACTTTACAGACGATATGTATGACCAATTGAAGTACACATAAAAGCGTCGAGCCAGAATGTTTCATAAATTGCTTCCAAATGCAATTCCAATTCTATTGATGCACACGCTGCCTCAGGCGAGTCCCAGATGATGAATTAGCTGTAGGCGATGGGGTACTGAACAGGCAACTCCATGAACGGATTGGTGCTTTTGGTGTTAATGAGTCTTACTAAAGTTTGCATATGTACCAGATTGTATTATATTTTAACTATGCCACATTTTACTATACATCTGTCCCTGGTTTATGGAGCCTCAAATTAAGTAATTATGACCATGGAAAACAATGCCATAGTGCCCTTCACAAGAAGCATAATGTTTTCGTAATCGGTTGCTTGATATGTCCATTTTAATAGGAAAACGTACTGACGGAAGCACAGACCCTTGCAAGTGACGAAACCACTGACACGTCCAGTATACCAATGTTGAGCCCTACAGACCTGCAGAAGTTTATATTCTCGACATTTGGATTTTCCCACATATCTAATGCAAATCTAATTTTCCATTTTACCACTTCATGACAATCCACTGAAAATGAAGGAGCAAGATTCTGCATCCATTTATTTTCAGGAATCAACAACAATTTCAAGTGCCTATCAGGTAATTTTATTTCACTTTTCTATCACGAGAATGTATTATGCTTGGAATTTCAAATAATATGAAATAGTTTATGTATCCTGTCGGTTGTTTACACTAGGTGTCATTTATGGGTTTCTCTTTATATGTATCATTGTCTGCATCCCATTGTTATTGTAGACGATACCCATCGAGAGATGCCCTGCTTCAAAATCAGCTTCCCCTGAGTCCTGTCCAGATAGAACTTCAAAGCTCTCTTGACATCCAATGAATGCAACGCATTCTCCGCAGGAGTGGCAGATTTGGGAAAAAAGGTTGGTAAGGCTATCGTAGTGTTCTTGTGAAAATCTGATGCTATTGTAGGAATAAAGTGAGGATTCGTAGAGAGAACCTTGTCCTTCATGGAACATAGATATGGGGGGTTCCTAAACCCGCCTGGCAGATGTAATGGCCACCAGAAAAACCAACCTTTCAAGTGAGAAACTTCATTGCCGCCGTTGACATAGGCTCAAACCGTGGTTTCATGAGGGCCGAGAGCACCAAGTTGAGACTCCAGACCGGAGAATACTACTACTTCGGGGGAAAAGTCCTGAAAAGGCCCTTGAGAAAATGTTTAATCAATCTATCACTGAACAGAGGTGTAGAGTTGCGCTGCCGCGCGATCCTCGAGATAGCCGCCAAGCGGACCTTGATCAACGACAATGCCAGACCCTCCTTTGCCAACAGCAGAAGGTAAGGAAGGAGTTGTGCAGGTGACACCTGCAAAATCTGTAAATTCGGCTGCTGCGAGCACCAGATACAAAGCATTTTCCACTTCCGGGCATTAGACACGTTGGCAGAGGGCGTCCTTGTGGCCGCCAAAAGGAGGCAACAATCCCGAGGAATCCTTAAATGTCCGAATTCGGAGTGGTCAGGAGACACGCTGCAAGGCTGAGGGAGCCTGGGTTGTGATGCCACACCTTTTCTTCGTTCTGTGAGAGAAGATCCGGCTCCGACCCCAGGTGAAGAGGGTCATCCACTTCCAGGTGAAGAAGGTCCCAAAATCAGGTCTGTCTGGGCCAGAACGGGGCCACCAGGATCACCCTGCACCGAACCATGCAAATCATCTGAATCATCTTCGTGATCAGGGGAAACTGAGGAAATGAGAACGCGCCTCCCCCCCGAATCCGGGTGAGACACTCTGCTGGCGAAGAGACGGCACTGCTTGTTCTCTGGGCTGGCGAATAAGTCCAGGGGGGCGAGGGGGCGTCCCCCATTTCCCAAAGATCCTCACCACCTGGCTGTCCTTCAGCCGCCATTCGTGCAGCTGAACCGATTCCCTGCTGAGAGCATCCGCCTGAATGTTTTGAACCCCGGGCAAGTAGAAAGTCAAGATCTGAACTTTGTGCTCGATGGCCCAGTGCCCAGTGTGCCCCGTTTGTGCAGATAAAACATAGTCGTGGTATTGTCTGTCAGAATCCGTACCACTCAGTCCTGAATGAGGGGTAGAAAAGACTTGAGTGCCCAGTGAACTGCCCTTAATTCCAGAATGTTGATGTGCAACAAAACCTCAGAGAGGGACCACAGGCCTTTCACCTGGAACTGGTTGAGGTGAGCCCCCCATCCCACCTCGGAAGCATTGGTTACGATTGTGTATTGAAAATCTGGTTCCACCAGGGCCGTACCCCTCACGATGTTCCCGGAGTGAGTCCACAACTGCAGTGCATCTGCTAGCGACCGGGAGATGAGAACCTTGGCAGACCAGGAACCCTGGATCTGGGATCACCTTGAAGCGAGAAACTCCTGCACCGGCCAAATAAAAAGACAACAATTTGGGATGAGTGAAATGCAGGACGCCATGGTGACGAGAAGAGACATGTAGACGCGGACTGTAACCGAAGTTCCTGGTACCAACGAGCCTGCCATGGATAACAGCTTCTTTATCCTTTCCTGCGACGGCTTTACCAGATTGAGCTGCATATGAAAGTGAGCCCCCAGAAAAACCAAGTCCCTGGAGGGTGTCAGACAGGATTTGGTGAAGTTGACTGCAAAGCCCAGACGCTGTAACAGGAGCATAGTTGCATTGAGAGATTCCGACACCCGCTGACGACTCGCCCACCTGACCAGCCGGTCGTCCAGGTCTGGATAAACATGGTGTCTGTTCCTGCGGAGATAAGCCGCCACCGGAGCCAGGCATTTGATGAACATCCTGGGAGCTGACTTAAGGGCAAAAGGGAGAACCCGAAACTGGTAATGCTCGTCACGAACCATAGAAACTTGCGATGCTTGGGGTGCATCGGGATATGAAAATATGCATCTTTGAGATCCAATGACGCCAAAAATTCCCCCCGGCTGAACCGTCCATATGACATCTTGCAACGTTAACATCCTGAACTTTTGGCGTTTCACATTTTTGTTTAGCGGCCTTAGGTCCAGAATGGGGTGCCATTTACCGTTCAGCTTTTTGATGACAAAGAACTGAGAGTAGGTTCCGCTTCCTTTCTCCGATGCAGGGACACTCTCTATAGCCCCCTTCTGTAGCATCAGACGCACCTCCTGCAGCAAGACCTGTAGATGCGGCTGCGCTGTTTTCACCGGTGGAATAGGGAGTTGCGGACGCTTGAACTCCAACGAGTGGCCATATTGGACTGCATCCAGCACCCATCTGTCCGTCGTAATCAAACGCCACTCGTCGACATGTTGCGCCACAAGTCGACTGCCCATATGGCAGCCATTGTTGAGGCTTGGACAGACGGCCTCTATGAGCGGAGGAGGAGGATCCCTCTTTCGCTGTCCTTGATAGTCCTTGTTCCGCTGTAGACTGGAAAGATGGTCGGAAACCCTGGCAGAAATAGGTAGAGCGACCACACCCCTTGTTGAGAGATCCTGCAAACCTTGCGTTCCCCGAAATGAGAAAAGGGGTGAAAAGCCTGCCTGCCCTGCAGAACTGTCAGGGACCTCGCAGTATCGGAATTTTACTTCATGTTCTTCAGTGCTGAAAAGCTGCTCCCCTTCGCAAGGCATGTCCACCAACTTGTGCTGGACCTATCGCCGGAGATCAGTACATCGCAGTCAGGCCTGCCACCCATTATTAATCTTCATGAACCCAGACTCTGCCAGGTCAACTGCAATATTAATACTGTGATTGGAGGCTTCCTCCCCCTCACGAACCAAAAGCATCGCCTCCTTCCGCTGTTGCTCAGGCAGGTGGTCCAACAGAGGGGCCAATCTGTGCCACATCTTGCAGTCGTATTGTGCCATGACAGCCAGTGAGTTGGCCACCTTGACCGTAGTAGCACCCACCGTGAGCACCTTTTTTCCGAAAGCGTCCAGTTTACGTCCTTCATTGTCTGGGGGAGACGCACACTTATGCTGGCTACTCGCCTTTGCGACTTACTGTCGCCACCACCGACTACGGAGTGGGCTGCAATGTTAGGCACTTTGGTGTGGACTCCGGCGCCTTGAACATCTTCTCCAAGCAGCCCTTGAACGCAGGTTCCATGAACGGATGGCGCATAGTCTGAAGCCCTTCCTGCCACACATGGTCCAAAATGGGGATAGAAAAGACTGCCTTACGCCTCTTCCCCATATGATTAAACAAAAACAGTCTTTCCTCTCCTCCTGTGGAGTGAGGCCAAACTCATGGCAGGCCTTTGCCATCATAGCATGAAAGGCTCCTACATCATCCGGAGGAGAAGGCTGGGCCGGGCTACTTGGAGCATCCAGCTCGGGATCTGTATCCCAGGTATCTGCCTGTCTGGGCTCCGACGAGACCATCGAGAGAGTATTCTGCGGAACGCTGTCCAGCTCCAACTTTACCAGTTCCCCTTCCTCCGGATCCTTATGAGGAGGGCTGAACGCCGTGGGAGATGGCAAAGGGGGTAGAACCGGAGAAGACATTCTTGGATGAGGCCCTCTATTGAGAGGGGCTTCCGAAAATCTCCTGACGAGGAACGGTAGGCAAGTCCTGCCCCAAGGGAAACACCGGGTCCTGTGGTACCAGGAGCCGGGCCTCCATGTCCCAGGAGCGATTGCAGTGTTGTAAGCACCTGCATTGAGAGCAACAAGTATGGATTGACCAGCGTATATTTAGGCGGGACAGCTGCCATGCCTCCTGATGTGGATGAAAGAGAATGCTGCAGGCCCAACACCGAAGGATCGAGAAACTGATGTCCTTCCCCCCCCTCCTCCGGACCGGAGTCAAAGTCATAGGTCGAGGGCCCCTGCTGGAGAATCTCCATCGGGAGTATAGATGTAAATTCTGAAACGGACTGCCATGGCACCTCTCCAGACGGTCATGGACCCACATCGACCACCTGCGGCGCGGAGGACTTCTGCAGTTCCGTCATTGACGGGGCGATCATCGATGTAGCAGTCGCTGACGGGGCAGTCAATGGGGTTGTAGGTAGTAAAGCTGTCAACAGAGGGTCCCTTGTTGAGGGGTTCGTCGCCGGTGGAATCAAAGATAACAGCGCAACCAATGATGTGGTCACAGGCACAGACGCCTCCTTCGTCGGCGAAGAGGCCCTCTTGGATGTGGATCTGGAGCAGTGTTTGGAAGACTCAAGGACCGAAGAGGAGTGATGCATGTCCTTCGAAGATGTCTTTTTCGTCAACAAGGACAAATGCGATCTCGACTTCTCCTTGTCGAAGCAGCGGACTTGTACAATGGTTCTGCCGGCTTCTGTGGCTGTGAACCCGTGAACTTCGGCTTATCAGCCCTTGGCGCAGGTTTAACTTGAGAGGGGGGCCTGACCCTGTACCCTTCGGCACCAGCCGTGCCACGAAAGACTCACTGCCTTTACCCAAATCCGATGCTGGGCCGGGCCCCGTGCGTTGCTTCTTGGGTGTCGGCTTTGCCAACCGTGCCCTCTGGTGCGAGGGCGAACCTCTTGGCCGAAGGAGTAGAGGGCATGCCCACGCGGGAAGAGCCCACCTCTGAAGCCGGTTAGTCCCCTTCGTTCAACTAGCAAATAAACCGCCAGTTACAGTCTTTGAGCGTCTTCTGGGAGAATCCCCGGCAGATGTCACAGTTCTCCACTAAGTGATTGGGGTACAGGCAGTACCAACAGGCAGCATGGCCGTCCCATTCATAAACGTTTTAGAGACCGCAGGTCTCACACGGCCGAAATAACGACTTCTTCGGGCCCACAGATGACATGATGGGGCCTGGAAGCACACAGGAACAGCGAAGGCTATGTAGAAAAACAAGAGCAAATTCTCAGGAGAGAACACAAGGTGATCCCAACAGTTTGGAGACGTTTGAAATCTGAAGGGAAGCCGCGGGGCGGGCTATTTATACTGGACGTCCCATTGCTGCAACCTAAAGCACCCATAAAGACGTCGATAGGACACTCAAAGTGACAATTTTTTTCCATAGGAAAACCACTATATTAAAGTTACTGAGGTCTCCCAGCCTGACGACGGGAAATATTCACAGCATGTGAATCCATGAACGATACCAACGCTGGAGAAATGGAGTTACAGGTAAGAAACTACTCCCTTAATTTCTCTGACTTTCCTAACAATGAGTCTCTGTGTCAGGACGAAAAACTGTGGTCATAGCGTTTGTCAAACAGGCACAAGGAGTCAGCAAGTTCCACTCCTTGAAGTCGCTGGATAGCACAGAGCAGATCGGCAGAAAAAGTCTGCCGGCACACTCTGAGAACACAGAGGAAGACACATGCTGTCCCCGGCCAGGTGGGTGTTTTTGAAGATTTGAGAAACATGTGGTAGACCTCTTTGCATCCAGGTGAAATGAAAAACTCTGAAGGTACTACTCAAGATTCCTCAATCCAGTGGCCTGGGGAATAAATGGCTTAATCATTCCTTGTGGAATAGTATTTTCATTCCTTCCCTTTCCCCTTGGTTCAAGGCTCCTGGTGAGGAGCACGGGGGAAGGTGTACTACTGATAGTGGATTCCTTTTTGGCAGCAGATGCCTTGGTTCCACTGCTTGGAATAACAGCACAGGAGAATTAATGGATTCTGCACAGGGTTCCTTACCCAGTTGCGTTCCCTCCTCCCTTGCAAATGAGTTGGTCTCTATTGTGTATATCAGTTTCTAAGTTGAGAAGAAAGCGTCCTTCAGTGATGGTGGCTAGAAGTATGAGGAATTTGCTGATCAATAATTGTGGTTCTTCTACTTAACATGCCTACAATAGGCAATGATCATCCTTACAGTATTGGCGTGAGGGAAGAGACTTGTTTCCTGTGGTCAACTCCAGGTTTTACCTTTTCGGCATCAGGTTTTGCTGAGGTGTCTCTGTGTCTCAACTTTGCAAGTCCAGTGGTCAGCTCTGCTTTCTGCATTTTGCACATACTTTTAAGTGAAACTACATAGCTCCATTGGTTTAAAACTAGCGTTTTTAATCTAGTATTTTGCTATTCATATTGCAATTAAAAACGGTTTTATATTGTCTAGGCAAACTGCATTTCACAGTTTGTCCCATTTTGGGGGCCGCTTCCCACTGTTGTCACTGCTTTACGTCTAAATGTTTGCACCTCTGCGCCACATGTGTCTTCACATGTTACTGGAGTTTTGTGGGTGAAACATAATACACATTTGCTTTGGTCACCCCACACATCATGTTTTGCTTTCCTCACATGTTTCTGTACAGCTGCCAAATCCCTCCAATAGGAAGGCTGCAAGACTTAATTTCCATCCACCTTGCTTCAGCCAAGAAGGACGAAAAAGAGGTATGTAAGCTTGCATCAGTTACTACAACCAGTTCTCAGGTAGCAGAGAAAGAACAGGCACTGACCAAACTGCCCAAATTCAACCACCACAGCTTAGAGCACATTTTTAAAATCAAGGATTGGAGAGTAAGTCAAATGAGTAAAGATGTGAGATATGTAAGGCATCAAGAGTAAGACTTGGAAACAGTCATCTGTTTTGGTACAAACGTGGTGTTTTAGTGATAAGAAATTAATAAGGAGGGTTGGGCAAATCCCATCTGTCCCTAAATACACTAAAACGTCTGTCAGGATGTTAAACAAAATATCCTCTGCCCTGTGTCCAAAAATCCTAAATGGACCCTCGCACTCTAAACTCAATATCATGTGTAAAAGGGGATTCTGGTAAGTTATATAGCTTTCTTTCAAAGTTCTCAACATAACGTTTTTAAGGTGCAGAATAGAAAAGAAAAAAAAGTTCCAATAGAGAAAGAGGGCCTTCCCTTCCCCTATATTTCCTCTAGTCCTTCACTGTCTATACAGCACTTGTTGAAAAGGTAAAGTAAAAAATGTTGCACAGAAATGAAGGGGGTCCTCCCCAAAGTGTCCTTCTCCAACTCAACTGTTTCACGCCACAGTTTTGAAAGGGTACAACTTTTTCCTTGAGGTCCTCCAGTTCTTATATTCCCATAGATTTAGGAAAACATTTTTTTTCCCTTGGCCTCCATCTTTCACATTCAGCACTTTAGAGTCTTTCTGCACCGCACCAGAGGTATGACTCTTCCCTTTGAATTCCTCCACTTGTTACATTTTACTTCTACTGTTCAACTTTACTCCAGGGGTCAGTGTTTTCCCTTTGGGGTTTTCCTTAAACACATAGTTCTTTACAATGTTCAATTTCTCACACTCGGTCCTCCTTCTACCCTTGGTACACCCTTCTGCCAAGGTATTTGTAACTTTCTTACTAATCCTTAAAAGGGGTATGAGTCCTCCCTTTTGTATTCACAATTTCAGGTTCCCTTCTTCTCGCACTCCTAGTTTACTCTCCTTCCTGGATATTACTTAATTTCTCTTCTCACCACTGGTTTACTTTCATGCCAGGATATTACTTCACTTCTCACTCCTGGTTTACTCTCTCCTGTCAGGATGTTACTTCACTTCTCACTCCTGGTTTACTCTCCTGCAAGGATGGTACTTCACTTCTCACTCCTGGTTTACCTGCCAGGATGTTACTTCACTGCTCAATTCTTGTTTACTCTCCTGCCAGGATGGTACTTCACTTTTCTTACTCCTTTCCTGGGTGTGTGTCCCAGACTCACTGGTTGCCTGGTGCACTAACCAGCCAGGGCTTTTCCTTTCTCTCTTCACTCTTTCCTTCATCCATGTTAAAATATGTTACCAATATTGGGTCCCTGACCCTTTATTGACAAAGTTCACAACTGTGTTAATTCCTCTTTTCAAGTGTTGGGTCTCCGACCCTCTCTCAACCCTATTTGTATGCATATCAAATCCTCTTCTCAAGCATTGGGTCAGCACACCTTTTTCAACAATGTTTTAATCCCTGTCAAGTTTCTTTAATGTCTTCAATTGGAATCTCCCACTTTATCACTGCGACATAGCATTCGACACCACACGCCCTGGTAACCCATTTGTTTTACCTGGGCTTACCGGGTGGCTTTGGCTGCTCTCACGTCTCGTTTTTCACTTCTCTCTCGATCCGCTGACTGGACGGTGTGTTTGTTCAGCCAGTAAGCTTTTGCTTTTCCTTCCTTCGCTCTGGGCAGCTCCAGCTGCCCACGGTCATCAAGCAGTAAGCTTGCTTCAGCTCGGTATCCCTGCACACCGTTTGTGTCAGCCTCTGTGCTGCTTCTTAGGACCGCCTCGTCTATGGCATCTCAACCGGCATCAGAACAAGTTACATACAGCTTCTGACTCTGCCTCTCTCTCGCACGTCAGGCCGCTGTGGCAACTTTAAACATCGCAGCATTGGTTAAAGGTTTCCAAAGACTAGAACGCTGTGTTAGCTTCCAACTTCTAGTCATCTTCATTGCTCCATTCCTCCGCCTAGTCTCAGTACTAAAATGGGGGAGGGGTGAAGGTAAATATGGTGATTGGTTGGGAAAACCTGGAAAATCATTATCTATGGCACAACAGGTCATACAGGTATGTTGTGAAGGCACATGGGTGTCATGTGGAATTGGGGCTGTAAGGTTATTTTGATACAATGCTTTCCTACCTCTCTGGTATTGGTCTTCCCCTATGTGGTTCACCCGCAGATAGCCACCCCCAGGGTCAGAGTCAGGTAGATTTTGCCTTTCCCTGGACACATATACGACAAGCTTCCCTCCAGAAAGTCAGTGACCATATCGCTAGATTTGTCACATATATCAAAAGACAGATGTAAGCTGGCTCAGGGTACCACATGCAAATATGTTGATAGGTTGCCAAAGCATCTGAACCACCTGCTCACCACTGACAGTACTGCAAAAGACATCTGATGTTGGACTGAAGGCATATCGCCTTGGCCTTGCGACAAATTCTAGGTAATGCCCTCTTGGTGATCAAAGGAATCCCCTTCTGCAACTATCTTGAAATGGATTAACTTGATGTACCAATCCAACTTCTTCTGATTGGGCATGGACCGTAAATGCCCAAACGCCTTCGATATCAGTCAAGGAATGTAATACAAATCTAGTGCCCATCTCCTATCGAAATGGAGCAACTGCCTTCTTCAAAATAATGTCTGGGATCCCAGAACCAATGATCCTTTTTTATCAGATGGAGGGGTACTAAATGTGAAGAAATCAAGACAGGTGACATACTACACGGCTGTGCATTGCCACTGGCATTGTCAGGAGGGAGGTGCAGGACATGGAGAAGGCAGCTGATGAACATTGTGAGCCAATGCCAATGAGGAGTTTCTTACTATAGGTTTGTGCTTTTGGTCTGGAAAGACGGCCTTGCAACAATACTGCTCAAGAGGTAGAAGTCCCTAAAAATGTTTTATTAGGCTGGAAAATAAGGGGTCTCTGACACCACTTGTATGCTTTTATTTTCAGAAGACTACAAAGCTGTGAACCCTAACGGCTCAGGGTTTTCAAACACACCTTTTCAGCAGCCAAACAATGATGCTCCTGAGGCCAAAGTTGTGGGCGAAAGATACTAACATCAACTCCACCTGCTTCTGTATCTTGACCAGGGTGGCCAAACAATACTACCCTTCATTCAGCTCTGAGTACAAGACCACAACACCCTTCAGGATGGAGTTCGCAAGGTGTGCTACATAAGCCCCAGATCTAAAGTCCAGACTTCATCCAGTGAGCACCTTCTTTAAAGAGGATTTAATGGTTAAGGCCACATCATGTGTTAATAAAGGTATTGAAGCCTACCAGATTTGGAAGGGTGGGGCCCATTTGCACAGACAATGCTACCTATGGATTCACACACTGGATCATACATTTGTACAATAGAAACTGATGTCTTCACCCATTAAAAGCCAAGATGATTTCCACCTCTGATAGTTTTTGGGAAACAAGAATTGTAAGGAGCTCCAAAAATGAAGAAATCTTGAGAGCTTAAAATGCTGGTTCAACTCAGTTATCACTGCTTTAGATATTATTCCCTCTCATAGAAAAATCCCTTTTCTCCTCTTTGTCGGATGAGGAAGACGTAGAGGAGGATGAATTAGACAGCAGTGATTATTTCTGTCTAATAGGCAAGATTGTCTTGAGTGATTTAATTTGGGCATGAGAAATCTGTTCACAGTGTTGGATCTCTTGTTTTTGTGATGCTTCCCCACAGATTGATTGTTTTTAATATATTTCTTTTAGATGAATCGCTTTCTGCCCTCCTTAATGCCCGACAACCACAAAAAGCACACATATCAACGATTTTGCATGCATACATTAAAAGCTCTGCCTCTTCCCATGCCAGTCAAATGTTTTAAGCAGCCACAACCACACACCACCTCCTCTAACAACATTCAAATCGGGAACCATTTGCAGGCCTTGCTTTGGGTTTCATAGGTCATGCTTTCCCTCAGCATACTGCCAGCAGTAAGAAGGCACGTCTTACCTTCCAGGCTCTGTGAACGAAGTCTAGGAATCCAGGCAGCCCATTCATGTATCCCAAATGTATGCTTCGGAATGAAACAAGGCGTCCGGGCCCTGTCTGGAAAGGTTTTCCCATAGACTCGTTACCAAAATGCAACTGCCTGGAGAGCATGGCTCCGATATCAAATGTCCTTAGAAACAAAAGAGCAGTCATGGAGCGCACTGGATGCCGTTACGAAACTAGGACAAATAAACAAGTCAAGGAGTGGATGGATGGAGAGCTTCAAGGCCAAAAGAAATGGGGAAGGGCATGTCAGGGTTAAGTTGTGTGTAATTTGAGGAAGGATCAGGCATCCTTCAAAGAAGTAAAAAAGAAGGTAATCTGTATTATGAAAGGTCGATGTTGGAAAAACAAATTATTATAAACTCAGATGTTATATAATCAACTTTATTTATCAATTGACACATTTCCTCATCACAATCTCTACATCTCTTCAGGTCACAGTTTTTAGCAGCATATAGGAGGGCGTGTGCTAGGCTCCTCTGGCCATCATAGGTACATTGTTCTAATCCCTTCAGTAAAATGTGGTTCCAGACTTATCAAAGAAGACTGTTCATTCACAGAATAAACAAGCAGGTTGACTAGTATGTTTTTGTAGGATTACCTCCAAAAAGAGCAGCAAACGTAGAACAAGCCTTTCCAAAGTAGAACACAGTACAACAACTCTTACTCTGCATGACCTATCCCAATCCTACTGATGAAACGCAGAGGCAGGAACTGAGCCGATAGGTTGAATGAAGATCACTATGCTGTTGGTGTAATCAGTAAATTAAAGAAATGTAACTAGAGCTAAAAACTAAGGTTTTCTTCTGGAAAAATCCTTTCTTCTGTGGCGTACTTTGTTCCTACAGAGAAATTACCCATAACTGAACTTGTGTGCAAGTTAACATATGCAAAGAAACATTTCAATCAGAATCATAGGGGGAGAAAATGCCCCATAATTTATGTAAACTTCATACAAAGAAAGCATTTGTTCAGATCAACCAAATTCAATTCCTAAATTCTGTAGTTGCTGGCCAGAATTGGCTGAAGAGTCGAGGGCACCAGTGCCATTAAACATCCAAGCAGATTCACTGGCCTCTTCCCTCACCTCATCATCTTGGCGGGCTCAGGGTACACTGTGCGGAAGGTCAGATTGATCCTGGCACCCCGGTCATGATACTCCTTAGGCACCCGGTGCTTGAAATGAAAAAAAAGTTAGAAGGTAGGAGCACCAAGACAGCATCCATATATATATGCACAAGCCTAGGCTAGCACTAGGGTTTGATTTGACAAAGGTAGGTTAATCTGTGATGCATTTCCCATTAAGGGTGTTTATAAAAGCATTGCAATCAGTGTAACAGAGGCTGTCAAACATAACAACTTTGCCAAGAGGGGACAAACAGAAGCTTCCCTCTCCAAAATCAGAGTCAAATAAAGTCAACATTAATAGGAATGGGAAAGAAACGAAGGAGGAAAGAGAAGAAAATACATTAAGGTGAAAGAAAAGTATAGTGATTACAAGAGACAGTGTAAACATGTTCTATGTTATGTCATATTAGTTAGTCATGCAACACTTTTTGCTGCTCTATGGTTGTCTCAAACACTGAAGAACAATATAAGAAGAGATAATATGACAGAAGAGGGGACCAGGAATAGAAAAGGAGGCTATATAGCGAGATAGTAGTGCAAGAATATAGTTGAACAAGAAGGTGGGTGAGATTATAAAGGACAGAAGAATGGAGTAACAAGAAAGGGAGGAGGAGAAGTTATACCACACGAACAATGGGGACAAAGTGCATCTTTTGTACCAAGACATGGCCTCTTGGCTCAATCAGACATGTCATACTGTTCTTGAGGAAAGTACCACTGCATCCTATTAGCTTTCACCTGCCAGTCGATCTGAGTTGCACCTTCCATCAGAAGAAGACTCCCATGATCCAGTGGAACGCGGACTTGCTCAACATAAGTATAATCCCCAATCTCTTCCTGGAGGAAAGGAAATCACTGGATCAAATAGAGAAAATATTCCTACCACTAGGACAAGATAGAAAGGGGATAAAGGAAGTGATGTGTATTAACATGTAGATGAAATTGTAGCAAGCAGGGGGCAACTGGATGGACCCTTCCTTAAGATCTAGGGAGGACGTCAACAATCAAGGCAGAGCAAGGGACACAAATAAGCACTTACACATGCGAACAACAGTCTGAAGTAGGATTCTGTTTCACAGCCTGGTAGGAATGCTAAGAGGTCTTCCTTGCTCTACATTTCTGTTCATGTACTTGTAACATTGCCACAACCTATACATTTCTATTCCCATGGCACTGTTCAATCCGAGTGATCAACTGTGAGGCACAGGATATTGATGCAAACACTGACCACACCGTCTTCCCCCGGGTCCAGCAACTTACAGTTGTGATCACCAACCAAAGGCTACCCTGCTGGTTTGCCCCGCAGCTCCCATTCCAAAAAGTTGCAGCAAGATCACCACTTTGAAGGAAATGGTGACGCAAATGATGTGGTGCTTCATATGGATATAGCTAACATGCCTATTAACATTGTTTAGGCACATGCCTGTCTCAGAAATGTAACCTGCCTCACCTGCATGTGAAGACCAAAGTCTTTAGGCAACACATTTATTATGGGCCATCCTTTGACCAACTGTGCTAGCAGGCAGTGTAAAAAGGTCTAGGAATCTGACTAAATCAGTGCGTCAACACAGTTAAGCCAGGCAGACTTCTGACCCTCTCCACCGGGGGTCACCATGCCTCCACACACCAGATACAATTGAGAATGAGAAATAAAAGGCTTCATTACAGGGTTGCTGGAAATCCCACCGGTAGGCAGCGGTTCACCCGTAACACTGTTTCTGCCGCCTGACTTGCCGGTGCCACTGGGACATTACGGCAGAGGGCAGAAATGGTAAATCCCCATTTCTATGGAGTCTGTTAGGACTCCATGGAAATGGGGGCACGGAAGCACTGGCATCGTTGCCAATGGTGCTGGTACTTCCTTGACAACCATGTTGGTAGGGGCCCGAAACCCCGGCAGATCGGGCCTGCCGTGGGATCTGTGGTCCATACCGGCATCGTTGTAGCATCGCGGTCCAGAAAGAGTGCCGGTACGTTGCTACCGGCACCCTTCCTTCCGGACCGCCATACTCAAAATGAGGGCCAAACTCTTTATTCCAATTAACAACTCGCACCAATAATGATAGATCTATTTCCACATTTCCATCAGGAAAGGACCAAGGTTCATCCAAGTCTCATGACAACTTCATGCAGCAACCATTACCATCATAACAAGCAAACAGCAATGCTGTAAGTACAAACCTTGTCCTGCATCCTCACCTTTATGTGTCCCTCACCTAATTTTCTCACTTCCATGTCTCAGAGATGCTCAAACGTTTTCTTAGGCTAAGCTAGAAGCTCTCTCCTACTTCTAAGAGCACTTATTTCTCCCCAAAGCTAAGACTCAAGCAGATTCTCCCAGTCTTAACCGGCAACCCACCTGTCACTGGAGACACCAGAGGCAAAACCCTGTCTCTCAACGAGGGTTTCTCCTATTCTCTTATATAGGGCCTACACATTAAACAGGCTGCAAACCAAATCACTTCCATTACGAGTCAAAGCAGGAACAACTCTCGCATCATACCTCACACCATTTATCAGCCCCAGTTTCAGTGTTCTCAGTGCTGGCATGGTCCAGCACCCAGACATCACTGCTCTCACTCTGATCAGCAATACTGCCTTTAATAGCAGAGGCAGCACCGATTACTAGAAACCTATCAACAATAGAAGCTTGTCCAGGGGTGGGCTGGGAGGATGGGGCAAAGTGGCAATTCGCTCATCCGGTCTCCCATGTTGGCTGGGCTGTTCCATGGGCCAAAGGTGCAATACGTGAAACAAAATCATTTTATAAAAAGAAAATCCTTCAAAAATCAGCGTGCCCTGAAGGAACAGAGTTCTGAAAGACCTTCTCAGCTTCTGCGTGGAAGGGGTGAGGCAGTAGTCTTGATTTTAGCAATGATTCAGTCATGCCTGGGTGGCCTCCACACCTGTGCCTCCACTGTGAGTGAAGGAGAAGAGCCTAGGTATCAGGAGCAAGTTCATACAGCCCAGAAGCAACATGCTCATTTAAATGACGAATTCTATGACCCTGGTTGGTAATGTTGGCACCACTGTAGCTTATAAACCATTGGGCTGTTACAATCCTTAGCAGCATATTTAAACTCATACTTGCCAAGCAAGTAAGGAAATAATGGTCCATATCTTATTCGAGTTTGTCCTCTACTTCATTCTGTAAGAATGCTTCCACTATGTTCTATTGAATTTTGTATAACTGGAGAGTTCATTACAAAAAGAGTTTAATAGTCCACTCACTAGCAACCATGGGTATTACTATATGGTGGGTAAAAAAATGATGGTTGGATTTTTTGTGGTAGTCACTTTTGGGCAAAGTTGGAAAAACATGGACAGAAAGATGAAACATTCAGATATTGATTATTAGTAGGCCACACACTAAGGCACTCATTCAGAGTTGGGAGGATGTGTGCATGAAATACCGCTGGAGAAATGTAATCTGCCCAATTAAGAGTTTAGCACCGGCATAGATGGTATTTCTGTAATACCTCCAGAGGTATACCACCTCGCCCACTGGTAACGTAAAAAAGTTTTTTTTCCAGCCATGTCCCTCTTCACTGTGAAGGTGGAAAGGGATCATGTACAGTAGTGGCTCCTTCCAGTACTGTACATTTTTTCTGCACACAAGGGTCCATTCTGACTCTTATGCAATACATTGTTAAAGTGGGAGGGGCAGAGATGCCAGCCTTTTCACCCGCTTACCATGGCTCTTAGTAAAAACATTTTACAATGTATTGAAGGGAAGTACATGTGCTTCCCTTCTCTACAAGGGAACAAAAAAATGTAAAAAATGTGGTTCAAATTCGATTTTTTTACATCCACCTCCTAGGTGGAGGAAAGAAATAGGAGGATTTTTGGCAGGACGTTTGCCTAAAATACAACAGCCAGTATTCCTGTGGAAAATTGTGCAGACCCTAAATTGGGTGGATGGGAATATCGGTGGAATTTGACAAATACTGTTGATTCTACTGTTTCCTCCGAGGTCTGTGATCGTTTCTCATGGTCTTGTCCAGAACACATATGTGACCAACAAAAGACACATACAAATCAACAACATATTCAGGTGTATAGATGAACAAGTTACTTATCCTTGGTAACGTTCATTCGACTGGATGTTCCTCCCACATAATTCTTCATCTTTTGACATAAGTTGTCCAGCTTCAGCTGCTTCAGAATTTATTTTTCCAGCCGAGCGGGCCGTGCGTCGCTGTCAACGACTCGATGTCCCTCGAAGGCCTCCGTCGAGCATGATGTCATCGAGGGCATATATAGCAACGCGGAGCGCCCGTTGTCTTCAGTTCTGTTTTTCCCCCTTTACAGCAGAAATACCTGTAAAATTACGGGAATGACCGTACTCTGCCTCCAAGGAACAGAAGTTGTAATAGCATGGGAAATTCTACTGTGGGGTAGGCCGGGAGGACGAACGTTACCAACGGTAAGTAACTTGGTTCTTAGAATGGATTGTGTCCTCCCACGTATTCCTCAGTAGAATTTTACTTTACATGTTTTCATGAACCAAGTGCAGGACTGCTTTACCAAAGCTACCATCCTGACCGAGAGAAGATTCCAGGCAATAATGCTTTGTGAATGTGTGGATAGTAGACCACGTTGCTGCTTCACAAATGATTTTTATTGGTACACCCCTTTGTAGGGCTGTAAAGATAGCCATGCCCCTGGTGGAATGGGCCCTTAAACCTTCCGGAGGCTCTTTTCCTGCCAACCTGTAACATTCTGAAATGGCCAGAATTATCCATCTGGATAAGGTCTGTTTAGAGACAGATTGACCCAGTTTATGACCCGTATATCCAATGAAAAGTTGGTCATCAATACACAGTTTTGACATTCTAGAAATATAAAAGCTTAAAGCTCTATGAGGTCTGAACAAATATTGGTGTAAACATAATTTCAATCGAATAACAATGGTATATGCTTGTTTCTGTACTATAGCCATAAGGTGTATGAATATCAAACCTACTCCAGTTAAATGATCTTTAAATGCATAACATGGAATATTAAGGGCTGCAAAAATCCTATTAAAAGATCCAAAGTATTATCTCACCTGAATAAATTTAAACCAACAGTAGCTTGTCTACAAGAGACACACCTATCCCTTAAAGAAACAATGAAACTCAAGTCTCTCTGGGTGAAAGAGGTGATAGCTAGTCCAGCTTTATCCAAGAAAAATGGTGTTGCAATACTAATTAGTAGGAAACAACCCTACAAAATCCTTGCTCAGGACGCAGATACAAGCGGTAGATGGGTTTGGATAAAATTACAAATTGACACGACACAAGTATCTATTCTCAATATTTATGGACCTACACAACCTGACCTATCCTTTTGGAATAATATCAAACAAATGATTTTGAAAAATGACTTCACTAACTTAATAATGTGTGGCGATGTCAATCAGGTTCTTGATCCTTTTTTAGATCGTAAATCCAGCTGTCCATTTAAACCCAACAAAACTCACAAATCCTTTATAAAATGTCTAGGAGAGACAGGACTTATTGACTCGTGGAGGATATCTCATCCTTCACATCTGGATTATACCTACCACTCCCCCCCTCACAACACACTGTCACGTATTGACTATATTTTTGCTACAAAGACTTTATCTGGATCCATTATAGACTCCAAGATATCCAATATCATTATCTCTGACCACGCTCCAGTCGTCACTTCCTTCTCCCTTACAGATATGAACAAAGGTTCTTCCAGATGGAAACTCAACAATTTTCTTTTAAATGATCCTAAATCTGTTCAATCCATCAATACTTTCATTCAACAATACTTTAATGAAAACCAAGATCAAGATACCTCCACTGTCAATAATTGGGATGCATTTAAAGCGGCCCTTCGTGGTCACATAATGTTCCTATCAGGAATTAATAAAAAAATAAGGAAAAAACATCTCGATGATCTTTATGCTAAACTCACTATTGCAGAACAAAACTACTATACTGACACCAACTCATCAAACCTACGACAAGTCATTAAGATACGCGTTGAAATCAATAAAGAAATCACTGAGCTAGCTGCAGGTACCATTCTTAAATATAAAACTAAGATCTATCAAACATCTAACAAAGCAGGTAAAATGCTAGCCTCTTATTTAAAAACCAAGAAAGAAAAAGTTCAAGTCTCTCACATTCAAGACAAATTGGGCAAGATGCATCATAGGTCTGATGAAATTTTGGAATGCTTCAGAAAATTTTATACGGATCTATATACTCCAGAACATGCTATTCCCAAAGAAAACATTGATTCCTTTTTGAAAAACATAAGCAGAACCACCTACCCCGAAAATGATCTATCTCATCTAGAAAAGGACATCACCTCTATTGAGATTACCAAAGCCATCCATGGCCTCGGAAAAGGTAAAGCACCTGGCCCAGATGGACTATCCACAGAATTCTATAACACATTTTCTCAACTCCTAACACCTAAGCTCAATAACCTTTTTGCATATTTCATATCACAAAAATGTTCCTCTGGATCCTTCTCTGAAGCTTTACTTATCATCTTTCCAAAACCAGAAAAGGACCCAACTCTTCCTAGCAACTATCGACCCATTTCCCTTATCAATATTGAAAGCAAAATTTTTGCTAAAATACTTGCCAATAGAATCGAGTCCTCTCTCCCAAGTCTAGTAAAACCAGACCAAACAGGTTATGTTAAAGGACGCAACATATCCTCCAATGCAAGACTCCTACTAAATGCCATCAACCTTGCAGCCAATGACAAAAGAGACACTCAAGGCTATGCGGCCATCGCATTAGATGCGGAAAAGGCTTTCGATCGTGTTGACTGGAATTTTATGTTTCAAACTCTACGTTGGCATGGGTGTGGTGATAAATTTATTTCATTGGTTAAACTTCTTTATTCTGCCCTCAAATCCGCTATTTACTTAAATGGTCAAACCTCTTCCTCCTTTCCCTTACTAAGAGGAACGCGTCAAGGCTGCCCCTTCTCACCATTACTATATATCCTCTTTCTTTAACCACTTCTCGAATTGATAAGATCTAACAAAAACATCCCGGGAATTCAAGTAGGTACCTCAATAAATAAAATTGCCGCATATGCGGATGATATTCTTATATTAATTAAAAACCCCAAACTTCATATTCCCAACCTCTTGAGTGTATTATCGCAATTTGGTCTGGTCTCAGGATATAAATTAAATACACAGAAATCGGAAGTTATGCCCCTAAATCCAGACTGCCTTAAACATGATATTGCCACTTTTGGCCTCAAATGGTGCAGTAGCTCTATCAAATATTTAGGTCTTCATTTTGCCCCAACTATCCCAAATACGATTAAACTCAATACTGAAACCCTACTAGGCACCCTTAAGGATCTAACATCCAAATGGTCCCCATTATACCTCTCCTGGTGGGGGCGCTTAGATACCATCAAAATGATGCTCACTCCCATAATTCTATACTACTTACAACTCCTCTCCGTCCCACTATCCCTTTCCTTTTTCAAATCCGTTTACTCTACTCTACTCTACTCAATTTTCTTTGGGGAAAAGGAAAAAGCAAAAGAATTGCTCTGACGAAACTGAAAGCCCCCTATGACATGGGAGGAGTTAGATTTCCTGACTTTAAGTCATATCACTATGCATTTCTTATAAAGCAGTCTCGTCAATGGTTCATGGACCCTATATCCGCTGATATCCCGACCTGGTGTACATTAGAAAAACAAGTAGTTCTACCACACGACATCACAGACTATATATACATATTTAAACATTCGTCTAAAAAAATGTTAGACTCCATTAAAGCTTTAATCTCAGCTTTACAAACCTTTCTCTTTCCCCACACTATAACTCCTCATAAGCATCTTTCCCCACTATTATGGCATAACAAAAACATAGTAATTAATAATAAGATCCTCAACCCCAAAACATGGATCCAAAGAGGTATCAGATTCATCCAACACATTATAGATGACCAGTGTATCCTCTCCTTCCAGCAACTCTCCATCACATTTAACATTCCTAAGAAGGACTTTCAATTTTATAACAACTTAATTAATTCCTGTCTAGATGCACTGGCCCAATTTTCCAATGAAATCCTCACTCCAGATGCTCTCAGACTAATGCATCTTACTATAGTTGGTGAAGTTCGAGCCTCTAAAATATACAATATACTCACCTCAACTTTTAAGATATGTCCTATACGTCTGAAGTGGGAACTTGATTTGGGTTTCATGTTTGATGACGAAACTTGGCATTGCTTGTTTGCTAAGATCAAACAAATATCGGTATCAGCAAATATATCACAACACTACTATTTCTTCATGCATAGAGCATTCATTACTCCGGCCAAACTGGCTAAGTCTAATCCGAATTATAATGCAAAATGTTGGTCATGTGGCATATCTCCAGCCACGTATATGCATATGTTTTTTGAATGTTCATTTACTGTTAAATTTTGGCAGGAAATTTGGATGCTTCTCAAGCGTATCTTCTGTGTTCATGTGCCCTTTACCTTTGTTAACATATTCTTAGGAAGTATAGCTATTACATCTTATTTCCCATCTAACTCTGCTAGACTATATGATTTATTTATCTGTATAGCTCTAAAATGCATCACTGCCAACTGGAAAGACTCTAGTTTGCTTACTACCAAAATCTGGTGGAACACTATTTGTAACACTCATAAACTGGAAATGTGCATGGCCAATATTCATAACACAATTCCCAAATATAATGCTAAGTGGTATTACTTCACCAGATATCTTAACTGTTTTAATGCAACTGCTCATGGAACATGAATCTACACCCATATATATGCATCTTTATCTGTATTTTCACACTCAAATTGAAATGCTTGTACTTAATAATATTCGAAATGATTAGTTTAATTTTGATGCAATAATCCAATATACCCATTCCCCCCCTATCCTCTACCCTCCTAATTCTTATACGTCTCTTGTCTGTCTCCCAGTACGTCTCCCCCCTAATCTCTATATTCATTACATATAAGTCACTCTTTGTAGACTTATACTACTATTAATTTTAGACCACTTGTTATGTTAATGCGGTTTATAACTACTATAGTACATATGATATTCGTAAGTGATTTTAACAAATGCTTTAACAAATGACTTAATTATATAGAAATACTATTACAAATGACCAGAATCATTTACTATGTCATTTCTTTATGGTTCTTGATTTATTCAAAGTCTGCAAATAGTTGACATCTGTATCATACTCAATATTTAAACAATAAAAAAAAAATTATTAAAATGAGAAAAAAAAAAAAAAAAAAAAAAGCTCTATGAGGGTCCAACCTATGTAGTCTTTCCTCCTCCTTACCAGGATGAGGTGGGGGATAGAATCAAGGCAGAACAATTTTCTGTCTTATGTGGAAATCCAATATGATTTTGGGCAAAAATGAAGGTTTGACCCTTAAAACAACCCTATCCTTGTGGAAGATAGTAAAGGGTGGCTTGGACGAAAATGCCTGCAACTCGGTCACTCTACTGGCTGAAGTTAGAGCTACCAATAGAATGGTTTTAAAGTTTAACAACCTTAAAAGGACAAGAGTGTGCACACAAAAGGTGCACTCATTAGACATTTTAGAACCAGATTAAGGTCCCAAACTGGAATCTGGAAAGGAGATGGGGGGAACAAATTGGCGAGTCCCTTTAGAAGTTGTGTCACCAATGGAATTTTGGAGTAGGAACATTCCTCTGACGAGCGCTTAAAGATGGACAGTGCCGCAAAGTAGCCTTTAATAGAACCAATCTGGAGTGCCAGATTGGCCAAAGATAGCAGAAAGGATAAAACATTCCTTTCTCTTCACCTGTTGCAGAATGTATTCCAACAGCAACGATTGAAAGACTTTGTTGCTGGCCTTCTGGGCGAAAGCAAAATCTCCATTACGTCATCCAGGAGGTCCCAATCCTTGGACCTAAACCTTTCAGA
Organism: Ambystoma mexicanum; assembly: GCF_040938575.1. Taxonomy (NCBI): domain Eukaryota; kingdom Metazoa; phylum Chordata; class Amphibia; order Caudata; family Ambystomatidae; genus Ambystoma; species Ambystoma mexicanum. The sequence continues at coordinate 478,742,694 of NC_090934.1, forward strand.
AACCAGGCGTGAAGGTCCAATGTCTTGACCTCTAGACGGAGAACCCAACCCTCCTCTCACAAGAGAAGGTCCTCTCTTTGTGGAAGACGTATTGGAGGACAGATGGACATGTCTAGAAGGTCTGGGTAACATATCCTCCTGGCCCAATTCGGGGCAATTAGGATCATATGTTTCCCGAACTTTCTCAACCTCCTGATCACTTGAGGAATAATGGGGACTGGAGGAAACACGTACAGGAGTGGAAATTCCCTGTCCACCACAAACCCATCCTCTAGAGCTCCTCTTGTGGGAAATTCCCTGGAGCAGTATAGATCGCACTTCTGGTTAGCACTGGTCGCAAACAGATTCACTAGAGGGGTTCCCCAAAGGGTGACGATCTCTTGAAGGACTTCCTGAGCTAATTCCCACTCGTGGGAGACTGTGCTCTGCCTGCTCAGACCGTTCACCGCCGTGTTATATTCTCCGGCAAGGTGAACTGCTGACAGGGAGATTCCTTCGTGAATTTCCCAGAACCAGAGATGCATTGCCTCTCTGCACAGTGGTAGTGACCCTACACCTCCTCTCTTGTTGAGGTAGTACATGGCCACTGTGTTGTCCTTCATTATCAGGACATTCTTTCCCCATACAGAGGGCAGGAAGGCCTTCAGCGCTAGTCTGTTTGCCCTCAGCTCCAAAGGTGCCCTCAGCTCCAAAGGATTGATATGTAGTTTGGACTCCGATGGAGACCAACGACCAACGACCACTGATCGTCAGATCGCTGGTTCGTGCTCCCCACCCGTGAGTGAGGCGGCCATGGTTACCAAAAGTGTTCTCCCTTCAGAATGTTGTCCTTGTAGGTCCACCACAGAAGATCCTGTGTGACCCTGCTTGGAACCTGAAGTAGGTCCGATATCTTTGCTGAGACTGGGACCATTGAGTTCTTAGAGCCCATTGAAGAGATCTCATTCTCAGGTGGGCTTCCGGCAATAGAAAAATGCAGGATGCCATGAGGCCGTGCACCTCAAACAAAAAAAGAAAATCGAAGGCCAGGAGACACTGGGCGTACTGAAATTTGATAAACATCTGAAGAATGTCTTGAGCCCTCACCTGGGTCCTTCTTGGGTATTAGGAAATAAGGGGAATACCATCCCCTGTTCCTTTCTGCTACAGGCACTGGTTCTATAGCGCCTTTCTCTTGCAGGGTTAAAATTTCCTGCACAAGGAGCGGATCTGGAATTCTGAAAGAGTGGTTCACTGGTGGATTGTTCTGAGGTCTCCTTATAAATGGAAGGTAGTAACGGTGGGCTACGGTTTCTAAAGCCCAAGCATCCAAAGTAAAGTCTTGCCACTCTTCTAGATGCTGAGACAAGCCTGACCCCCACTGATGTACTGTGACTCAAGACCTCAGAGAGGTTTTGAGGCGGCTGACACAGGGGCAGATGGTAAGGAAGCCGCTGCTTGAGCTAGCTTTGCAGCCCTTCCTCATCCACCACAAGGAAATCTTCTTTGGCCCCTTTGACTGGCCATTCCTTTTGCCCTACCAACTGAGGAGTAGTAGCAAAAAGTTCTACCCCTCCAAGGTTGTCCACTAGGTCAAAACGGCTGGGGTTGCCTAATAGTGGCGCATAAAAATTTGGCTGCCGCCTTCGAGGTTTGCAACTTCTCAAAACTCTCGTCAACCTTGTTGCCAAAAGGTGAGACCAGTCAAAAGGCATGTTGACAAGTCTGGATTGCACATCCGGTGCAAAACCCGACTTCCGCAACCACGCAAACCTGTGCACAACGGTGCTGGTAGCCATGGCTCTGCTGATGCTATCAGCAGAATCCAAACCTGACTGAAGAGACTCACACATGGCCTCTATGCAGGCTCTAACTATGGCTAAGAAGCCGTATTTCATCCCCTTCGGGAATGTGCTCTGCCGCCATGGAAATGCAGTCCCATAGAGTGAACGTAAACTTTGCGAGGGCACAAGTGGAGTTGGCAGATTTCAGTGTCATAATCCCTGCGGAAAATACCTTCCTTGCCCATCCATCACCTGGTTTGGTGTTCCTATCAGGAGGGATGGTAGGGTACGCTGCTTGTTTAGATGTCTCAGTAGCTGTCTGCATCACCAGACTCTCCATAGTGGGGTGTTTCGAAAGGTAGTCAGAGTCACTACTCGAAGTGTGGTACTTCTTGGCCAAGTTCTTATTAACAGCCGGATTGGTCTCCAGTGTCTCCCAATTCTCCGCCACCTTTTCTGCAAGGCAATATGGAATGGTAATATGGGATCCAACTGTCTAAAATGTCAGTAAGGTCATCTTGTTCGCACGGTAATGGAAGTCTGCTCCAACCCATGTTATCCACTACCTTTGACATAAGTTGCCTGTAGGATGCATCTGCATGCTCCCTAGCCTCTGGTTTCCCAAACTCCAATTCAGGTGAGGTATCCACCCCACTTGCAGTCTGCAGGTTGCCATAGCTGTCCCTCATCCTGGACTCCTCTGAAATAAAACTCACAGATGCATTAAGCATACCATATTTTAGGCCAAATGGGGCCTCTTCATCAGACTGCTCATCCTCTACATAGATGGAAGAAAGAGACTTCAAATAGTCTTTCCAGGGTAGTGGAACGTATGTTTTCTCAGGAAAAATGGGTTTTGTCAGTAATGGGTTTGACGCTGGAGTAGTCGTCAAAACCTTCTTTATCAGTGCCATTGGTTTAACTGGGGCGCAGCTGGCATCGATGGCGCAGCTGGCGTCGATGCCTTCGCGTCGATGTTGACGTCAGGGCTTTGGCCTGCCTCGAAGGCACCGCCAGCATCGAAGGTGTCGATGGCGTTGATGACCTCGACCTGTGTTTGCGGCTCGACTGATCCTTTGATGAGATTTCATCGGATCGAGGCCTCAAGAACTCACGATGCAGATCAGGCCTTCGTCCCAATCTCGAGGGTGCGCGGGATTTAGGTCGAGCCCTTTCCTTCCCAGCTTCTTTTGAAGGCGTGGTAGGAGCATGGCTTGGAGACTTTTGTTTTTCGAATATTTTGAGCATCTCTGCTCAGAAGGCCTCCCCCTCGGCCAGAGTAGACTTTTTGGTTGGACAAGCAACTCTTTCTGGGAAAGCATCCGACGACAAAGTCGACCTACGGTGGCTTCTCTTCGATTTCTTCAAGGACGAAGAAGAGTGGTGTGAGCCACTCCTCGATCTCGACCGCTTGGCCTTCTTCCTCTGAGGAGTTGCCTCTCAACTCGTCAGTCGAAAGGTTTCACGGTCCGGGTAGGAGATGGGATTTGGCCTACCTTCAACTTCCCCTTATGTTCATTCAAGGCCTTCCCAGTCATAGACTGGCACTTGGAGCAGTCGGAGGTGTCATGCTTCACCTGAGGCAACACAAACAGATTAATTGGGGATCACTCAACCAGCAATCCCTACACTTTCTGAAACTGGACTTCGGGGTCGTCGGTGTCGATGATTAAGACATCTCGATCTCGAAACAGCAAAGTCGTCACAAGAGTGAAGAAGCGCGCTGTATTTCTCAATGCCAACGCTGTTGCGGAAAAACAGAACTGAAGACAACGGGCGCTGCACATACTATATATGCCATTGATTCCATCATCCTCGACTGACATCCTCGACTCTGCTGACATTTCTTTTCCAAAGCAGCTGAAGCTGGACAACCTATGTCAAAAGATGAGGACTACGTGGGCGGACACAATCCATTTGAAATATAGTTACATGAACAGAGACATCCTTTCACATATAATGTGCAGTCATAAATCCACTCAAACACATCATCAAACACAAACACACACACACGCAAGCTACGTTCCTTGAAAACACAAATACCTATAATAGGTCACTTCATCACCAAATCCCAGGAGGATACCCCTAGCAGTTCTCTATGCTTCTATTAAGTGAAGTGTGCAGACGTCTTTCCAATAAGGTGCAACTTGGGAGCACAATAAAAGGCAAGTGCTCTCAGTGTTCTTCTCTCTGTGTTGTCCTAGTGCCAGTCCCATAGCGAAAATTACCAGCAAGACCCCCAAACACAGTATCCAAGTGCAGGCCCCATAGCAACATTTACCCAGCATGACCCTGACCACAGTTTGTCATATCTGGCAGAAGTTGACTGGCAAATCAGGATGGTCTACTGTTTGCATGTGAGTACGGGCAGCGGAAGGGGTAAATGTCTCCACTCCTCTATAATCTATATGTCGAATCCCTTGGATAGACCCTTAACAAACAACATCCTTTTCTGCCAATACGCAGATGTCACGCAAATATACTTCCAAATCTCATTCCCCTTACAACTCCACACCCTCAATAGCAGTCTCTCCATCACCATCTGAGGGCCACCCACTTGCTTAAGCTCAACCCTTCCAAAACACAATACGCCTAATCTGTCCCCTCCAAACCCCCCCAGACACAATCCCGAACTCACCCTCTGGATCAAAGAACTTGCCACAGACAACCCACACATCCCTCTCCACACCTATCAAATTCCTAATCTTCACCATCAACCCCTACCTTTCCTTCAGACACCGCATAGCTGCTGTCACCAAAACATGCAACCTACAATTAGACCACCTACAAAGATCAGGCACATCCTTCCTGCTGACAACGTCCGCACCCCAGTCTAAGCACTGGTTCTCTCCAAGCTGGACTACAGCAATGCTCTCGTCACTGGACTCCCCCAACAGCACACAGCAGCCAGATTAATTCTCCACCTACCCAAGCGTTCACACATCACCTCAGCTCTCGACCAGCTCCACTGACCTTCTGTACCCCAAATAATTGCCTTCAAAAGGACTCTACATTGTTTTCAAAGCCGTCAACCACAAAACCCCATCTTACCTTTATGACCAACTCAAACCCATCACCCACATAAACACCAGACAAGCAAGCCAGCATCTCCTACACATTCCACTCTGCAAACTAACATGCACACAAAAACAAGCATTTATCTAGTGGGCACACAAAGCCTGGAACCCCCTTACCTCTTCACAGCCGCACTGCACCCCCCATCACTACTTTCAGAAAGAGCCTCAGAACATCACGGTTTCCCCACCCATAACCCTGCCCCTCCAGGTCCCCTTCTACAACTTGTCTATCTTTATCTTCCTATCGTATCCTGAAAATATTTAGTAACTTACGTTTCACTTCCCACCTTTATGAACTTTGAACCTTGTAAGGCTCTCCGAGACCCACTGGCTAGGGCCAGTGCTGAACAAAATTAAAATAAGTGCTCAAGCAATGTGGGTGTGGTAAAGGAAATTAAGTTCAAAGATGGTGCAAACAGGGAATTGAAGTCTGAAACTTAAAGGAAGAAGGGGTGGGATGAAGGGGAATAGAGGATGTGCAGCAAGTAAAAGGTACCGTAAGGTGATGGGTAAGGAAAATAGGGTAAATGAGAGAGGTACAATATGGAAAGGAAGCCCAGCAGATTGAGAGACTGTCATTCAGATCTGTGACTGACCTGTATGCCACTGAACCCAATTGTGGGAACGCTTGGATACCTTTCTTTTTTCTGACAAATGATGCATACTTGCTTTAGGAATCTATGTTTCAATTAATACTGCTCTTTGAGTTTGTCAGGTTGCTTTATCGTGTGACTTGGTGCATAGAAAGTCAGGTTTATCCAACAGTGTACTAGCTTAACCCTTGAATAAGAACTTTACAGAAAGGGTTTTGTTGGTTCTAATATTGAAGACTGAATAGGAGAAGATGAAATCTCTGCTCTGGTCTACGTTGGAAACTGTGGAACCAGGAGGTCAGGGTTCAAATTACATTCTTCGACATTACACACAAAAGTGATCATGAGCAAATCAATTTTCATCACTGTGCCTTATAATCTATAGTGTTACTACATAAACCATTAGAATATTAACCATTTACATAATGCGTACTGGTGGGGAGGCAGGATGCCAAGTGAGCATCTTATTTTGTGGGGTGAAGGGGGATCGCAGTGTGCCAGGTATAAGAATTGTGTAGTTGGGAGATAGGAAGCCGGGTATAGGTATTTTGCCATGCCAGCTCATGCTTGACTCGCAGAGTGAAGCCAGACTCCTTGGCTCAGCCATTCTTAGCTCTACTGATGAATGCCTCAACTCTTTACACTGCTATGAAACTAAATATGTGCTGGGAGATGGTGTAGACTGATGTTAAATAGCAAACTGGGGCTTAAGAAAACTGCGCTTTCCAATTTCCCTAAATTATATTATCCCTGTGAAATAATTTTAATACGTTTGGTATGTGTGGGAGGCTCTGAGGGGGCCAGGTCTCTAAGAAACCAAACGCATAACTGAAAAATATATTGCATAAAAGTAAAGTAATGTCAAAAAGGTCTACTATATAAACTTTAGATTGTGTGGGTGGGGGAGAGGTTGAGTTCATGTGTTCTGTAAGTTGGAGCTGCTGCATTGTGGCCTTCAGCCATTGCACCAAGGGCCAGATAATTGTACTGTCCCACCCATGCCATACATTGCCAGTCCTCCCCACAGCTTTGTCCCTAGCCACTCCAGAACACAGACAGATAGACAGAGACAACCCCCCCCCCCACATCGCATCGCAATGACCACCGAACCAATACCTTCTCATCTCCCATTCAATCCTGGGCAGAAGATGTTTAAGTCCCAGACATTGTACCCTCATATGAATGCCCTCTCCATGTGATTTTACGTGAGTAGCTGTACCATCCCACTGTTAATAAATGAGGGCAACACACTTTGGCAAACACCCTAAAATGCTCTAGCCACCTCTCACCCCGCACCTCCTCCACACAGTTTGCAAAAGGGGCATCATCACCCCAAGCTACAACACAGCACATGTCAACGACAAGGGAGTTACATGTTAATAAAAGCCTTATAAAATCATGTAATCCTCAGTAGAATTAGTAAACTTGGCCATTTAAAATACCCTCAAGCCAATACACTTCATCCATAATTATGGCCTGCTGTTACTTCTCAAACAATAAGTCCTCCTACCTTTGAAGATTGAAAGACATGTATGCATGCAACTTACTTGGACAAATGTTTTTGGGGCTAATAATACAAGATGATTTTTGTAAGTTAGTTTAAATTTTCCGAGACTTGAAACAAAAGCAGCTTTCTGTATGGAGTTGGCATTGAAAATAATTTATCAGTGATAATAACTGAAAATACATGACAATAAGGTTTAAAAGGTATCAACATCATGACTTAATTTCATGCAGTGGGTGCACATCTTGTACACACTGGGATTTACAGCAGTGAAGGAAATGGAGCTCTATACAAGTGGGTTCAGTAGCCAGGCACAATAACATGGCTACAATTAGAAAGACAGACTAGACTATTAAGGGTATATCTAGAATGCCAGAGAGAGGATACAGAGGGTTACAAGTGGGTGACATATTTTATGGCGGTAAAGGCAGACTTAAGGGTAATATGCTCAACAGTTTTTTCCCGACATGACAATGATGCTTATTTGCACGTAAGGCAGCAAGCATTTTACTACATAAAGATAACTTTTAGTGTGCTCAGAGAGGGAGGTTTATTCATTAATATGATTGGATGACTTAACATTTACTAGATCTTCTAATAAGCACTGTATGAAGAGTTAGTTGTAGATGATATGATAAAAAGTAATCTACTGTAGAAATTGCTATGTATAGGTTTGGTTAGTGCAACATTTCTAATCTCATGCCCCCAGATATACAGCCCCACTCCACAATTCTGCGCAAAGAAACAGACAGTGATTCACAAAACTCTAAATGTATTTAAAATAAATCACTTTACCAAGGTGGTGTCGAAATGTATGCCAGGAAAATCACTGCAATGTTATAGGCTCAAACACAATTGGTCAATCAAACGAATTTCCCCAGCCTGTATGAGTCTCTTTACTTATTCACACTCTAACAGATACTAGGCAAATACACTCCTACGTTTGCTTCTATATAGACCGTACAATTGACTTTAATGAAACCATTGCTGCCTTTCGGCGAGCAGCATTAACTGAGATGAATTACATTCAAAAGCACTTGATTTTCTCCAGTATCAAAACAAGTATGGTATTAAATAAATAACTTGAACCACCAACATTTAAAAACAAACATGCATTCTATTTGGCTCTCCTGCAGAAGTGTGGGGGATAATGGTCAGGTTAAATATGACACACAGGTTTGAAATTGGAAAATGATGCTCTCAGGGATTTTTCACTCAGAATATGTGCGTGCACTTACCAATGAACAAGTGTGAGTAACTTTCAATATACGTATGTGTGCAAGTAGTTTTAAATACACCTGTGTGCACACCTTTTCACGAAACATGTGTATGTTGCTTTCAGTCTATGCAGGTATGCAACTGTCCATTTATGTAGGCATGCACAGCTTTCAATGTGTCTGTGTGCGTAGTTTTCATTCTCCATGTATTTTGGGTTGGAGATATATTAATCCCAGTAACAGGGTACCTAAGTTAAACTTCCACCCACTTTGCCTGTTCGCATTACACATACGTTTGGCAGAACATTCAAAGAAGAGACTGGAAGGGTTTAACATTTTTCACAATCCTCTAAGAATAGGACGAATTATCTTTGCTAATTTCATTTAATAATATCATTTATAAGTAGAATCACAACAGCATACAAAAGTGTGTTTGGTGCCACACTAGGTGATAGTTTGTCAGGATTACACTATGATCTGCTTAAATCTGTGTCTGCATGAGCCAAGGATTCTATTTAGTGGTGCTTATGTTTACAGAAACAATATGCATTTTATTGGCACCAAACTTGCATTCAGTGTTAAATCTCACCTCTCAATACAAAATGCATTGAGCTTTAAGGTAATTACTTCTTAATTGATGCTCAATATAAATGGGAGACACAGGGCACCACATTAAAGACTGTTCCTGTACTTGTGTCACGTTAGTATTCCCTTTTCTTCTCGTCCTGTATTCCCAGTATATTCCCATGGAAAACACTCTGGCTATTTGGACTTACATTGGGGTTTTATTGACCTTTTTTAAATGTGACTTCTCAAAAATGCAGCTTGAATCCTCTGTCTGGAGCAGTTGTCCTCAACAAGGTCCTCACTCTACTGGCTGCTTGGAAGCCGGCGTGCTCATCAGTCTCTGTAAGGATTTCTCTCTCCAGCTTGCCCTCCCTCACACAAGTCTCCAAAAGGCTTCACCTCTCACCAACCATCTCCAGAAAATCTTCAATGTTCCTCTCCCCATATTAATGAATAATCTTCTTATTCCTCCCTCTATTATGTGTGGATGCCATTATACATCTTTTGACGCCCCCCACCCCCTTTATAAGCTTCCGACAGAGTTGTGCC